>NC_035433.2:7208500-7525965 GCF_002127325.2 Helianthus annuus
CTATTGAAAAAGGCATTTTTAAAAACCTTGAAAAAAAATACTATTTATGGAAAATAGAAAATTTTCTCCGGCAAGACTGGGTATGGTGTAGCAGACTCTCCAGTTTGTCCGAATATACTGAGATTACCTCTCCGGCGCGAACTGGGTAAGCAGGTATATAATATGTCAAACAAGTGACAAGATTTCCCTAAATAGTATTATGACCAGATATTTGATTGGTTTTTGGAAATATGACTTTGTTAAATACGTTGATCTGATAAATGGTATGTTTATTTCAACATGTGAAATATGTGATTATATAGATAGGTATATCTATAAGGAAATCCAAAAACCATAAGGATTGACAATTTGAAATAAAGCACTAACATCTGTGTCTAGATTTCTTTATCAGGAATCTCTTTTCCGATATCAAACATTATTTCGTTTGATCATCTACCTTGTAACTCGAGTAACAATAATAAATAGTGGAAAACTCTATAAGTGGGAACGCCCTCAAAAGTATAAGAATTTTCAATACATTACCATAAACTATTCACACAAGTAAGAAGCATGTAAAGTTGTGCTAATATACAAGAAAAACACATGAAACTTAAACGTCGAAGTTATCACATACGACTTCCAAGGCAAGACCCTTGGAAATTATAAATTGGGCACGATGACATCAATACTAAATCCGTCAGTAAAAAAATCGACTAATTAGAAAGAAACACTTTTGCCACACGATCCTATTAACGACACAAAACTCGCCGAGGTATGTTGGACCGAGATTTCACAACCATCGGTGCACAGTTTAACCATAATCACACTGCAAAAAGGAATCACATACCTTTGTAATTTCCCTATTTTATTTCGACATTCCATGATAACCTCACACCAGTTATCACACGGAATTCCAAGTAAAGTTTTTATATTATTGAAATTCTGATTGCTGCCTATAGTAAGTTAACTCTCATGTTTCTACTCCTTCTAATAGGCATCATACCATGAGGATTTCTTTCATAGTAGCGAATTTTTACATTTCTTGGTAAATCCACACGTTCATTGTACTTATGGTTCATTCAAAATTAGGAAGACCATAGGAGGACTTTATGCCAATTGTTGTTTTATCAAAAGTTCAAATATCATTTCGCTATAGTTGATCTTTGCATAGTAAAACCTCGTTTTACAAAGCGATGACTCTTTTCAATGAATTTCTTGAAAAACTCGATTTTCCATGGTTTCCGTTGTAATGATGTCCAAACTTCCTTATTACAACTCGTTTTATTCAAACCCAGTTAAATTGCTCGCAATCCGTATTCAATTCAAGGTCCCATATAATATTTTAAGCCATCATCTTCAAATTCAAAATAATCCCAACAAGCACTTTTGATTCTCTTGAACTATAACATGTAATTGGCCTTCGACTTCACTAAAATGTTTCTTTGATCACAAGCACCCTATGATGACATTTTCACAAAATCTGAAGATTGCGCTAATCTTGGATTTAACTATTTAATTAAATTATTTATATTAAATTTGCCTTGTTAATTTATTCTATATAAGCACTCTTAAAAAAATCATATGCTCAGATAATGATACACAAATTCACCTCATCTCCCGATATACTCTCATTTAAGTTTATGTTAGTTTCATTATTTGTAATAATATATCAGTATTTTAAATACTCTGGTTATTGTCAGGAGCAGATATCGAGTAGCCTAGCCTTAGTTAGGCATCGACTGATCACCTATGCTTAAACAAGGCAACACTAACCAATATCCAACCATAATAATAACCATTTAATGTATGTAAATTAAGTCATCATACTTATTTAGTAAATTTTAATTATAAAAGTACATATATAAATACTTTGTAGGCACTTCTTCTCGAATTGGATGAATATCATAGTACGTCATCCTTCCCTGAAACCTTACTGACTAGCACCCACCAAAATGCTAGAATTGAAAAAGCAATTAGATGAATTACTAAGTAAAGGTTTCATACAACCTAGCTCATCCCCGTGGAGAGCACCAGTATTATTGAAAAAAAAAAGAAGAAAGACGGATCTATGAGAAGGTGTATCGATTATAGAGAATTAAATAAGGTTACAATTAGAAAAAAAAATCGATACCCATTACCTAGGATTGATGATCTTTTTGATCAATTCCAGGAAGCTAGGTATTTTTCTAAGATAGACTTACATTCCGGATATCATCAATTGAAAGCAGAAGAAGAAGAAGACATACCTAAAACTGCTTTCAGAACTAGGTATGGTCATTATGAGTTTACAGTCATGCCCTTTGATTTAACGAATGCACCCGCAGCATGCATGGACATGATGAATCGGATCTGTAAACCATACTTGGATAAATTTGTGATCGTTTTTATTGACGATATACTTATTTACTCCAAAAGTCAAAAGGAACATTGTGAGCATTTGCATGCACTCTTAACTTTGTTAAGAAAAGAGAAGTTGTACGCCAAATTCTCAAATTATGAATTCTGGCTACAGGAAGTGCAATTCTTAGGTCATATGATAAATCACGAAGGTATCCATGTAAATCCTGCTAAAATAGAAGCAATCACCAAATGGAAAGTTCCACAAACAGCTATAGAATTTGAAGTTTTCTAGGTTTAGCTGGATACTATAGGCAATTTATTAAAATGACTAAACCCTTAACTAAGCCAACCTGTAAAGCAGTTAAGTTTGAGTAGGGACCTAGACAAGAAAAAGCTCTTAAGATATTAAAGCCAAAGGTTAACAAATGCTCCAATTTTTAGCATTGCCAAAAAGGAACTGAAGATTTTGAAGTATATTGAGATGCTTCAAAATTAGGATTAGAATGTATGATGCAACGCAAAAAGGTAATTGCGTATACCTCCAGGCAATTGAAGCAACATAAGGAAAAACTATACGACTCATGACTTAGAATTAGGAGCAGTAGTTTTGCCCTTAAGATTTGGAGACATTATCTGTAGGGAAGTAAATTTACAGTCTATACAAATCATAAAAGCCTAAAGTACATATTGGGCAAAAAGAATTGAACATGAGACAAAGAAGATGGATGGAAATCCTAAATGATTACGACTGTGATATCCAGTATCACAAAGGAAAAGCAAATGTAGTTGCAGATGCTTTAGGTCGTAAGTATCATGAAAAGCAAAAGCGAGTCCATGCTCTTAGATTAAATCTACAGTTAGATTTAATAGAACAATTAAAGAGTGTTCAAACAACAGCAATCAAGGATGATGCTGAAGGAAAAAAAAAAGGACGAACAAAAGAATTGGAACAAGGAAGTGATGGAATTTGGAAATTCCACAAGAAAAGAAGTTGGGTACCAGGAATAAGATTTTAAAGGAAGCCCATAAATCTAGGTATACCATGCACCCCGGAAACAATAAGATTTAAGAAACAATTTCTGGTGGATAAGAATGAAAAAGGACGTAGCTAATTATGTATCTAAGTTCACAGGTTAAGGTAGAACATCAAAAGCCCTCAGGATTACTACAACAATTAAAAGATCCCTGTATGGACATGGGGACTCATAACAATGGATTTTGTTACCAAGTTACCCAAAACCAGAAAAGCTATGCAGACAATCGTCGCAAGCCGTTAGAATTTCAAGTCGGAAATAAAGTACTTTTAAATAGTTTCTCCTTGGAAAGGAGTAGTACGATTCGGTAAGAAAGGAAAGCTGAGTCCAAGATACGTAGGATCATTTCCAATAGTCCAAAGAATAAGACCAGTTGTTTATCGTCTACAACTACCAGAAGAACTAGCTGGAGTACATGATGTATTTCATGTATCTAATCTCAAGAAATGTTTATCAGACGAATCCCTGGTAGTACCTCTTCAAGATGTAGAGGTAAACGAAAAGCTAAAATTCATAGAAAAACCATTAGGGATCGAAAATAGAAAATTCAAGTTTCTCAAGCATAAACGACTAGTGCTGGTCAAAGTCAAATGGAATTCAAAGAGAGGACCAGAATACACTTGGGAGCTGGAATTAGAAATGAAGCGAAAAATATCCTCATTTATTCCAGTAAATCTCGAGGACGAGATTTTTCTTAAGGTGGGGAGGATGTAACAACTCTCACTAAAATCCATAATTAGGATAATAATTATCTATTAAGGAAACCCTAATTGAGACACCCAGGTAATTCTGCATTAACCCTAAAATTTTCAGAACAATCGGAAATCAGGATCAGGGCCCCTAAAACTCAATGGGGGTAAACCCTAGTTGGACGTTTATCTAAATAAAACGTTGCTACAATCTGATTGGTCCAATTTGTTGATTCAACCAAGCTAGTCCCGAGCCTAGGCAGCCTATAATTAGACTGCTTAGCTTACGGACCGTAAGGGAAATGGCATACGGTCCGTAAGCGAGTCCCAAAAATCACTATAAATAGCCGACCTTGGGACTTGATCTGGGAAGTTAAAACGACGCTAAAATTTCGATTTTACGTCGAGTTATGTCAGTATTCGTTCAAATTAACACACACGGGTCACGAAGTGCTGCCGCAATCAGGGTAATAACTCGATCGCTATTACGATTCAACGTCCGATCGATTATAACTATCCAACGATTGTCCGAGTGCTGCTCAAATTGAGCTTATGCTTTGTTATTCCTCGTGATTTCGACTTGAATATTTGAGTACTGTTCGAATTCGAATTATGCTCTGTTATTCGTTGTGAATCCATTGAATTGTTAAGTATTGCACTTATTAATCGTTGTGAGGGTTTAATCTCGTGAATTGACGTAAGTGCTGTATTAAGTTAACTACCTAGTTGTGTGCACTAGGTTACAAAGCTAAATCAATAGGCTAAGCTCTGCCTGTATAAATTAATATATCAAGGCTTATCTGTAGACTAAACTTTGCTCGTATGAATCTGCATGCTTATAATGTGAGTCATTCTCTTTTCTCACAGTTTGTGAGTCATTCTCTTTTTATCAACTGTTTTACAATACCTCAAATTATTTTCAAAATGTTATAATTACAGGGATTAAGTCGTGGTTATCTTAATCGCTGGTTAATGGGGTATTGTGCACATTACTAATTTCTCACAGTTAGGCAATAAGCCCTAACAGGGGTTAGGCTAATAAGACCTAACAGTGACAAAACGTCACTGATTGGGTGACTGGACCCAATAGTGGTATGACCATCGTCACACGGGTGGCAAGGCAAGATATAAAATAAGATACTGCCATAGTAATCGCTCTTATGCTGTAATTTATAACTATGTGTCATTTTATCAAAATGAATGATTCACTCAGTATTTCCCGCTGACAAAACCTTTTTAAAACGCGTTTCAGGTAATTACAGTAGATTGGAATAAAAGATGGATACGGCACAGAAAGGCATCAAGAAGTGGCTTATTTTATTAATTAAAATCAAATTAAGAAATATTGTTTTATGTAATAAAATTTATCTTTATTAAAGCTACCATTACAAAACATGGGTTTATCCCATCTATTTAAATAAAATCCGGTGTTTTCTAAAACTCTGATACTTTTCCTAACTCACGGTCCTGATGAAAATTCCGCTGCAACATTTAAAAAAAAATAATCACCGGTACAGCTTGGCTGCTCGCGACTCCCGATTCCGTCCAGGGTGGGTCGGGGGTTGTGACAGAATTCATGGCTTGTAAACCACCAATATACAATGGGGAGGTTGACCCAATAGTGTGCCAACGATGGCTAAGTGATATCGAAGGAGTATTCGAGAGGACCCATTGTGACGAAGATGACTACGTAGCCTATGGTACGGGTCAACTAAGGAGTCAAGCGAAAGATTGGTGGGATAACAAAAAGAGAGAGATCGGTATTGAAGCTGCTAAGGTCATGACTTGGGAAGAATTCAAGGCGCCATTTCTTAAGCATCATAGCCCCAAAGCGGTTATGAATAAAATCAAGGAAGAGTTCATGCAACTTAGGCACAAGAGTGAGACCATAGACAAGATCACGGCAACGTTTATGGATAAGATGAAGTTTTGTGATGATCTAGTGACGAATGAAGAACAAAAGATATATTACTACCATAACATGTTGAGTGTCGAGTATAGGGAATTTATCACCCCTTCCAAATACGAGACCCTTACCGAGATCATAAATGCTGCTCGGGAAAGGGAGATCGAACTGAAAAAGAGCATTGAAAGGGGTGAACGGAGAGCACAAGACGTAAACCCAAGCCCCACTAAGAAGGCACGAACAAACGAAACCACAAAGAAATCTGATACGAAAGGAGGGTCGCCAAGTTGCAGAATCTGCGGGAAGGGGCATAAAGGCGAATGTCGTTACAAGGATAATCCTTGTCCCATATGCAAAAAAAGGGACATATGGCTATATCGTGCCCGGAAAAAGTGACGGTTTGCTACAACTGTTATCGAACGGGTCACAAAAAGTCGGAATGCCCGGAACTTGTTGGAAAGAAGGATGGGCAGGAACCGAAGGGTGAAGCCCAGAAGGCAAAGGTAAGATCTTTTCAACTAACCGCCGCTGAAGCAAAGGTTGAACCTGACGTAGTCTCAGGTATATTTATTGTAAATTCGATTCCTGCACGCGTGTTATTTGATACGGGTGCGAATAAATCCTTCATTTCATATGGATTTATTCGACATCCGTCTTTTGTACTAACGAAATTGCCTATGCCATTAGAGGTAGAAATAGGTGATAACAAAAGTTTTCTTGTATGTGATGTATGTCGAGATTGCAAAATAAGCGTTGATGATGAGGAATATTTGATAGACTTGATCCCTATGTCAATGGGAGAATTTCAAGTAGAGGTAGGGATGGATTGGTTATCCCGACATCATGCAAAGGTGATATGTTTCCGCAAGGAGATACAGTTGACATCTCCAAGTGGAAAGCAAGTCACCATTTATGGCGAAAAAGGGGGCAGTCCCGTTATGTGTTCAATACTAAAGGCCCACAAACTTATGAGGCGCGGATGTAAAGCATTCATCATATACGCAAACGAACCTAATAAAGAGACGCCAAAGATGGAAGACGTACCAGTGGTATGTGAATACGCCGATGTATTTCCGGAGGATTTACCGGGAATACCGCCAGTACGAGAGGTAGAGTTCGGGATCGAATTGGTTCCGGGCGCAAAACCAGTGGCCAAGGCGCCGTATCGACTCGCGCCATCAGAATTGCAAGAATTAATGTCACAAATCCAAGAATTGCTCGACAAAGGATTTATTCGGCCAAGCGTGTCTCCATGGGGCGCACCGGTATTATTCGTGAGAAAGAAGGACGGGAGCATGCGTATGTGCATTGATTACCGGGTGTTGAATAAACTCACGGTAAAGAATCGATATCCGCTTCCAAGAATTGATGACCTATTTGACCAACTACAAGGTGCAAGTTGGTTCTCAAAAATCGACCTCAGATCTGGGTATCATCAGTTGAAAGTCAAAGAGGAGGATGTACCGAAAACGGCCTTTCGTACACGGTACGGACATTACGAGTTCCTCGTGATGTCCTTTGGGTTAACTAATGCACCCGAGGCTTTCATGGATCTCATGAACCGGGTTTGCAAACCCATGCTAGACAAGTCAGTGATAGTGTTTATCGATGATATTTTGATATACTCCAAAAGTGAAGCAGAACACGTAAGTCATTTGCGTGAAGTGTTGGAGACGCTCAGGAAAGAGAAATTGTATGCGAAATTCTCAAAATGTGCCTTCTGGTTACGAGAGGTGCAATTTCTTGGGCATATCATTAGTGCAAACGGAGTACTAGTAGATCCTTCAAAAATTGAAGTTGTGTCAAGATGGACTCCACCGAAGAATCCTTCGGAGATTAGAAGCTTCTTGGGGCTTGCGGGTTATTATCGGAGATTCATACAAGATTTCTCCAAAATTGCTACGTCGTTGACCAAATTAACCCGTAAGGATGAAAAGTTCATTTGGGCTAAGGATCAAGAAAGGGCGTTCCAAACGCTCAAGGAAAAATTGACCCATGCGCCGGTGTTGACATTACCGGACGGAACGGAGGATATGGTAGTTTACTCGGATGCATCGCATTCGGGACTTGGCTGCGTTTTGATGCAGCGGGGCAAGGTTATAGCCTATGCCTCGAGACAGCTAAAGGCTCATGAGGAGAGATATCCTACCCATGACCTCGAGTTGGCAGCAGTGGTGTTTGCCTTGAAAATATGGAGGCATTACTTGTATGGGGTGAAGTGCACTATCTTTACCGACCACAAAAGCTTAAAGTATTTCTTCGATCAGAAGGAATTAAATATGAGGCAGAGGCGGTGGTTAGAAACTGTCAAAGACTTTGATTGTGAAATACATTACCAACCCGGGAAGGCGAATGTAGTGGCAGACGTGTTGAGCCGGAAGACAGGTTATACGCCTATCCGAGTACGATCGATGCAATTAATTGTGACATCGGGTTTGCTTGAGCAAATTCGAAAATCTCAAATTGAAGCAATCAAGGAAGAAAATGTGAAGAAGGAAAGGATAGTTGGGCAGCTAAAAGACCTGGAGGATGATAACCAAGGATTTAAAACTCGATTTGGGTGAATTCGGGTTCCAAATACGTGTGGGGCCAAGGTGCGTCTACTTGACGAGGCCCATAAATCTCATTATTCGATTCATCCGGGGGCGACCAAAATGTATAATGACTTAAAACAAAACTATTGGTGGCCCGGAATGAAAAGAGATATTGTGAAATATGTGGAGAAGTGTCTGATTTGTTTACAAGTCAAAGCGGAGCACCAAAAGCCATATGGTAGGTTGCAACCGCTGGATATCCCGGTTTGGAAATGGGAACAAATCACGATGGATTTGTTAACCAAATTGCCCAAAACCAATCGCGGATTTGATGCTATATGGGTAGTTGTGGATAGATTGACAAAAAGTGCTCACTTCATTCCGATTCGTGAGACTTATACATCCGAGAAGATGTCGGAAGTGTACACCAATGAAATCATAGCACGTCACGGAGTGCCGATATCTATTGTGTCAGACAGAGATACTCGGTTTACCTCTAAATTCTGGCGCGAATTCCAAGAGCAAATGGGGACTAAATTGCTCCTTAGCACTGCTTATCATCCGCAAACGGATGGGCAAAGTGAGAGAACGATACAAACGTTGGAAGATATGTTGCGGGCTTGCATCATCGACTTCGGGGGTAGTTGGGATGTCCATCTACCCTTGGTCGAATTTTCATATAACAATAGTTATCAATCGAGAATTAAAATGGCCCCATATGAGATGTTATATGGTAGAAAGTGCCGAACCCCGGTGTGTTGGGGAGAAGTGGGACCACGAGGATTAGCACCTACTGATATAATCCGATCTACAAACGAGAAAATCGATATGGTCCGAGTTCACCTAAAAGCAGCTCAGGATCGCCAAAAGTCGTATGCAGATAAGCGAAATAGGCCTATTGAGTTTCAAGTGGGCGATAAGGTAATGCTGAAAGTATCTCCGGGGAAAGGAATAATACGGTTCAGAAAAAGAGGGAAATTGAGCCCAAGATTCATTGGGCCATTCAGAGTCACCGAACGGGTTGGTAAAGTAGCATATCGTCTTGAACTACCCGATGAGTTGAGTGGGATTCATAACACATTCCACGTGTCACATCTCCGAAAATGTTTGGCAGATGAAACCGCTTGCATTCACTATGATGATATCGAAGTGGATAACAGACTCAACTATGCAGTTAAGCCAATTGCGATACTAGATCGTAAGGAAAAGAGTTTGAGGAGCAAGATAATTAACCAAGTGAAGGTTAAGTGGGAGCACAGGAAGGGTGCGGATACCACGTGGGAATCCGAAGAAGAGATGCAACGGCTCTATCCTAAACTATTTGGTACGTATTACGGTTTCGGGGACGAAACCCTTTTTAAGGGGGGGGACTTGTAACATCCCGAAATTTCAAAACTTTATACTAGAATTATAAAGTGTATAATAAACAAGAATAAACTAACTAGGATATATAACCCAGTTAGTTAGAAGTCTTGTAGTAACATAAGGATGAGTTAAAAAGCCAAAGATATAAACTAAATGAGAGTGGAGGGGCCAAGGTTTTCAAAATTGAAACTTAAATTACTAATAGTTAGTAAAATAAATACCAAACACTCCATTTGGAGTTCCTGGTCGATCAAGAAACCACAGGGGCGACACCCACACCTTCACAACCCTAAATTCTACTAAAATCTCAAATTGAAGGCTCAAATCACGTTCTAATCGAAATCTGAACAGAGAATCGCGATCTCCTCGTCAAGGAGGTCATAAGGCAAGGAATCCGGAACGTCAAGTGGACACGCCGGAGGCAATACCCGCGGAAAAGGTGTGCTTTAAAGGTACGCGACTTTAGTCCCGTTAAATTATGCTTAAATGCTTGGGTTTGATAGGTAATTGATGTTGTAGTGTAAAGGATGCGTTTGATGTGTCGTTAAAGTGACGAAGCTCACACGACCATTAAACGGGTCAAATTAAGGACTTGGGAATTAGTTGGCATATCAACGAAGTGACAGTTTTCACTAAATAGCCAAACGGGTCAAAAGATGTTTTTATAAAAGAATCATGAGAATAGAGACTTGTTGGCCTTATATTTCATTAAGTGATGAATTGTGCCACGCTATCTAATTGGCTATATAGATTCTTAAAACTAAGAACCCGAGACATCGGGTCAAACAATAGAAGCTCTATGAAAGTGTCGTTTGAAACGGAATACTTGAGTTCCGAAGAAACAAATGATTAGTCCTAAGGGAACGCAAAGTCATGATGTGGCGCGAATACACCAAATATACGAGCCTGGGAATTTGGGTAATTATGTCTAAAGGTTTTTAAGAATGGAGTGGAGGTGCTATGCAACTTCACTAATGGGTTAGATAACAGAGACGAGGAAATTTGTGAATCAATTGTCGATATTTCGGCTTCTTCTATGCAAAATTTACATGTTTGAATCCGTAATTTTATTACGGACTCATAGGAAAAAGAATCGGCTAAAACGGACGAACGAGTAAAAAGTTATAAACTTTTAAAGTTGAAAAATAGTTGAAGGACAAGAATGCAGTACCCACCGTAACTTACGGTTCCACCGTAAGTTATGGTGGACACTAAAAGCATACGGTGTGAATCTCCTGGTTTAAGGTAGAACAAGGAACATTCCAGGTTCACCGTAACTTACGGTGACACCGTAAGTTACGGTGGAACCCAGAAAATTTGTATTTTGTTTGATGTTTTGCGTCGTTAAATTTCGTTTGTACGGTTGTATTATTGTCAAACTAATATTTTAGTGTTTGACCCTAGGTATGTATGAAGCCCTCCCGGATGGTGATCAAGTACATGACAAGAACCGAACACGTATTTTGAAGCTTCCGCACTAAACTAAATTTTATCTAAACTTTAAACATGTTGTAATTTCTTTTGTTGAACAAGTTTTAATTCCCTTTAACTAGTGATTAGTTTACTAGCAAGGGTTACTTTAAACTAGTTATGCACTTTCTTGGATGGGATTGGAATTATCACAATTGTGTATGGTCTTAAACTCGAAATGTTTTTTTTTGTAAACTCTGAATTTTTATAAAGTTCTTATGATTATCTTATATTACTCTTCACCTTTTTAAGGGTGTTACAAGTTGGTATCAGCATACGGTGTGAATCTCCTGGTTTACGGTAGAACAAGGAACATTCCAGGTTCACCGTAACTTACGGTGACACCGTAAGTTACGGTGGAACCCATAAAATTTGTATTTTGTTTGATGTTTCGCGTCGTTAAATTTCGTTTGTACGTGATGTATTATTGTCAAACTAATATTTTAGTGTTTGACCCTAGGTATGTATGAAGCCCTCCCGGATGGTGATCAAGTACATGACAAGAATGGAACACGTATTTTGAAGCTTCCGCACTAAACTAAATTTTATCTAAACTTTAAACATGTTGTAATTTCTTTTGTTGAACAAGTTTTAATTCCCTTTAACTAGTGATTAGTTTACTAGCAAGGGTTACTTTAAACTAGTTATGCACTTTCTTGGATGGGATTGGAATTATCACAATTGTGTATGGTCTTAAACTCGGAATGTTTTTTTTTTGTAAACTCTGAATTTTTATAAAGTTCTTATGATTATCTTATATTACTCTTCACCTTTTTAAGGGTGTTACAAGTTGGTATCAGAGCAACCTAATTTGACAAACCTTATGACCTCCTTGACGAGGAGATCACGATTCTCTGTTCAGATTTCGATTAGAACGTGATTTGAGCCTTCAATTTGAGATTTTAGTAGAATTTAGGGTTGTGAAGGTGTGGGTGTCGCCCCTGTGGTTTCTTGATCGACCAGGAACTCCAAATGGAGTGTTTGGTCTTTATTTTACTAACTATTAATAATTTAAGTTTCAATTTTGACAACCTTGGCCTCTCCACTCTCATTTAGTTTATATCTTTGGCTTTTTAACTCATCCTTATGTTACTACAAGACTTCTAACTAACTGGGTTATATATCCTAGTTAGTTTATTCTTGTTTATTATACACTTTATAATTCTAGTATAAAGTTTTGAAATTTCGGGATGTTACACTTAAACATCTAAATTTTATAAAACTAAAATGCTGATGACCTTATGGAAAAAGGTCAAATAAATTTTTTTTATCACATGTACCAAGTTTGTAATTCATCTTCTACTCTTTTAAATTCGCTCCTAAGGAAAAACAGAAGCCAGTGCCCCCCTCCCCCTATCAAACAACGTATCGTTACCAAACCTTAAAATTACCACCAAATTCATATATATATTAATTCAACACATAACTGAGAAACAGTATTTTAACACTAACGGCGTGATCTTATCAACTTGTTGTAATTATAATGCTATGAACCAAAAGTTTCTATACTCAAGCCACTCAGAATAAGTATTAGTTAGTTACCCTCATAATCTTAATTAAATAAATATTTTATTTCTACCAACATATTTCCTAGGTGCTCAACACATTTAAAAAATATATAACGTTTTACAATTTTTTTTCTATTTTTACAACTGATAAATATAAAAAGTTGTAATCGATTGTTATGTGTTACATACCAATGACGTTTTCTCTTTATAAAACTGATTTATATAAAGAAGCTATAAATTAATTTCTGTCTTAATTTATAAAATTTAAAACATCCTTCACCTTAACAGAAAAAATAAACTGAGTTAGTGATTTGGATGAAAATTTATAAAAATTATGTGACAAAACTATTAAATTTTTTTCTAAAAATTCCAAGTATATTCTTTTTTATTATATATGTATAAAAATAATTAAATAAAAGAAATAAAAAAAGATTTGAGTAAATTGCCCAAATCGTCTGCCAGTTTCATCCAAATATCCTCAACTTAACAGAAAAAAATAAACTAAGTTAGTGGTTTGGATGAAAATAGTAAAAAGTTACAAACCTTGGGAGCAATTTGGTAAAAAAGTGTCATTTTAGACGAAAATAACAAACGTGCCCAAAACCTCAGGGAAGATTTTAGCAATTAAGAAAATTTAATTTCTTTTAACGAAAAAGTGCAAAAATCTTGATTGGATAAGAAAATCCAAAAATCTCCAAAATATTCGCGAATCCTCTTGGAAACCAAACCAAACCAGTCCACCATAGTCTACTCCATACCTCCATGGCTAATCTGACACGTGTCCTTCTACCACAATTTCCTCAATGCACCACGTCTATCTGCACCATTTCTCTCAACCTAAACCCTAACACTACCAGAAGGCGATTTTCAGTTCTCGCAATGGCGGAATCCAACCGTACCACCGTTCTCGTCACCGGAGCCGGCGGCCGTACTGGTAGTACCTCCATTCTTCGTTATTCGCTCTTATCTCGTTAGTTTAACATCAATTGTATGTGTAAATCATGTACTTCGTGTGTAAACCACTGGTAGATATGAGAATTTTGAAATTGAAGTTGAATTGTTTGGTGATTTGATGATTCCGTATGTCGAAATCATGTTCGTCGTGTATAAACAGCCGGTAGATAAATTTGAGATTGAAGTTGAATTGTTAGGTGATTTGATGATTTAGATCGAATAATCGTATGCCGAACTGGTATTAGCTTTGTTCTTCACTCGTATCTCGTTAATTTAACTTCAATCGTATGCCTAAATCCTGTTCTTCGTGTGTAAACAACCGGTAGATATGAGAATTCTGAAATTGAAGTGGAATTGTTAGGTGATTCGATGATTTAGGTTGAATAATCGTATGTGGTAATCCTTTTCTTCGTGATCAACAACAGATAGATGTAAGAAATTCGAAATTAAACTGAATTGTTTGGTAGTTTTGATGATTTAGATCACATAATCGTATGCGGAACTGGTATCACGCCTATTACCTTCATTATCTCGTTAGTTTAACTTCAATCGTATGCCTAAATCATGTTCTTCGTGTATAAACTACCGGTGGATGTGAGAAATTCGAAGCGGAAACTGAATTGTTAGGTGATTTGATGATTTAGGTCAAATAATCGTATGACGAACTGGTATTACCTGCATTCTTCACTCTTATTTCGTTAATTTAACTTTAATCGTATCCATAAATCCTGTTCTTCATGTATAAACTACCGGTAGATATGAGAAATATGAAATTGAAGTTGAATTGTTTGGAGATTTGATGATTTAGGTCGAATAATCGTATGCTGAAATCTGTTTATTCGTGTGTAAAGAACAGGTAGATGTAATAAATTCGAATTGAATTGTTTAGTGATTTGATGATTTAGATCAAACAATCGTATGCTGAACTGGTATTACCTTCATTCTTCACACTTATCTCGTTAGTTTGACTTAATCGTATGTATAAAGCCTGTTCTTCGTGTATAAACAACCGGTGGGTATGAGAAATTCGAAATTGAAGTTGAAGTTGAAGTATTAGGTGATTTGATTAAGTCAAATAATCGTAATCCGAAATCCTGTTCTGCGTGTATGAACAACTGGTAGATATGAGATATACGAGATTGAAATTGAATTATTAGGTGATTTGATGATTTAGGCAACATAATCGTTTTTCTTCGTGTATAAAGAACATGTAGATAACTAGATATCAAACATTTAAAGTTAAAGTTGAATTGTTAGGTGATTTAATGATTTAGGTCAAATATAATCGTATGTATAAATCCTTTTCTTCGTGTATAAGCTACAGGTAGATATGAGAAATTCGAAGTTAAATTGACTTGTTTGGTGATTTGATGATTTAGGTTGAATAATCGTATTCCGAAATCCTTTTCTTCGTGTATAAACAACATGTAGATATGAGAAATTTGAAATTATAGGTTGAATTGTTTGGTGATTTGATGACCAAGGTCAAGTAAACGTATGCCGAAATCCATTTCTTCGTTTACAAACAAAACAACAGATAGATATGAGAGATTTGACATTGAAATTGAACTGTTTGGTGATTTGATGATTTAGGTCAATTAGTTTATAAGAAGCTGAAGGAGAGGTCAGGGGAGTATATTGCACGAGGTTTCGTTAGAAGTGAGGAGAGTAAGCAAAAAATTGGCGGAGCCGACGATGTTTTGATCGGCGATATAACGAATGCCGCAACTCTGGAACCGGCTATACAAGGCACAGATGCTATTGTGATTCTTACCAGTGCAGTTCCTAAAATGAAACCTGGTTTTGATCCGACTAAAGGTGGAAGACCTGAATTCTATTTCGAAGAGGGAGCATACCCTGAGCAAGTAACTGTTTATTGCTGTTGAAATTATTTGCACTTTTAATCGGTTTGTTTTGTTTCATTTTGGTAACTGAATGATCATATGTTTTAGGTTGACTGGGAAGGGCAAAAGAATCAAATAGATGCTGGTAAGTAAGCGGCGTTTTTCGTTTAACGTTTACACCTTATATAACAAGTCTTCATGTTTTTTTTAAATTTGTTTTGGTGTACAGCTAAAGCTGCAGGAGTGAAACACATTGTGCTGGTTGGCTCGATGGGTGGAACAAATCTCAACCATCCTTTAAACAGCCTTGGAAACGGGAATATACTGGTTTGTTTTACCCTTTTCTTTCGCTAGCACATGCTCGCAGTTCTGGTTTGAAGAGAACGGTGTTTTAACTGGGATAGTTTTGTATGTATGTCATTGTCGCTTGCAGGTCTGGAAGCGAAAGGCTGAACAGTATCTAGCAGATTCTGGGATTCCATACACAATTATAAGGTTAGTCATAAAGATTTTTTTTCCCAAGGCATGTGATTGGCAACTTTGCAATGATGACGATGATAAGGGGCGTAAACGAGCCATAAGCTCAGGTTCAGCTCGTGAAAAGAATTGCAAGCTCGGCTTGGGCTCGGACTCTGCTCGTTTATCATATATAGAGTGAACACTTGTGTATTTGTGAACCGAGTGAACAAATCCCGGCCATTGATTTGCATCATCAAATCGTAAAATACACTAGTGTATTTTCATATTCAAATTCTGGCCATTGATTTACACTTGTGTATTGATAATCAAGGGCTGAGATTAGTTCATACAGTTCACTATCAAGAGGAATGTTCACAAATGAACCTAACCCTATGTTTATATATATTTATAGTTATAATTTTATATATGTAATATAATATATTTACTATATAGTTATTTTTATCATAACTATATATCCAATGTATATATACAGGGATGGGTAGGATGAGAACTCCCCGAGTTGCGAGAACCGTGAGAACTCCATGAAAAAAAATGTTTTTTTAAAAAAAAGTTATTTGCTAAAATGTTTTAAAATTATGTAATTTTTCAGAAATAAAAAGAAATATGCCGTATGCAAAAATCTACATCAGTGTAAACACAATTTACGTAAGTTTAACCTGGTCAAATATTTTTTTCTAGTTTTTTTTTTTTAATTTTATTTACACTAGTGTAATGATCAAAAAATTAGTGTAAATGAACGCTCGGCGATATTATTTTTTTACAGATATCTTAGTTTGATATTCATCTATGTTTGTGGAAAATATGGTTAAAAAATCATACGAGAAGTAGGATTTTCACCGGAGTTCTCAAGTTCTCGCAACTCAGGGAAGTTCTCATATAAACCTGATCCAATATATATGTATTACGTATATGTATAAGTAAAGAATAGGCCTGTGAGCGTCTCGGCCTGTTTACACCCTTTATAATGATGATGCAGGGCTGGGGGTTTGCAAGACAAGGAAGGTGGCATTCGGGAGCTACTTGTCGGAAAAGATGATGAGCTTCTTCAGACCGAAACTAGAACCATTGCCCGAGCAGATGTCGCTGAAGTCTGTATACAGGTATTAAATCCGTTCGATTTTGACATTATTAAAAAGAGCTGTTGGTTTGGGGCTTTTTGTGACATGTGGTATATCATTGCAGGCGTTGCAATTTGAGGAGGCGAAGTTTAAGGCATTTGATCTTGCCTCCAAACCCGAGGGAAGTGGAACGCCGACAAAAGACTTCAAGAGCTTATTTGCCCAGATCACCTCTCGGTTTTAAGTTTTAACTTCCTTCGTGTTGTGCTATAATAATTGCCATAGTGTCACTTGTTTGATGTATTGTCGGGACTAGTGTCAATGTTGGATTCGGGTGAGATGTGATAATTTTGGATATTTTTCAGATGTGGCAAACTTTATAATAGAAAATTATTGATGATAGTGTTGTCAATTTGGCTAAAGGTATGTGGACAGCTATAGTGTCGCCCCTGGTTAATGATTCGGGTTGGCCATAAAATAGGTTGAACCCCACCCCACCCCACCCCCCCCCAAACCCCAAATTCCGGATATAGTTCTAACGATTCAATGGTTATATTAACTTTGTTGCCAAACAAAGTGTTATTTGGGTCATAGTCGAATTCACGGGGTGTCGCAACCTCATATCAGGTTGATGCACATAGTTACCGGTCTGCAACTCAACGACATGTGTAAGTGCACCAAGAATTATGCCTTTATAGTTACTTTTGTTTGTTTGTGTAAATTAGTTGATGAATATGAAGTTGAGTGTGCCATTGTAACCGACTATGCACATTGTTATATACATTTGCGTCAAAATAAAGTACAACATGAAATAAATCTATAAAGTTGGACATACCGTTGTAACAAGTTAGATGTAGTGTTATATATCCAATTGTTTTGCATGTTGACCGTTAAAAATGTTAAGGGGTGTTGCACCTTACATACATGTGCATTGCAAACGATTAATGGTGCATTTAACGTGTTACATCTCGCTTCATCGTAGAACGTGTTTGAGCTAGTAACATCTTAATAAATTTATTCATCACCTATAGATATAGACCTAAAATGTTTATACCTTATCAATATGTTCTTTGTATTTATCAACCAAACTAATTGAATTAACATTCTATAAGAAAGTAACTACGAGTTTTATAGATTTAAGCATAACTATCACTGTGAATAAGAAGGTAAACTAACACCAGTGGCGGATCTAGGATTCCGATCAAGGGGTAACATGTTATAAATGTGAGGGTTTAACACTAGTGTGTTATTAGTGTTCATATCATATCATAAGAGCATGCGTTATACCTAGTAAGTGGCGAGCTGCGAGCATTATAACATAGCCGGCACATTAGCTAGTTAGTCATTTTTTTATTTAATAATCATATAATTCAAAAAAGCATTAGCATATCCTCTCACTAGAGGTAGCGTGAGCACACTCGGACCACTCACTGACTCACGGATAGGGGTGCGGTGTCCCGGTGAGCCTGAGCCGACATGGTTCACTCCAAAAAACGGCTCACAATGCCCAAGGACCGCCCCCGGGGGCTTTTTTTCAAAAAAAACTTGAGGAGCGTCCTTTTTTCCATACCTTTCGTTCAATTCTTTAGCCAATCACAGCTATTCTTGCTTTTGCTTGCCCAATTAACTTTTTTGGATGTTTTTTTTATTTAATTGTTTAACACCCCTTTTAACAAGCCCCCACAATGCACACATCCCCACTACACTCATTTTAGAAAAAAACGCTCCATAATGTCACATTGCTGACTGAACTGTCACATGACGCAAAACGCCGAAGGAATAGGGATTATTTGTGCCTTCCACTTATCTAATGCATCATCCAACATTATCTAACAATTTATTTTAACATGTTATCTAGCTGTTTATCTTATTTTTCATGAATATGATTCTATAAAAAAAACAATAATTCATCAAAAGTATATAGTAGACTTAAAAGAAAAAGAAACAATCCATTACATCAAAACTAAAACAATCAAACAACTAAACATAAACCTCAAAATAAACTAAAAAAATTACATGCACTCTAAAAACCAAACCCAAACAAATAAAAAACAACCACCATCATTGACCAAATCTCAAACCCAAACCCTAGTTGACCACCCATATTCTTCTCTTGCGCCGGTGCAATTTCCGGTGCCGGAACCGCCTTCGTCGGTGCCAAAGACTCATCATCCACAGAAGGCACCGGCACCGGAGACTGAGGCACCGGTGCATGGGAGTGAGGCACCGGCGCAGGGGAGTGAGCCACCGGCGCCAGAGAAGGTGTCACTGGCGCCGGTGCTGGTGCTGGTACCGGAACATAAGGTTGCGGGTAGGGGAACGGAAGCGGTTGCAATGGGGCGGGGACGCCTGCGGCGATGGGCTGAGGAGCGTCGTGCGCGCCTGAAACGGGTACCCGAATGTCGACTTTTTGGCCGATTTGGCAGTGGTTGGATTGGGTGCAGATGAAGAAGTAGTGGCCGGGATATTTGATCGGAAATGAGTCGTTGCCGGAGGTGAAGGTGGTGTAAGGCTTGCTACCGTTGCATGTTATGAAATCGGTGTATGAAACTCTTGCTACGTCATGGAATATTTCATTGTAACGAAAAACTACAAAAAAAAAAAAAATGGAAGAAAATTAGATGACAAAATTGTTTAATATTATTGATATGAATTAATATAACATTTATTATATGGTTTAAAAAAATACCTAACTAATAGAATCTTTGTAAATTTGCATTTCAACAGTTTTAGAAAAAAAAAAGGTTTAAATTATGAATTGAGAAGACTTGTTTAGATAAATGCAATATAAATTTCTTATCATAAAAAAAAGTATATTTAGAAAAAATATGATTATGTTTTTATCTAACAATTAGTTATACAAATATGTTTAACCAAAAACTAGAACACATCTAACATTTCAAATATTTAAATCCAACTTAAAAAAATATAAGGTAACCCTTCAATCCTTCCTTAGGATTTTTTATTTCATTAATCCATTAGTGAAAACTTAAATTAAAAAAAAATCATAATTGACTATTCTAATCTAATTTTTGCATCTATATATAATATAGTAAACTGTTAGTTTTTTTTTTTTTTATAAAGTCTAATTCTATTTTTTTAATTAAATTGAAAACTTTCATCCAAGCACATTCTACCCTCCCTTCCAACTTAGCAGTCCATTTTCAAGTTTCTAATAGGTATGAGCTCGGTATCAGTATCGAAAATACCAGCATTAAAATTCATCAAATATGGATACCGGTATTTGAGGGTAAATTTCAGTAATATACCTCTACCGTACCGAAAACACCAAAAAGAGGGTACCGATTCGGTACCAAAAAAATCGATACCGATACAGTTCAATACCAAGTACCAAATGCTCATCCTTAGTTCTAAAACTTATAATACTTTTTAATCCAAATTTAACTTTATGAAAAAAAAAAAAAAAAAAAAAACTACTTGATAATTCTATTGAAGTAATATACCAATGGTGTCACCAACTTGAAATAACTTTGAAGAAGCCCAAGTTTTATAATCCACATGACCAACGCTCGTCCAACCAGCCTTATCACCAACCGTATAAACCTCTCCGCCCATCGCCGCCGTGATCACCGTCGTAACCACCGCCACCACCATCATCATCTTGATCATTGTTCTCATTATCTTCTTGTGTTCCACTTTGTATTTATTTTTTTATCTTTTTTGTTAAAGCAAGAAAAATTGTAGAACTTTTGTGGAGAAGGTGAAAATAATGGGTTATTTATGCATGATTTCAAGGGAATTATGGAAAAAGAATTTCTTATTTAATTTTTTGATTCTTTGAAATATTTTCCATTTATTAGTTGCACTATTTATGCTTGGTTACGATGCATTTTAATTAATTTTCTGATTTTTTACCAAAGCTAATGGATTATAAATGCAACTTTCCAAATCTTCATATTTATGGTAAATGTAATCAAAGTTTTTGACTCAATATAGCCAAATAATTAATTGTAGTTGTAAGAGATGATCTTATCCATTCATTTTCAAGATCTTAAATGATAAGGTGACAAATTTGTACATAAGACTAAGGGGTATGGAGAGCCTCATCCCCAAGGGGATGGGCCGTCACGTCAGCGCCATGTAGGAGTGGCTTGGAGAGGATGGACCTAAGGGGGTGAGGGATGAACCCCTTTGTGTATATATATGTATGTATGTATGTATAGGTATATGTGAGAGAAGGAAGGAGGAGAGAGGACCGGCTACCCCGGTTGTGGGGTGCCGGTTGTGCCGAGCCGAGCCCGGGGGGCGGTGTGGGGGACCGGCGCCGGTCCCCCACACCGCCCCTCGGGCTCGGCTCGGCAAAAGCGACTCCCCACAGCCGGGGAGGACGGGCCTGTTTTCTCTCACAATAACATATACATACATACATATATATACATAAATGGGCTCATCCCCACCCCTAGGGCCATCCCTCCAAGTCGAGCCTACGTGACGCTTACGTGACGACACATCTCCTTGAGAATGAGGCTCTCCATACCCTTTAGCCTTATAGAATTTAAAAACAAATATGGTATTTTCTTCTTTGAACTACTCTCTCCCCTTGATTTTCAACTCATTATGATATTTAAAAAAAGACACCGCATTAAAGAGCATTTCACACTCTTGAATTTGAGTATGCCTATTGCCTATAGTTTTCTTAATTTTTTTTATCTTTTTTTGCAAGCTATAAAGTTACATGATTGTGTAACGTTACGTGATTATGTTATATTTTATTGTGTAACGTTACGTGATTATGGTATATTTTGGTCAAAAATTATCTAAGCAATTGAATCATCAAATTAGTTTATGAGGTAGTGTGCTTAAACAAAATATGTGAAGTGTATCGTCGAGATATGAAAATGTATGATCCTTATGTTGGAATATAGGCCATGATATTAGAAGAATGAAATGTAAACGAAAGATAAAGCAATAAACAACATAAGTTGTTACAAGGAAAACCCTTGATTTAGGGTAATCGTCGCCACAAAACCTCGGGCGCCGACTTGAAAGTCGTCTGCTACACTCTGTAGTATTAATTATAAAAAGGTTACGACTCGAGAACTATTTTCATCAATACCAAGTATTATAATGATTGTTAGTGCAAGGGCAAGTGTTTATGTGAGTAAGTTGCAAGTAAAAGTGTTATCTATTTTCGAAAAGAGGGTGATGTGTTGTGTAATGTGCCTAATTGATCAAATAACCCCCGTTATTTAAAGTACACAAATGTAACTAAATATCCCGAGATAACCAAGACACAACAAATATGCCTTCATGACCGTTTGTAGACTTCTTCAACCATGTCCAACGTTCCTCTCCCAACTACAAGTCCAAGTCTTTAGCTTGACCAAGTCCTTTATTTATTCCCTACATTCATTAAATAACATACACAAGAAATAAGTTAGTAATATATCAGGAATAGGTTCAGGATATCAAACCTATCTGTAATCCGGAACTCTCATATTAGGTTCGGAATATTGGTCAGAATTTCCACCCATAACATAATTATTGAATATCTAAATCATGTACCATATATGCAAGCCGTAACAATTTTTCAATGTAAACACTACATCTATAATCACGTACCAGATACTCAATGTATACCTAAATCTAGAATCATGTACCATGTGTGCAAAAGCAGTAACAAGTATTCAATGTAATAACCACGTACCATGTGTACAACGTAGTAACAGATTATGGTATAAATAATTTAATGATTGTACTAAGTTTAACGTGAGATTCTAAAGTAATGTTAAAGACAAGAAGTGTAACGATAAAAAGTTATGGCATAAATAATTGCTAAGTTTAAGTAAACATGTTTCACCCAAAAGTTTAAAAGAAAAAAAAAGGGTATGTAAACTCACATGATTGCGTTGTTAGAGATTTCCACACAAGTTCACAAATAGTAGCAAAGGGTGTCATACGAGATGGCTACAATATAGATGTTGAGTGTAAGGACTAGTTTTGATTTAATGATAAGGGTTGCGAATATTGTTGGTGATTTAACAAGCGTTTGAATGTTATCTTATGGTTTACATGTTAGTATCTGTGATAAATGACCACTTAATGTTAACACGGGTAATTTAGCGAATTCCAATCTCGTCCCGCGCAACGTGCGGATGACTACGACCCTAGTAAACTAATGAAGGTGAAACTTAATTTTAGTCATTTTAAGTAACTTATTATTATGTGTACTATAAATTTGAATTTGAAAATTTAAATGTGATTTTTTTAATATGTAATGTTTTCTATACTAGGATGATATTCGTATCTTTTTTCATTATACTTATATCTTAAAATAGTTTTTATATCAAAAGTATGTATTATATCATTAATATAAATAGTAGAGCTTAATTACAATTCATTTGCCACAACCTCATAAATTATAATTTTATTTTTAAAAACAATTACAGTTTTATCATCATTATTTCTATTTTTTAGTGTTACTGTTATACATCCGTATACAATAAGATGGATTATAGTGACACAAGAGAGAAGTTAAAACTTAGAAAATTATATTTGGATAACCAAAAATATAACATTTTATTTTTTTTTCACTATTAAGTGTAATAAGTTAATTCACATATCTTTCTATACTAATAAACAAAAATCATTTTTGGACACGTGTCATTCTCTGGTAATTTCTTACTCTTATTTTTTTTATTTATCTCTTTTATTAAATAATAATAATATTAAACATCAATTAACTAAATCTATTTATCTCTTTTCTTTACATAATCTGAAATTAATTTCTTTTTTAACTCTAAAGTTTCAATCTTTGGCAATTTAAGTCTAAAGTTTCAATCTTTGATATTTTAACCCCTTTGATTAATTTGATTTTTCACTTCTAATTCAAAAGTTTTCATCTTTTGCAATTTAACCCCTTTAATTTTTTTCACTTTCAACCCAAAGCTTTTCATCTTTCGCAATTTAATCTCAACACTTTTTTTACTTTCTACTTTAGTCTTTTATATACTTTTCATGCCAAGTGAGGCTAGCTTACTTGGTAGAGGCTCTTGTCTCTTAGTGAGAGGTCTTGGGTTCAATCCCAAGCAAAGGTGAGTTATTTATAAATATAGTAGTGGGAGGGTAATGTTAGCCATTCAAAATATATATATATATATATATATATATATATATATATATATATATATATATATACTTTTCATCTTTCATAAGTTCTCCATTTAACGTGTCATAAATTGAAAAGTTATATAATTAATCTCCATTTATAAATATACGGAACATGATCTTAAATTGCATATTGAGGATTATAATTGATATATATATATATATTGCATTAGAATTCTAAAAGAAAAGATATTTGTTTATACCCTAAGTCATAATTAACGATAGTAATTACTATAAGACATCTTACATACTTATATAGCTTCTTCGTATCAGAATTCAAATATCGTTTATGTAACAATACCAAATTTTTAAATCAAAGTTCATATCAAATATTTGTTAATTTTTATTTGATTTACAATTAGTATTAGTATGCACAATGTATTAATTAAATAGAATATAATCGATAAATAGAGCTTAGTAATATGAATCATATGATCACACTAAAAGTATATTTTTTTATGTATACTAATGGATAAATCCGCCTATAAGAGAACAATTAAACTAAGCCGATAAATATTAATTCAAAACTTAACTATACCTCTCGGTATCATCAATCTCCAACTTTAAATCTTTATATTTTTTTAATATTTAATTAAGATTAACCCAACATATAAACAATTTATGAGATGAATATAATTTTTTTATTATTTATATATGAAATTATATTTGTTCAATTGAATATAATTTTTTATTACTTAATATATGAAATTATATTTGTTCAACCCGTATAATAAATGGGATTTTTAAAGATATGTTGTATTACCATTTAGTACATAAAATTACACTTATTCAATCCATGTAATACACGGGGTTCTAACCTAGTAGATATTATAAACAAATCTGCTTCAAAAAAAGATATTATAAACAAATTTGTAATTTATATTTATTTCGATATTCAACCCGTATTAATACGCGGGTTCGTAAACTAAAAAATGAGTATTCTCTCCAACATAACAAATCAAAAGATATTTCATCAGATAATTAGTAACAATACATACTTTTCTCAAAAAAAAAAAAAAAAAAAAAAGAAAAAAAAAAAACAAACCCTTAGTAACAATGCATCATATATCATAAATAAAAACTACATTAAAGCACGATAACTAATGCTGAGATAAACTATAACAAATCGACCCAAATCGCAGCAAAAACTATGGACAAACTCCTAAGCAAATGGTTAGGGTCGGTTGCAGGTGTTGCAACCGACCTTGATCCGGTGGTGCTCATTGGCACTAGTGAGCTAACATTTGCGCGTGGAGTGGTGGTTAGATTATAACTCATTTTAAGGACCCTAACATCGAGCTTTTGGCCGGCTTCACAATGGCTTGGAAAACTGCATATGAAGTAGTAATGCCCGGGCGCCTTAATAATGAATGAGTCGTTACCAGTTTTGTAGGTTTTCCACGGTGTGGTTATGTTGCATGATCGGAAACCATGTTGGTTCACTTGCATCACGTCGTGGGCAGTTGGGTTATAATGAAACACTGCATGTTATTATAAAACTTTACAGGCACGCACTATCATTGTCTATCGTTACACATTGTTATTTTTATTGTTGTACATAAAAATAAGTTCTATAGGAGTTTATTAGTTATATAAACAAAACTACACTTACAAAGAGTATCACCAACACGAAAACTTTTTGATGATGCCCAAGTCGAGTAACTTGAATCAACAAGAATCGTCCAACCCTGAGAATCACCCACGCTATACACCTCACCTATCACCGCCTTCATCACGACGCCTTCGATTATCATTGATAACATCAAATGAAACATCATTCTTGTCTTCAACATCGTTACATGCACTCGAGGTTTGATGAATTATTTACATTATATGGTAGAAGTTTGGAGGGACTAGTGCACATATTTATGTGAAGTACAACCATAACATTATCATGTTATCTACATGAGTTGTTAGTACTTTTTGCATTTGGTTGAAAGTGAACTTCTTGTGTAACATGCCCTTCTCACTTTCACCAAATCGGTCCCCCACACCGCCCCCCTTGGCCCGGCTTGTTTAAATCGGTGTGCACAAGACGATGAAGACGGGCCTGCAATCTTGCCTCTCTCTCTCTATCTCTCTCATCTTTGTCTCTCCTCTCTCTCTAACTCCAACTGCAATCTTGCCCCATCCTCCACCCCCTAGGTCCATCCTCTGCAAGCCTTTCCTACGTGGCGGTGACGTGGCGGCCCATCCTCATGGGGATGAGCCTCCCATACCCACTGGTCTTATAGATGTAAATAGATAGATATAGATGTACAATTACCAATGCAACTTGTACAAACCTCCATGCATAAGCCATTATTATACAAAAACATAAAGTGAGGATCTTTGAACATCAACACACACATATGCTTACACAACTTTAGGTATAATTTCACTTTAGATACAAAACTTTGCAGGTCGAATATGATTCGAGTAGAAAGTGTTACTTTGTAACGGCGGAAACCAGTTTGAGGTCAATTTCTTCTTTTGCTTTCGAGTCAAATGGGTCGTCACCAATGTAAAGATCCAAGATTGACCTACATAACAATTGGCTCTCGACACTTCCTATCTCTTTCCCATCAACTACACGGTTTGAACCAAGTAAAAGTTTAAAACCGTAATAAAAACAACTTACAATTGGAAGAAAAGAAAAGAGGCTTACTCAAAACATATAACAGATTATATAAGATTGAATCGTGTAAACTTACTAGCGGTCCGGAGCACATAGCCGTTTTCCTTAGAGAGGTCGATGGTAGATCCCCGAGGTATCTTGTATTCGTCTTTAAACTGAGAAGTGAACCTGTCATGTACATGAACAATCTCCCTAAATGTGAAAAATATAAACAAGAGGAACTCATTTATATTACAATTTAAAATCCCATCAACTACTTTTGGTATTAACCGGAGTTAACTGCCATTTTCGTCCCCGTGGTTTGTCCCATTATGCCAGTCCATGCCAAATTTCAAATTTGTACCATTCCCGTCCTTGACATTCTTAAAACATGTCAGTTTCGTCCAATAAACTAACGCCTGTTAAACCTATTGTTTAATGAAGGGTAAAAACGTCATTTTCCTTTTTTCTTAAAAGGGGTGGGATTTTAATTGGGTTTAAAAAAAGGGAAAATAAACGAAAAATGGAAAATGATGTTTTTACCCTTCATTAAACAACAGGTTTTGACAGTTGTTAGTTTTTTGCTATGCAGTTAATATCGATGATATATCGGTTATATCGTCATATCGGTCCCTTAGTAAAATATCGGTCAAAATATCGGTACTGATATTATCGGCGATAATGACCGATATTTGACCGATATAACTGATATATCACCGATATTTGACTGATATAACCGATATATCACCGATATTTGACCGATATATCACTGATATATCACTGAATTATTGGTGTTAAATTGCTATATATATAAATTCTGCATTATATTAAAATTACCGATATCCCACCGATATCTCACCGAGATAACCTATATTTCAAATATCGGTCCTTGACCGATATCCGATATTTTACCGCATTAACTGCATAGGTTTTTTGGACAGAACTGGCATGTTTCAAGAACGTCAGAGACGGAAATCGTACAAATTTGAAATTTGGCCTGAACTGGCGTAATTGGACAAACCATAGGGACGAAAATGGCAGTTCACTCTATTAATTGTCGTTAATATTTAACGTATCAAAATCGATTACAAAAGCTGAATGAAAGAACAACTTACTTTTGAAGCAACTCCTTGTTATCAGATCCACCAAACTTCTTCAATCTGCTACCCACAGAATCTTCAAAAGCATTACGAACGGACCGAATGCTGAGTTTTCCGTAAACTATTTGCAGTCTAACTGTAACACTTACATCACTCTCCATCAAATCTTGAGTGATGTCCTTGTTCTTCAGGTCAGTTGTCGAGAGTGTTCCGTATTTCTCACTTATAAACTTCTTTATATCATTATCATCAGAATACACACCTATAGACAGTAACATAACAATTTCAAACTTCAACCATTTCAAATAAAACGCGATAAAGGAAATCCGAACTACTAATTTAGTCATAATCAATAGAGAGAAAGTAGGATATGAAAATGTAGTTGTATTCTCTATAAGGGGAGCACTCAAATTAGAACCAAGAACTATGCAGTTAATATCGGTGATATATCGGTTATATCTGTCATATCGGTCCCTTGGTAAAATATCGGTGTCAAATATTGGTACCGATATTATTGGTGATATTGACCGACATTTTGACCGATATACGATGTATCACCGATATTTGACCGATATGTCACCGATACTTGACCGATATATCACCGATATTTGACCGATATAACGGATATATCACTCATATATCACTGAATTATTATATATATATAAATTCTGCATTATATTAAAATTACCAATATCCCACCGTTATCTCACCGAGATAACCTATATTTCAAATATCGGTCCTTGACCGATATCCGGTATTTTACCGCATTAACTGCATAGACCAAGAATTATGTTGAGAACTGCTAGAACCACATAATACACTAGTATGTAGCGCTTTGAATGTGATGAATAAGGCGGTTACATAACCCCACTTCTACTACCTTGATAATCTCCAATGCATTATGCTATATGTTGTCAAAAGCCCTTCGGGCGCACGTCTAGGCTTGGTCTTAAAAAGTGTGCCTTAGGTGCACTAAGGTGCAGAGGCTGGCTCCTTCTGGCTTCTATAGGGTGAGGCTCGCCTAAAACAGGAAGCGCAAGAAAAACACTTTTTTTATAAAATTTTCACGCCAGAGACGCACGCCTTGAATACCAGGGGTGTTTTTATGCATTAAAATGTTGTACAATAGGCTTTTTGGCTTGTACATATAGGTAAAATCATATGAAAACCTTATTTATAGCTATATTTTGGGTAGGGGATGCTAAAAACCTATGGAATATATAAAAACATTGCATAAACGCCTTGCGCTTTGGGTATAAAAATCCTGCCGCTTTTGCGCTTAGCGCCTCGGTTTTAGACCTTGTTGCTTTTGTGAACTTTGCGCTTTTTAAAAAACCAAGTGTCTAGGCCCTTAGGCAAAGCAAGGCGAAACGCGGCACGAGAAAAACACATTGCTGCCATCCAGGCGCTTTGGCTACCTTTGGGCCAGATTCCGGCCAAATCCTAAAACTTCAGGCAAAATTCTGAAAATCCGGGGCAAAGTAGTCTGAAACATCCAAAAATGGCCTGGGGCCAGCCTAAAATAGCCCTAAACAAGGCTTAAACCCCAAAAAAATGAGATGTTTATGCTATGCGTCTTGCTTATCTCGAGCCATCGCTTTTTGAACGCCTTGCACCTTTGACAACTATGGCATTATGTACAAATATGTTACGCGGTTCTCAAAAGTTCTCAACATATTGTTGTTTCCGAAAAAAATGACAACTAACTAAATGAAATTACAAAATTTATGTTAATGCAAAATTCACTTTGATCCAAAATTAAAACCTATGTAGTTAATATCCCGATATATCAGTGATTACCGAGATAACGTTGCAAAATATCGGTCAGAATATCGGTACCGATAATATCGACGATATTGACCGATACTGAACCAATATATCATCGATTTTCCCGATATCAGTACCTTTCTTCTTATTTCTACCATTCATTTTTCTACTTATTGCTGCTATTAGTGTTTTAAGTTTTAATTGTTAGTTTTTATTGTTAAATGTTAGTGTTTTAAGTCTTAGTCAGTTCCTACTTGCTACAATTGTTAGTGTTAAATTGCTATATATATATAGGGGCCAGTCAACGTATATTACGGCTTAACGTACGACCAGTATGACAGATAATTACGCACGTTCATTTGAAAATCATGCACGTTATAAACTCAAAAACCCAAATCACGCATGTTGGAAAACATTAATCACCCACGTTATACCCAAAATCACGCATGTTGTCGTACGTGAGGTACGTTAAGCTGTAATGTATTTTACACTTTTTCTTTTTTTTGAAAAGTGAACTTCATTAAACAAGCCATTTTACACTTTTTCTATATATATAAATTTAGCATGACACTAAAATTACCAATATTCCGCCGCGATTACCGATATCTCAAATATCGGTCATTGACCGATATCCGATATTTTACGGCATTAACTACTTAGATACCTATAGAATTCAAAACTTTATGAAAACCAATACAACTACATGTTCCATCAAAGATCAAATTAGGTTTTCCAAGCACATAGCACAAACAATTTCAAATTCAAATAACACACATTACTAACTAAACACAAAATTAGCAAAATTAGGTTACCGAAAGCGTAAACATCGATGTTCTTCAACCCAAGCACCGCCTTCTTCCTCAATCCAATCCCCAACAGCCCCTGCGATTCGTTCAAAACGGCCGGAAACGAGACGCCGGTCTTGGATTCGGTGACGACGGCGGGAGGGGCGTCGGAGAGTGAGAGTGATCCCCAAAGAGGAGAAGAGCGGGAGAAATTGGAGATGAAGGAGTTGAGAAGAGATGAGTTGGTGTTGTTTGAGATGGAAATGCCAGCGGAAATGGCGCCGCCGACGGCGACGGAGCAGGCGATGGTGGCCGGAGAAAATGTGAAGGAGGGGAAGCGTGGGGTGGTGGTGGAGTGAGAGAAGAAGGGGAAGCGTAGAGAGACCATTGTTGTGTTTTCCGGTGAGTTTGATTGTTGTTGGTTGAAGTTATCGGTGGATTTGTTTGCATTGTGAGTTAAATGCCCATTTAAGTAGATATGGGTTATTTTCTCGGTTTACTTCAAATGTTTCATTTTTCATGTGTAGGTTCAAAAAGATTTCATCGTTGTCCTTTTAGTTCACTGGGTGTACTTCATTCATTTTTTCTGTACCGAATTGGCATTCTCGTTAACAGAGAAAATGAATGAAGTTAACCTAATAGACTAAAATGGCAATAGTTAAACTTTTTTAGACCCACAGGTGAAAAATGAAACCTTTGGACTAAACTGATAAAATGGCCCAAACCACAGGGACTAAAATGACATTGAACTCTTATTTATTAGAGTTAAATGTCAAGTCACCGTGGATGGACCATTTTACCATTTGGGTGGGATAATGCTTATGGGTAATTAGGTTTTAGGTTTGATTCGGGTTTTTCTTAAATTTATTGGTTTTTCTCCTGAATTAGTGTATAGGCATTATAACCTAGTAAATATGTTTATCAAAGTATGATGATAAAACCACTTGAACATTTTAATAGATTAATAGTTTGCAAAATAGTTACAGTGCTACAAACTTCTTAATTATATCAGTTGTGGATTGAGCTAAGTGAACAAGTAACAACAAGCCACCAAAATAATATTGTTCTTCATCATACAATACATCAAATGGGAAAACTGCTTGATTTTCTTTTTATTGTTTTTCTTTGAACGTGTTTTCAACACATACCTATTTAGGGGAAGGTTAACGTACAATATTCATTAACGTACGAGCGTACGCTGTGAGATTATGCACATTGTGAAACTCAAAACCGTAATCACGCATGTGAAAAACATAATCACGCATGTTGACATAAACTCGGAACACTACTTCGCAAACTCGGAACCTACTTCACAAACTCGGAATCTCTTTGGCAAACTCGGAACCTTCATTCAACACGCGTAATTATCTTTCAACATGCGTAAAAGATCATAAACTCGGAATCTACTTCACAAACTCGGAATCCTTTCAACATGCGTAAATTCCATAGCGTACGCTTGTACGTTAAACAATATTGTATTTTACACTTTCACTGCCTATTTATATATCTTCATCATACATAACATTTATTCTCCATTAAGTGATATCATCACAGTTTCATTGCAATCAAATCGATAATCATACATGTGTTATTATTATGTAACAGTTACTTAGCCAGAACAAGGATAAACTCATTGTTATTACCTATTAAACTTAACCAATCCACTCCAAAATCCTAAGTAAGGCTGGCAATTTTAGATACGGGTACGGTTACACGACACGAACCTACACGACCTTAACAGGTTTCGTATATTAAATATGTAGACACAAGAGAACCTGTTAATTTTCATGTAAAATACTTGTTTACGTGTTAAGTACCCATTAATACATGTTAAGATTTTTTATTAACTAAAAATAGGAGATGAATAAGTGTGGGATCAGTGGCGGGTCTGGGGTTCCTGAACCCCCTGAGTTTAGAAAAAAATGGAAAAATTTAATGTAAACCTTGTATGATTTAGAAAAAAAATAGTGAGAATTATTGAGAAACTAGCAAAAGGAACCCCTGAAAAAAAATTTCTGGATCCGTCACTATGTGGGATAGTATATTAAGTACCCGTATATGCAATATGCTTGTAACGATATTTTGATAGCTCTTCTATTTTGTTTCTCACTTGATTTCATTATATAGATACTTGTTTAAGTGTTTAACAGATCTTAACAGCTATTTTTTCGTGTATACCAGGTTTCTAAACATGTGATTATTACAATGTTTCTGTATCGATAAACAGGTCTTGTATTTTCGTGTATACCTGTCAAAAAATAAATCATAAATCCTCTTCGTGTTTAAATTTCGTTTTGTAGGCAGTGTCGATGTGACAACTCGTACTTTAGACTTACCTTGTATGACGTCGTATGCTTACGTGAACTATATTGTTTATATGAATGCATGATATAAATGTTATGTGCTACATGTGTTACGTATATGTATGAATAATGGCAAACAAAACAAACCGCATAACACCACTCGATCGCACAAGCCCTTTTGGGTTACACCTTGCATTCGGACCCTTAGAGATAACCGAATGGGCTCGGCCCACTCCCTCTATGCGCACACAACTATAGGGATTTGGTTATTTCTCATTTGTTACAACACAACATCAAAACACACAAAACCCTAGCTAAACTCTCTCTTTCCCTCTCGTTCGCGAACCCAAGACGACAAGCATACTCCCGATCGGACATCATTCTTGATCGAATCACCTTTTCTTAATCGGTTAGTGTTTAATTGTTTTGCTAATTGAATGATTTATATGTTTAATGAATCGGCCGAACATGTTTGATTAACCGGCCAGACGTGTTTGTTAACCGGCCGGATATTGTTTGCATGATAACCGGATTGTACGTGATTACATGATCGCATGCTTAGACTAGAACGATTAGGAATTGTTATGCTTGCTTCGAATAATGGTAATCGGCTATCATGTTATTAATCGAACATGTTATATGTTCGGAATTGTTGTATGATGATGTTGTTGTGAATCGGATATGGTAATAGGTTAATAAATTCGTGAGATAACCGGTCGAACATGTTTGTGGATCGGCCGGATATGTTTGTTAATCGGTCATCATGTTATGTAATCGGATTTGTTGTTAATAATGTTTAATGATGATCTAGGGTTTCGAATTAATGTGATTGATCTTGTTGTTATTGATAATCGAGCCGTAGGGTTCATAAACAATTGGATTGCACGACCAAGAGTTAAAACCGAACAACCTGTAATCGGCCGTGATATGTTGTGTGTTAGGGTTCTTGATAAAAACATGAAATTAAGCTCGTTTAATCGGATATTGTTTAAGATAGAAACTGTTAACTGATTGATGCAAACTTGGAAACCGTGTAACCGATTGGCTAGAATAATGCTTGTAACCGAATAGCTAAATTCATGAAAAGTTGTTAAACCAATCGCACAAGATCCTTGACCGCACGAACTACTGATCGCTCGAGCTGAAAACAATGCAATTGTTAAACCGGACGGATTAACAGCCGCACGAGCTGCTAATCCGGACGAACTGACCATACGGACTAACCGCACGAGTTATCGACCGCCCGGATGGTCAATCCGCACGATCCGACTATCCGCACGAATTGTTAAACCACATCCGGACCAACTGACAGTCCGCACGAGTTATCGATCGCACGAACTGGTAAACCGGACAGATTGTCAGTCCGCACGAACTGTCACCCGGATGAGTGCCACTCGCACGGATTTCCACCCGGATGGACCAGTGGCCATCCGCACGAAATGCCACCCGCACGGAATGCCCATCCGGACGGATTGGTTACCACTCGCACGATTTAATTAGTTTTGTTTGGGCCATGCATGATGCTTGCAACTTGTTAACTCTGTGTAACCATACATGTTTTACATGAGCCGAGCCTGACTTGTATAATACCATGATAGGACGTGATTGACCATTACTTGTTACCTGTTCACTTGTGTATCTGCCGAGCAAACCAAGGTGAGTTCACACAGCCAAGGCATGGGATTCCCGGGTTGGGAATTGGGTTGGATATGTTGATTTTGGAATGATTACTCGTACTTACGCATATACCAGACTATAGACCATCGTCCTCAGGATAGTCAGGACACGTTACGTAAAGCCTACGTAACCCAGTATATTTGCCATATGTCTCCCGGGTCGGGAGGACACGTTACGTAAAGCCTACGTAACCCAATACCATCCACTGGCTTCCAGGTCGGAAGGCCACGCTGCGTAAAGCCTACGTAGCCCCCACGCGTACCACCGTCCTCGGGGAAGGGCACGTCACGTAAAGCCTACGTGACCCTGTACGTTTCCCTGTTCTCGGTAAAGAAGAACACATGGTCGGAAGTTAGTCTAGTAAGTATCGTTAATGAGAAGCCCTCATTAACCAGGATGAACATGGGAAACCCCCACCTTTAGTACACACTAGTATGGGAAGCCCCCACTAGCTATACTTATGCACTATGTTATGGACTTACTTTCTGTGAACTCGCTCAACTAGTTTGTTGATTATTTGCTGCATGCCTTGCAGGACCTTAGGTATTTTTGGAGCTTGCACCAGAGGAGAAGCGGGTCGTTGTGGACAAGGACATGTGAATGCATATTAAACACTTTTACATTCACCCATTGATACTTATGATTTGGGTTTTACATTTAATGCTTCCGCTACATATATAACGTTTGGTTTTGAACATCAATTATACTTATGATTATTATTAAATGCTATGTTTGATATAATTGATGGTTTGATCCTGGTCAGTCACGCTCCCAAGCGGTGGTATTCCGCGGGTGGATTTTGGGGGTGTGACAGATTGGTATCAGAGCCATTGGTTATAGAGAACTTGGTTTTAATATGGGAAAACGTTTTTATTAAAACCGGACTATAACCAGAACAGTGCTCTCAACGATCCACAACGACGCTTCGCTCCACGTGCAAGACTCGACATCCTAGGTAATAAGGTTATGTTTATTGCCTGTTTGCTAGAATTGCATAGAACTCTGCTCGCATTACGCTTAGATACACATGCTTTGATTACATGAGAACACCTATATGCCTATACTTTTCTGTCATCGCCCTATTCGCGAACCATTCTTACCTATGCTACTTGTTACAATGAAGATCATGTCTGGAAGAATCAACATGACACAAGCCCAGCTAGAGGCTCTCGTTCAAGCCCAAGTCACAGCGGCACTTGCGGCTGCTCAAGCAGGTAGGATAACCTGTAGTCATAACTTACGCTAGGATCTTTAGATCCTACACTCCTAAACTAGCTCTTGTATTTAAACTTTGCCCTACTCGTACACAATAGGTCAACACGCGCAGCAGCCTGTCTGCACATTCAAGAATTTTATGGACTGTCGTCCAAACACCTTCAGCGGCACGGAAGGAGCAGTGGGACTACTCCACTGGTTCGAGAAGCTAGAATCAGTCTTTGAAATGTGCGAGTGCCCTGAGGCTCGCAAGGTCAAGTTTGCCACCGGCACTTTGGAAGGAATCGCGCTGACTTGGTGGAACGCCCAAGTTCAGATCTTAGGGTTGGCAGCAGCTAACGCCACCCCATGGAACGATTTCAAGGAACTCATCAAGCGTGAGTATTGCACGCGTGAAGATATCCACAAGCTGGAAGACGAGCTGTATAATCTGAAAATGGTTGGATCAGAAATTGAAGCGTATACTAAACGGTCGAACGAGCTGGCCGTTCTGTGTCCTACTATGGTGGACCCTCCATACAAGCGCATTGAGTTGTATCTCAAGGGATTGGCGCCAGAGATTCAGAGCCACGTGACGTCGGCTAACCTCGAAAACATCCAGGAAATCCAGCGCCTTGCTCATCGCATCACCGATCAGGCAGTGGATCAGAATAGACTGCCCAAGCGTGTTAATGCTACTGCTAACGTCACCACCTCAGTTACTCCTGCTACATCTGGTGACAGTAAAAGAAAATGGGATGGAGATTCTAGCAAAAGTTCAGCATCTGTTCAGCCACAAGCTCAGCAGCAGAAGATCGATCACTATCAGAGTCCCAGTCAGCAATCCTCTAGTGGTCACAGACAGAGGAGATATCAGGGTAGTCAACCCAGGTGCCACAACTGCAACAGGCATCACCACGGCCCGTGTAACAAGGGTCGTTGTCAAAGGTGCCTTAAGATGGGGCACGAGGCCAAAGACTGTAGGAGTCCACGGCCTGCGAATCAGAATCAGCAGCCCCAGCAACCAGCTCCACAGAACCAGCAGCAGCAGCAGCAGCCACAGCGTGGAAACCGGGGATGTTTCCAGTGTGGGGCTGAAGGTCACTTCAAACGCGATTGCCCTCAGTTGAACCAGAACCGCAACAACAATAACAACCAGGGCAACGGTAACAATAACGGCGGGAACAACAACAACAACGGCAATGAAGCTCGTGGTCGTGCTTTTGTGCTAGGTCGAGGCGATGCAGTGAACGATCCCAACGTTGTTATGGGTAAGTTTCTCCTCGACAATATTTACGTTACTGTTTTGTTTGATTCGGGTGCGGATACAAGCTATATGTCTGTGAAAATGTGTCAACTGCTAAAACGTGCACCAACACTTTTACCCACCAAACACGTAGTAGAGTTAGCTAACGGTAAAAGTCTAGAAGCCACGCACGTAGTTCAGGGTTGTAATCTTATCCTAGCTGGTCAAGCTTTCTCTATAGACCTCATTCCCATAGTTTTGGGTAGTTTCGACGTTGTGATTGGGATGGATTGGTTGTCCCAACACCAGGCAGAGATCTTATGCAGTGAAAAGATCATTCGTATTCCTCGTTCGGGTCAGGAACCTCTCGAAGTTCAAGGCGACAAGAGTGGTGCAGTGGTAGGCATCATCTCTTTCTTGAAAGCGCAGAAATGTTTACGAAAGGGACACACAGCCATTCTGGCACTCGTTACAGACGCTTCAGCAAAGGAAAGGAAACTGGAAGATATACCAGTTGTACGTGATTACCCTCAGGTGTTTCCTGAAGACTTACCTGGCTTACCGCCTCATCGTCAGGTCGAATTTCAGATCGAGCTCGCTCCAGGAGCAGCACCCATAGCTCGCGCACCATATCGTCTAGCTCCATCGGAATTGGAAGAATTGTCAAAGCAACTGCAAGAACTCTTGGAAAAGGGTTTCATACGTCCAAGCTCTTCGCCTTGGGGGGCTCCAGTACTCTTCGTGAAAAAGAAAGACGGTACGTTCAGGATGTGTATAGACTACAGGGAACTGAACAAGGTGACGGTGAAGAACCGTTATCCTCTTCCGCGCATCGACGACTTATTCGACCAGTTGCAAGGGTCGTGTTACTATTCGAAGATAGATTTGAGGTCGGGGTACCATCAGCTGAGAGTCCGGGATGAGGACGTCTCCAAGACAGCCTTCAGAACTCGTTACGGTCACTACGAGTTTCTTGTCATGCCATTCGGGTTAACGAACGCGCCTGCCGTATTTATGGATCTGATGAACAGGGTGTGCAAACCCTATCTTGACAAGTTCGTCATAGTATTCATCGACGACATTCTGATTTACTCCAAGAGTCAGGAGGAACACGAGCAGCATCTTCACCTTATTTTGGAACTCCTTCGGAAGGAACAGCTGTACGCCAAGCTTTCTAAATGCGACTTCTGGCTTCGTGAAGTCCACTTCTTAGGCCATGTGGTGAACAGGGATGGGATCCATGTCGATCCATCCAAGGTAGATTCGATCAGAAACTGGCCTGCACCGCGTACGCCGACAGAAATACGCCAATTCTTGGGTCTGGCAGGTTACTACAGACGATTTATCAAGGATTTCTCGAAGATTGCACAACCACTTACACTACTGACACAGAAGGGTGTCACCTACCGTTGGGGCAACACGCAGGAAACTGCTTTTCAGTATCTGAAGGATAGGCTTTGCAGCGCACCTATTCTTTCATTGCCAGAGGGCACAAATGACTTTGTGGTATATTGTGACGCATCAATACAGGGTCTGGGTTGCGTATTGATGCAGAGAGATAAAGTTATTGCCTACGCCTCTCGTCAGCTAAAGGTTCATGAACGGAACTACACGACGCACGACTTAGAACTGGGAGCTGTTGTTTTCGCGCTTAAGATATGGCGACACTACCTGTACGGTACCAGGTGCACGATTTACACCGATCACAGGAGTCTCGAGCATATTCTTAAGCAGAAGGATTTGAACATGCGTCAACGAAGATGGGTTGAACTACTAAACGACTACGAATGCGCTATCAAGTACCATCCAGGCAAAGCCAATGTGGTGGCTGACGCCCTCAGTCGGAAAGACACTTTACCTCGGCGCGTGCGAGCGCTACAGCTTACGATTCAGTCTAGCCTTCCAGCACAGATACGAGATGCTCAGATAGAGGCATGGAAGCCCGAAAATGTCAAGGCTGAAGCCTTACGCGGCTCACGACAACAGATGGAACAGAAGGCAGACGGCGCTTACTATGTAACGGGCCGGATTTGGGTCCCTCTTTATGGCGGTCTACGCGAACTTGTAATGGAGGAAGCTCACAAGTCTCGCTACTCGGTACATCCAGGGTCGGATAAAATGTACCACGACATCAGCACTACTTATTGGTGGCCTAGTATGAAGGCCCACATCGCTACATACGTTGGAAAATGCTTGACCTGTGCGAGAGTCAAGGTCGAATATCAGAAACCAGCTGGCCTACTCCAGCAGCCTAAGATACCGCAATGGAAATGGGAAGAAATTTCCATGGATTTTGTCACAAGCTTACCTAGATCCCAGCGTGGGAACGATACGATATGGGTGATAGTTGATCGACTCACCAAGTCTGCACACTTCCTACCTATAAAGGAAACGGATAAGTTCTCCACACTCGCAGACGTCTACCTTAAGGAAGTTGTTTCAAGGCACGGAGTACCCACATCTATCATATCGGATCGCGATGCACGATTCACGTCAGAACTTTGGCAAGCAATGCATAAATCTTTCGGCTCACGATTAGATATGAGCACAGCATACCACCCTCAGACGGATGGGCAGTCTGAGCGAACGATCCAAACTCTCGAAGACATGCTTCGAGCATGCGTTATAGATTTCGGCAACGGCTGGGAAAAGCACCTCCCTTTGGTGGAGTTTTCTTACAATAATAGTTATCACACCAGCATTCAAGCCGCTCCATTCGAGGCATTGTACGGGCGTAAATGCCGGTCACCACTCTGCTGGGCAGAGGTGGGAGATAGTCAGATCACGGGTCCAGAGATTGTTGTGGACGCCACGGAGAAGATTGCACAGATACGACAACGCATGGCGGCAGCACGCGACCGTCAGAAAGCCTACGCGGATAAGCGTAGAAAGCCATTGGAATTTGAGGTCGGGGACCGGGTTTTATTGAAAGTCTCACCCTGGAAGGGTGTGGTACGATTTGGCAAACGGGGCAAACTGAATCCGCGATACGTCGGACCATTCGAAATCATAGAAAAGATCGGCAAAGTTGCATACAAGTTGAACCTACCAGCTGAACTCGGGGCAGTTCACAATGTCTTTCATGTATCGAACTTAAAGAAGTGCCTATCAGATGAAAACCTCATCATTCCTTTTAAGGAACTCACTATCGACGAGCAGTTGCAGTTCGTTGAGGAACCAGTAGAAATCACGGACCGGGATGTGAAGGTCCTCAAACACAAGAGAATCCCTCTTGTTCGAGTTCGTTGGAACTCCAAACGTGGCCCAGAGTACACCTGGGAACGCGAAGACAGGATGACAGAAAAGTACCCCCAGTTATTCGAAACCAATGCTACCACTACTGAGGCTGAAGCTACTACTTCGGAATTTCGGGACGAAATTCCAGATCAACGGGGGGAGGATGTGACACCCCAGGAAAATCAGTGAACAGTACAGTTTACCTAGCTTCCTCAGTGAGTGCATACCAAATTTCGGGACGAAATTTCCAATTAGTTTGGGATAATGTGACAACTCGTACTTTAGACTTACCTTGTATGACGTCGTATGCTTACGTGAACTATATTGTTTATATGAATGCATGATATAAATGTTATGTGCTACATGTGTTACGTATATGTATGAATAATGGCAAACAAAACAAACCGCATAACACCACTCGATCGCACAAGCCCTTTTGGGTTACACCTTGCATTCGGACCCTTAGAGATAACCGAATGGGCTCGGCCCACTCCCTCTATGCGCACACAACTATAGGGATTTGGTTATTTCTCATTTGTTACAACACAACATCAAAACACACAAAACCCTAGCTAAACTCTCTCTTTCCCTCTCGTTCGCGAACCCAAGACGACAAGCATACTCCCGATCGGACATCATTCTTGATCGAATCACCTTTTCTTAATCGGTTAGTGTTTAATTGTTTTGCTAATTGAATGATTTATATGTTTAATGAATCGGCCGAACATGTTTGATTAACCGGCCAGACGTGTTTGTTAACCGGCCGGATATTGTTTGCATGATAACCGGATTGTACGTGATTACATGATCGCATGCTTAGACTAGAACGATTAGGAATTGTTATGCTTGCTTCGAATAATGGTAATCGGCTATCATGTTATTAATCGAACATGTTATATGTTCGGAATTGTTGTATGATGATGTTGTTGTGAATCGGATATGGTAATAGGTTAATAAATTCGTGAGATAACCGGTCGAACATGTTTGTGGATCGGCCGGATATGTTTGTTAATCGGTCATCATGTTATGTAATCGGATTTGTTGTTAATAATGTTTAATGATGATCTAGGGTTTCGAATTAATGTGATTGATCTTGTTGTTATTGATAATCGAGCCGTAGGGTTCATAAACAATTGGATTGCACGACCAAGAGTTAAAACCGAACAACCTGTAATCGGCCGTGATATGTTGTGTGTTAGGGTTCTTGATAAAAACATGAAATTAAGCTCGTTTAATCGGATATTGTTTAAGATAGAAACTGTTAACTGATTGATGCAAACTTGGAAACCGTGTAACCGATTGGCTAGAATAATGCTTGTAACCGAATAGCTAAATTCATGAAAAGTTGTTAAACCAATCGCACAAGATCCTTGACCGCACGAACTACTGATCGCTCGAGCTGAAAACAATGCAATTGTTAAACCGGACGGATTAACAGCCGCACGAGCTGCTAATCCGGACGAACTGACCATACGGACTAACCGCACGAGTTATCGACCGCACGGATGGTCAATCCGCACGATCCGACTATCCGCAGGAATTGTTAAACCACATCCGGACCAACTGACAGTCCGCACGAGTTATCGATCGCACGAACTGGTAAACCGGACAGATTGTCAGTCCGCACGAACTGTCACCCGGATGAGTGCCACTCGCACGGATTTCCACCCGGATGGACCAGTGGCCATCCGCACGAAATGCCACCCGCACGGAATGCCCATCCGGACGGATTGGTTACCACTCGCACGATTTAATTAGTTTTGTTTGGGCCATGCATGATGCTTGCAACTTGTTAACTCTGTGTAACCATACATGTTTTACATGAGCCGAGCCTGACTTGTATAATACCATGATAGGACGTGATTGACCATTACTTGTTACCTGTTCACTTGTGTATCTGCCGAGCAAACCAAGGTGAGTTCACACAGCCAAGGCATGGGATTCCCGGGTTGGGAATTGGGTTGGATATGTTGATTTTGGAATGATTACTCGTACTTACGCATATACCAGACTATAGACCATCGTCCTCAGGATAGTCAGGACACGTTACGTAAAGCCTACGTAACCCAGTATATTTGCCATATGTCTCCCGGGTCGGGAGGACACGTTACGTAAAGCCTACGTAACCCAATACCATCCACTGGCTTCCAGGTCGGAAGGCCACGCTGCGTAAAGCCTACGTAGCCCCCACGCGTACCACCGTCCTCGGGGAAGGGCACGTCACGTAAAGCCTACGTGACCCTGTACGTTTCCCTGTTCTCGGTAAAGAAGAACACATGGTCGGAAGTTAGTCTAGTAAGTATCGTTAATGAGAAGCCCTCATTAACCAGGATGAACATGGGAAACCCCCACCTTTAGTACACACTAGTATGGAAAGCCCCCACTAGCTATACTTATGCACTATGTTATGGACTTACTTTCTGTGAACTCGCTCAACTAGTTTGTTGATTATTTGCTGCATGCCTTGCAGGACCTTAGGTATTTTTGGAGCTTGCACCAGAGGAGAAGCGGGTCGTTGTGGACAAGGACATGTGAATGCATATTAAACACTTTTACATTCACCCATTGATACTTATGATTTGGGTTTTACATTTAATGCTTCCGCTACATATATAACGTTTGGTTTTGAACATCAATTATACTTATGATTATTATTAAATGCTATGTTTGATATAATTGATGGTTTGATCCTGGTCAGTCACGCTCCCAAGCGGTGGTATTCCGCGGGTGGATTTTGGGGGTGTGACAGTCGAAGTATAGAAGGGGCGGGGATGGGCGCCCGACCCCCCGAACTTTTCGCTCAGTAGTGTTATATGTGTAGTTTTTGTATAGAAATTTTTGGGTATATACGTTTTCAACCCCCAATTCTATATAATCTTTTTGGTATATACGTTTTCGACCCCCCCCCCAATCCCCCGTTATTCGGGTCAAGCTTCGCCACTGTTTGTAGGGTAACGAATGTAGGGATTGAAAGGCTGATATATATACTTGAGTAAATTACTTTTTGAGTTCTTGTTTTATAGTGGTTTTAACCATTTGGGTTCAAAATCATAATATTTAACGCCCTGAGTCCCTAGACGCTTTTTTATAACCATTTGAGTCCAATTTTTTTTAACAAAATTGGACTCAAACTGTTATAAAATGAACAAAATTGGACTCAAAACGTTATAGAATAAATGGCTAGGGACTCATGACGCTAATTTTTTTGATTTTGAACTCAAGTGGTTAAAAACCATTAAAATACAGAGACTCAAAAAGTAATTTACCATATATACTATTTTTGGCCTAAATATCCGTAGTTTCTCCTCACATATTCAAATCTTCTAATTCGATAATTTAAAAAAAAAAAGTATACATAATATAGTGTATCTCTATATCTTCCAACTTTACTTATTAGTATTTTTATTATTATATTTAACATAACTTTATATATTGTTTTAAATGGTAATGTAATTCGAATTTAAATTGCAAATCAGCATACATACATATCACATAGTGTAAGATCAAATAAAAAGTTCATTTTGTCTATGTAGGATGAGAAATAATTTTATCCATTCATTTTTCAAATCAATGGTTAAGATGAAAATGTAGGAAAAAAGAGAAATGTAAGAGTATCTTGAAAAATTCCTATTTATTGATTTTCTCTCTTCAAATGCAAGGCACATGCATATTCCACTCTCATTTTTTAAACGTTCATAACTTTATTATACGACATTATTTTTTCATAAAAATTTCACCATAAAATCGAGTGTTTTTTAGCTTTAATTTGAATACCATATTGCTATATAAAATATAACGACTAAAAAACCCACAAAAATGTATTGTATAACATTTTTTGTGCTGGATTTTTGTACTATGTTTTTGTGCTGAATTTTTTTTGTCTTAAATTTTTTTTTCTCAATTTTTTGTGCTGGATTTTTTGTACTATATTTTTTTATGCTATATAGAAACAATAAACACAATGTGCTTTAAGCTTTGAACCCCAACAAAGAACCAAATTGATAATTGCTGGAATTGGTTGTAAATACAGATCCACGTTGAACGGATGGTTGAGATTTGTAGTAATGTATGTTTTGGAGTAAATTTCACCAAATCCAATTACAATGGTATTGGCAACTCCACAACAATATTTATAATAAAAGTCACATATTCGATATGGTCTTCAGTATATAAACTTGTCATTATATTCAATATATGAATCCATGGATGACCATAAAAACTCATCGGACATAATCATTTCATGGCCAGAAACTGGGTAGACTAAATCCGAAGGTACCAATAACTTATCGCTTGATAACTCGATTATATCAATATCGTCCGGTAGAAAAGGCTCGGTCCAGAAAATTTCTGCTGGTGTGTAATTAGCAAGTTTTAGAATATCATCACTTAAAATTGAACCTGATGAATCAAAGCCACTAAACCAACATGTTGGTGCTTGTAGTAGACAGTGTTGATTCGGCTAATAAAGATTCGATATCTTGTTGAAATTCTAAATCTGAGTTTTTCGGGCAATATTTTTTTTACTATATTTTTTTGCTATATTTTCTTGTACTGCAATTTTTGTGCTATATTTTTTTACTGATTTTTTGTGCTAGATTTTTTGTACTGTATTTTTTGTTGTATTTTTAAGAAAATAAAATGGTGGCACATGTCATTTTCACACTCCTATTTATATGGACCAAAATGCCCAGTGGCGAAGCTTGACCAAAAGTTTCGAGGGGGCGTAAAGTGATGGGACCCATAAATTTGTTTCCAATCATTATGTTTCGAGTCGGGTCGGGTCGGCTATTCGATTAAGGTCGGGTCAAATAATAATAGTTCCAAATCAAAATAAAAAATTTCTTTCATTCAAAAGAACCGTTCTTGTACATTGAAAAACTAAATATTGTATAACAAACAAAAGACCTATATATATATATAGGGAGAAGATCATGCGTGAACCACCTCTTATTGTGAGAACCGCGAGAACCAATGTGAATACACCAAAAATGCCTAAAAATAGCTAAAAATCACACAAATTTTTTTTTAATATTTTTATATAAAAATCGCTACTTTTCGAAGCCAAAAAAAATATTTTTTTTTTTAATTTTTTTTTTAAATTTTTTTTAAACTAAAAGTAGCGATTTGAGCATAAAAAATATTAAAAAAATAAAAAAATTTAGATTTTTTTTATTTTTTTAGGTTTTTTGGGGGTTTAGTTTTTAGTATTTTAGCTTGGGGGGGGTTAGGTTTTTTTAGCTATTTTAGGTTGTGTTCACATTGGTTCTCAAGGTTCTCACAATAAGGGTAGTTCTCGCATGAGCCCCTCCCTATATATATATATATATATATATATATATATATATATATATATATATATATATATATATATATATATTATACAGTCACATATAATGATACGAGCTAAATGGAACCTGGACGAAAAATTAAAACTCAGCCCGACGATCTTTAAGATTTTTGAATGCAGTTGTGATTTAGTTTATTGTGTGGTGGGTAATCTAGGGTTAAACAAATAAGAGTTAAAATATATATTTACCAAACTACTCATCCTTCATATACAAAGTGTATAGATATTTAGGATATACAATTTAGGAAAAACAATCGGGGGGCGATCCTATATAATTTTAAAATTTTCGGACGAAAAATCGGAACTTGTACACTTCTAACCGAAACATTGGAGGGGCGGGTGCACCCCCGGGCACCAACTATTCTCCGCCACTGAAAATGCTCTTCATTCCTACTTATATGGAGTGCCATATGGCATCATCACAATACTTCTTAAGCTACTTAGACAAAATCTATTTTTTAGTGGATCATTCCCCCGTATCACATATATAGAGATTATATATTTCATAATTCAACAAACATAAACGGTCAATTTAGGGCTAGCCCACTTGGTAGAGTCGAGAGATCCCAAGTTCAATCCTGGGCAAGGATGAATAATATAAAAGTAAGTGTTGTCATTCAAAAAAAAAAATAGTAACTATTAATCAAATATATTGATAGCTACTAGATTATAGACTTGTGTATTACACGAGTTTAATATCAGAAATAATGTAATTTTATAATATGTAAATTACATAACTTTGAGCAATTTTTATAGGTGGTTTTTTTAGAAATAATGTAATTTTGTAATATGTAAATTACATGACTTTGAACACTTTTTATAGGTGATTTTTTAAAAAATATGAGAAAAATGCTCGGATAGTCCCTGTGTTTTGTTTATTTTTTACCTTTAGTCCTAACTTTCTAAAATTACAGTTATAGTCCTCAACTTTTACAATTTCATTCTCGGATAGTCCCTGAAACGAATGAAAGTTAATTTTCTTAGTTAAGTGGGTGTAAAATGACCTACATACCCTTTATTTTAATAAACAAATAAAACTCAAAGAAATTAAAAAAAACCATGTGGGACCTTTCTTCTTTCGTGTTCCCAGATCATCATCTTCATCCCTATAACAACCATCTGCAACTCCAACTCCGGCTACCGATCATCGGACATCATATTCATCAGTAATGACCTCCGTCAATCATCATCTCCATACCATTACTTCCGGCGACCGCCTTCTACACCGACAATCATCACAACCTTAAATATCTGTTCAATATCTGTTTTGATAATCATCACCGCCACAACCAACTTCAACAAAAACCTAACTAAAACAAATCTCAACAACAACTTCAATACATCACACTGTCATTCGAGATCAGCATTCAACATTCACATTCGAGATCCGCATTTACAAACCCGACACCTAAATCTAAACATAACATACGGCACACAGTATCTTAATACAGCTTAATAGAACTTAAGAGAGCTCAAAACTCACCGGAATAATCAGAATCTCTAACTCCGACAGCAGAGCCACTACGGCGAACATTAGAACTCTTTGATTTAAACGAAGAAGACGCTCTGAGATTCGCAGAAGAAGTCGGTTGAACTCGATCTACTTTCGCCGGACCTCTGCCGTTGCGATACGACGCCATCAGTACAACTTGAAACTGAACACTGCCCTACACCGCTGCTACGCTGCCGTTACCGGAGAGAAATTCATGGAAATTGAAAACGGTAATGTGAAAAATTTGAAGTGTTGTTAACTGTGTGTGGTGTTGCTTTTGAGTTCAAACAACAGGTGTAGAGTTGGGGCCCGAATGTGAGGTGGGAGAAAGGAAGAAATGAAGAATGAAGAGATAATCAATGTACACAGTGATGAGAGATAGAGAGAGGTTAAAGTTGTTGCGGAGGGTGGTTGTGGCAGTGGGAAAGATGAAGTGGGTGCGGCAGTAGTGGTTGTGGCGAAGGGTGGTTGTGGCAGTGGTGATGAAGGTGGTGGTGGTTTAGAGAGAGATGAGGGTTCTAAAGGTGATGATGTGGGGATTGGGAAAGTTTGGTTTTTATATTTTAAGAAAAAAATACTTAATTAATTCATTTTGTTTTATTTAAGGGCATTATAGTCATTTTACACCAACTTAACTGAAAAAATAAACCCCCATCTACGCCAGGGATTATCCGGGAACGGAAATTGAAAAGTTGGGGACTATAAAGGTAATCTTAGAAAGTTATGGACTAAAGGTGAAAAATAAGCAAGTCACATGGACAATCCGAGCGTTTAACTCTAAAAATATTGGTAACTTCTTACTTTAGGAATCCAAACATCAAAAAGTAAACCCCAATCATATGAATGAGTAGTATAGTGAGATACAAAATTAATTGATTAAGCAATTTGAAACATAAGAGACGATCTTAATAAACGAAACAATTCAACACCATATTAAACTGCAAAACATCTTATTTGAACCCAATACTCATGAAATAAATAATAGAACAATGGTGTATGGACGTAGACGGACAACAAGCTGCGTCGCTACCCCTTTCTGAATAACTTTTTTTTTTGTTATTGTTTTATAATCATTATGTGTGCCTCAAACATACTTTTGATTCATAACTACTTCATGTATCCATTCAAATAAAGCATATCAACACACATTAGTCTGTGGATTAGAAAATTTATAATGCATACTTATTATATTTTTTCGTTTATTATTACATCAAACAAAAGAAAGGGTACAATGATCACACAGTCGAACACATCACCATTATTTAGATGAAAGCATTAGTAAACTTGAAAGTGAAATCATTAGTAAACTTCGGGATGGGCAATAGCATAAGACTCCATCTTCTTGAAAGTATTCGTGATTGATTCTTTGATAATTTTAATAACATCATCCATTTGCTTAGCATCACCTTTATACCTAATTAGAAATGTTTGTTTGAATACAGATCCTCCATTAGGTGAAGGTATGAACTTCATATGATAAGTGGTTGTGTTTATTATACCCATCAAGGCGTCACCTTCAAAGAACGTCCAACTAAGTATAAAGTTGCTTGTGTCAATGTCGTCGACTGTGTGCTTTGAACTTGTTCCTGTAACAATCGTTAGTAAAAAAACTATTATGCGAAGACATGAAAGTGCTCTATTCGAGTTCAAAATTAAAAACTAAATAATTATATACGTATATCATGGTGTGGTCTCTTACCATCATTATATGTCATGCTCTTGATGCTTCCAACTCCACCATCACCTTTGATAACGTTGATGGTTTTGTAAGATTCGGGATTAATCTTAGGGGCAATGATGTCAAAGTCAGTGTAGACTTTGAAAAGTTTAGGAGCTGAAAGTGAAGATGTGATCTCTACCTCCGCATAAACCGCGTCCATTATGTATGTGTAATTTTATGAATGAAAATACGTTAGACGAATGATTGTGTTATCCTGAAATAGATGCGCACATAATGGTATTTATAAGGGGTCTACAATACACTTCCATTGCTGACATGCTACACTACATTCCATTTTTGACACGCTACATGTTAGGTATTAGTTTTCTAGCCCTCCAATCCTATATAATAATTATAATAATAATAATAATAATAATAATAATAATAATAATAAATAATAATAATAATAATGTAATTTTAAAAGTTAAAGTAATTACATTTTTAAAGGTATACATCTTTTATAGCATGTGATTGAGAAACCAACTTCCTCGTGATTTTTTAAACGTCCATAACATTTTCAGACTTTCATTTTTTTTTTAAAGCTTGGGATTTACATGTTATCAAAATTCCAAATTTCCACAATTTTCTAGTTGATTATTCTTAGTTTATTTGGTATTGTAACTTTTTTTCTTGGGCTAAATAACCTAAAAAGCTGATGAAAGTAATGAGTCTGAGATATGAAACTAACGAGCCTAGGAGCGAGATTAGGAGATCCATTTTCCAATTGACCTCGTCAGAAACCTACGAAGGATGACTGATAGTGGAAAAAAACACATTTAATTTACATTGGTGTATTCATTATCACAGATGGCTCTCTTTTTATCCGTTGCAACAATTGTTGAGAGATGGTTTTTATACAATGAAGTGCGTGAAGTCTTATTTGCTTAATCAGATGGTGAGAGAATTTGAACGATAATTGTATTTATTATATAGAAAACCAGTTGCTTAACAATGTTTATATATTTATTCATATTATTATTTATGGTTGACGTACTTTTGTTGTGAATTTGAAATTTGATTTGATTTTATCTTTTTATCATGTGATCAGACTTGACCCGAACTGTAATGAAAAAAATAATATACAACAATAAACAATCAACCCGCAAAATTTTTGACCCCCTAAAAAAGTTCATGGGTCTACATTGCATATTAGGGGTGATCAATAGGAGGTAGGAGGGTTCCTCACGATCTAACTATGTTTAAATTCATTTGGAGAGGGTTCTTACACTTCCTTAATATGTTAATACTTGTACGGGTATTTCTTGTACAATTGGCCATTGGGAAACCTAGAACTACAAAACTATTTGGTATGAACATAAGATATTCTTTACTTGGTTTTATGCGCATTGTATATTTTGTGTCCGACAAGTTTTTGTTTGTTTAAGTTTTGACACGTGTCTTAATTCCTTAGGTTTAGATTGAATGTTGGGGCACTACGCTAGGTAGGGCAGACCTTCATCTTTTGGCTTGGTTCATGATGCTTGTTTAATATATAACTGACTAGGTTATAACCCGGAAATTTTCCGGGTAGGAAAATTTAATTTACAACAAATAAAAGTATAAAAATAACATTTTTAACATCTAAAGTATCATCTTTCCATTTTATCCACCATAAATTTTTAATTCGGTTTCTTAAACTTTTTCTTGTTGTAAAGAGCCATAAGAACATACAAAAGTAAGAATGTATATTAATCATGTATATTTTTTTAGTATAACGGATTATTTTTTAAAAATTTATAAACACGTATAGACAATAACAGATTATTTTTTAAAAATTTATGTTGTGGTTAGCCACTCTCATTTTTTTAGCCTAACTATTGATAGAACATAAGCAAATCTATAATATGCTAAATCTGATGAGGAAAAGGAGAGTTGCAAAGATTATATTGGCCTGCTGCTCATCGATTAGAGCTACCTACATAATGTACACATTCACGCCCACATCAAAAATCTAAATATCCAAAGTAACAGAAAAGGTTTAATGGTTCTAAACATACCTTTGCGATTAAGAGCAAAATAACAGGGAGGCGGCGATTAAGATCAAAATAACAGGGAGAAACGCGGTGCATGTACGTATGTGACGGATCTGCAACTAACGCCGGAGATGGCAAATCCCACTCATTTGCAAATCCGTGACCGCGTAAAAACGACTACCTCTTGACGCGGAGGAATGACGGAGTTACAACCAAGACACCGAACCTTGCCCCACCCACATCAGCTACAACAAAAAACATCAACCAAAAGATACATGTTTGGATTTAGTAGAACTTTATCAATTTGTTTCATGAAGAAGATTAACATTTTATCAACAAATAAAGAAACTCAGACATAAATCAAGAATGAATACCACTGAAGTAGGTCAAGACAAAAACTTAATCAAACCCAAATGAAATCGACCAAGTTGCATTCATCCACTATTTGTTGTTTGTAATTTCTTTTTTATTCTAAAATATCATACTACATAAAATATCCTAAACAAAGGGACACCATGAAGGTATAAAACGGTAAAATCTTCTTCATAAAAATATTGGTGCGCCCAAATCCAAACTCTCAACCAAACATCATAGAACCCTAACAATTTTATCATAAATTCGTCATTAGCATGTAACCATTACAATCGAAATGAACCTCAGAAGAAGCCACAGTCGAGTGACTCAAACGAAACGAATCTCAGCCCAGACTTCTTATTCCAAAATCACACGATCTTCACAACGAAAGAAGTAATCTGCAAAAAAAATAAATAAATAAAATAAAAAAAAATTAGTTGTCTGCTTAATTTGGGTCAGACTTTTAATGCTCTTAATTGAGTAGCATTTGAAGTAAATCAATCAATTCTACCGATCAATTTCTTCAAAATTTGAAACATTCACAACTAAAAAATATCATAAAAGATTATAAAACGTACATGTTTGAGGTTACCTTTCGGTTATGACAACACTCTGAGGACTGGCTCAACTAACTCCACTTACCACGTTTAAACCAATCGCGGTTCCAATGATAATAGCAGCAAACTAAATCATTCATTTGACCATCTCCACCTCCAGTCAACATTTTTAGGAGCTACTTAGTCAGTATGTTGCTTAAAAATAAAATCTTTAGCAAGTAAAAAAAATGATCATGAGTCCTAACAACTGAATCCAATTAACAAAACCATACAGTTGTCAACAACGTGGAAAAGAATAACAACCTAAGCTTCAAGTTTAGCAATATGAGCGATTAATGAACCACTATCCCTTCGTTTAATTGATTCTTCATCAAATCATGCTTCACAAAGACGAACTCTCAACATGTTATGATCCATTCCCATACCTGAAACAGATCAACGTATCTTGTCAGCAGCTATCAAAACACAAAATCCTCAAAACATGAATCAAACTTGGCAAATAAAGAGCAAAGAAACAATACACATTAAATCGTTAAACATCACCAAAATCCTAAAATTTCAGATCAAATGGAGTTAATGAGCTAAGATGGAAACTGCTTACATGGACACTCGATCTGGTCGGTAATTACACCTCCGATCAGATCAGAAAACTGCATACTGAAATAGGGTCCTTGGAACCGAGGTAAGAGACGGAGAGCAGAGGTGAACACGCACGCATCACAAACGCGAGGAGGTATTTATATTTTTTTTATCTTTATGGTAGGTTCTATCATCTTGATTTAAACCATACTTTAAAGAAAGCAAAAGACCTATTGCAAAAAAAAAGTAGAATGTTTTAATTAACGTAGATCTAAATTGAAAACCTAAACTCCAAACCTTTTATTTCCAAACCCTTTTAATTCTAACCGAATTAAACATCTTGAACAACAAAAAAAATTGAAGATTTACAATAATGATTGACTTCAAAATTTAAATTTAAAATAATGATTGACTTCAAAATTTAAAATTTAAATTTGAATTCTGAAAATTAAATCACTAACATCCAATACCGTAAATTAAGCAAACTTATTAGGAAAGTCTAACCTTGCCAAGCAAAATTGCTCCAACATTTATTTATAGAAAGAGATATCTTAATTTAGGAAAATCATATAATACTAAAATTTAAGGAAATAACGAAATCTTTGATGGATTGTAATTAATACATATTAAAACAGTAGAAAATTTATTAGAAACAACCCAAATATTCAAATTTAAAAAATATCATAGTTAGATTTGCAAAAAAAAAAAATATATATATATTTTACAAAATTATACACATCAACATAAACAATGAATTTTAAAATTATACCAAAAAAACAAATAAAAAATTAAATAAAGCAAATTCCTTGTAAACAATGAATCATAGTTACATTCCTTGTAAGGTGGTTGTTCTCCCCACATTAATGAAGCAAATTCATTAGGTATTTCCTATCAGTGAAAACAAAAAAAAAAAAAACAAATAAAAAATTAAATACATAAGTCTAAATACAATATGGTTAGTAATCATAAAACCAATAAACATACCAAAAAAATAGGATCATCGTCCTCAATCAACTTTAAGAATGAAGGAATGTTGTTACTCAAATCCATACCTGCAAATTAAATGTGAACGGTTTTAAACACATAAAAACGATAAATTATTTATAGAAATAAACTCATAATAGCGAGAAAGCATATAAAACCGAAAAAAACAAAAAAAGGTTTCAAAAAACGTAACACCATTTATTTATAGAAATAGAAACCTTAATTCCGGAAAATCATCATACTAAAAATAAATCACTAACGAAATTTAAAATTGCTCAAAATTAAAAATTTAAAATTTGATTCCGGAAATATAAATAGAAATAGAAACCTTAATCCCAAAAAATTATCATACTAAAAATAAATCACTAAAATTTACATTTGAGGTTTCAAAAATAAATTACTAACGAAATTTAAAATTGCTCAAAATTTTAAATTTAAAACTTGAATACCGGAAATAGAAATAGAAATAGAAACCTTAATTCCGGAAAATTATCATACTAAAAATAAATCACTAACCAAATTAAAAAATTGCTCAAAATTTTAAATTTAAAATTTGAATTCCGGAAATAGAAATAGAAACCTTAAAATTTTAAATTTGATGTTTCAGAAAACGTAACACCATTTATATACAGAAATAGAAACCTTAATTCCGGAAAATTATCATACTAAAAATAAATCACTAACGAAATCTAAAATTGCTCAAAACTTTAAATTTAAAATTTAAAATAGAAACCTCAAAATTTAAAATTTATAATTGGAATTCTGAAAATTAAATCACTAACATCCAATCCCGTAAATTATCATACTAAAAATAAATCACTATTTATTTATAGAAATAGAAACCTTAATTCCGAAAAATTATCATACTAAAAATAAGTCACTAAATTTAAATTTGAGGTTTCAAAAATAAATCACTAACGAAATTTAAAATTGCACAAAAAATAAAAAATTAAAAATTTGAATTCCGGAAATACAAATAGAAACGCTAAAATTTTAAATTTGAGGTTTCAAAAAACATAACACCATTTATTTATAGAAATAGAAACTTTAATTCCGGAAAATTATCATATTAAAAATAAATCACTAACGAAATTTAAAATTACTCAAAATTTTAAATTTAAAATTTAAAATAGAAACCACAAAATTTAAAATTTAAAATTTAAAATTTGAATTTGGAAAATTAAATCACTAACATCCAATCCCGTAAATTATCATACTGAAAATTATCATACTAAAAATAAATCACCATTTATTTGTAGAAATAGAAACCTTAATTCTGGAAATTATCATACTAAAAATAAATCACGAAAATTTAAATTTGAGGTTTCAAAAATAAATCACTAACGAAATTTAAAATTGCTCAAAATTTTAAATTTAAAATTTGAATTCCTCAAATAGAAGTAGAAACCTTAATTCCGAAAAATTATCATACTAAAAATAAATCACTAACGAAATTTAAAATTGCTCAAAATTTTGAATTTAAAATTTGAATTCCGGAAATAGAAATAGAAACCTTAAAATTTTAAATTTGAGGTTTTAAAAAACGTAACACCATTTATTTATAGATATAGAACCCTTAATTACGGAAAATTATCATACTGAAAATAAATCACTAACGAAATTTAAAATTGCTTAAAAATTTTAACTTTAAAGTTTAGAATAGAAACCTCAAAATTTAAAATTTAAAATCTAAAATTTGAATCCTGAAAATTAAATCACTAACATCCAATGCCGTAAATTATCATACTAAAAGTTATCATACTAAATATAAATCACCATTTATTTATAAAAATAGAAACCTTAATTTCGGAAAATTATCATACTAAAAATAAATCACTAAAACTTAAATTTGAGGTTTCAAAAATAAATCACTAACGAAATTTAAAATTACTCAAAATTTTAAATAAAAAATTTGAATTCCGGAAATAGAAATAGAAACCTTAATTCCGGAAATTGTCATACCAAAAATAAATCACTAACGAAATTTAAAATTGCTCAAAATTTTAAATTTAAAATTTGAATTTCGGAAATAGAAATAGAAACCTTAAAATTTTAAATTTGAAGTTTCAAAAAACGTAACACAATTTATTTATAGAAATAGAAACCTTTATTCCGGAAATTATCATACTAAAAATAAATCACTAACGACATTTAAAATTGCTCAAAATTTTAAATTTAAAATTTAAAATAGAAACCTCAAATTTTAAAATTTAAAATTTGAATTCTGAAAATTAAATAACTAACATCTAATCCTGTAAATTATCATACTAAAAATTATCATACAAAAAATAAATCTCCAGTTATTTATAGAAATAGAAACCTTAATTCCAGAAAATTATCATACTAAAAAAAAGAAATAACGAAATCTTTAATGGATAGATAATTAATACAATACAAAATTTGTTACAAAGAAAACAAAGACATTCAAATTTTAAAAAATATCATAGTTAGATTTTCAAAAATAAAAAATAATAAAAATAACTAAAAAAATCACTAACATCCAATCCCGTAAATTATCATACTAAAAATTATCATACTAAAAATAAATCACTATTTATTTATAGAAATAGAAACCTTAATTCCGGAAAATTATCATACTAAAAATAAGTCACTAAAATTTAAATTTGAGGTTTCAAAAATAAATCACTAACGAAATTTAAAATTGCTCAAAATTTTAAATTTAAATTTGAATTCCGGAAATAGAAATAGAAACTTTAAAATTTTAAATTTGAGGTTTCAAAAAACATAACACCATTTATTTATAGAAATATAAACCTTAATTCCGGAAAATTATCATAGTAAAAATAAATCACTAACGAAATCTAAAATTGCTCAAAATTTTAAATTTAAAATAGAAACCTCAAAATTTAAAATTTAAAATTTGAATTCGGAAAATTAAATCACTAACATCCAATTCCGTAAATTATTATACTAAAAATTATCATACTAAAAATAAATCTCCATTTATTTGTAGAAATAGAAACCTTAATTGCGGAAAATTATCATACTAAAAATAAATCACGAAAATTTAAATTTGAGGTTTCAAAAATAAATCACTAACGAAATTTAAAATTGCTCAAAATTTTAAATTTAAAATTTGAATTCCTCAAATAGATATAGAAACCTTAATTTCGGAAAATTATCATACTAAAAATAAATCACTAACGAAATTTAAAATTGCTCGAAATTTTGAATTTAAAATTTGAATTCCGGAAATGGAAATAGAAACCTTAAAATTTTAAATTTGAGGTTTTAAAAAACGTAACACCATTTATTTATAGATATAGAAACTTTAATTCCGGAAAATTATCATAATAAAAATAAATTACTAACGAAATTTAAAATTGCTTAAAAATTTTAAATTTAAAATTTAGAATAGAAACCTCAAAATTTAAAATTTAAAATTTGATTTCTGAAAATAAATCACTAACATCCAATGCGGTAAATTATCATACTAAAAGTTATCATACTAAATATAAATCACCATTTATTTATAGAAATAGAAACCTTAATTTCAGAAAATTATCGTACTAAAAATAAATCACTAAAATTTAAATTTGAGGTTTCAAAAATAAATCACTAACGAAATTTAAAATTGCTCAAAATTTTAAATTAAAAATTTGAATTCCGAAGATAGAAATAGAAACCTTAATTCCGGAAATTATCATACTAAAAATAAATCACTAACGAAATTTAAAATTGCTCAAAATTTTAAATTTAAAATTTGAATTTCGGAAATAGAAATAGAAACCTTAAAATTTTAAATTTGAAGTTTCAAAAAATGTAACACTATTTATTTATAGAAATAGAAACCTTTATTTCGGAAATTATCATACTAAAAATAAATCACTAACGAAATTTAAAATTGCTCAAAATTTAAAAATTTAAAATAGAAACCTCAAATTTTAAAATTTAAAATTTGAATTCTGAAAATTAAATAACTATCATCCAATCCCATAAATTATCATACTAAAAATAAATCACCATTTATTTATAGAAATAGAAACCTTAATTCCAGAAAATTATCATACTAAAAAAGGAAACAACGAAATCTTTAATGGATTGATAGTTAATACAATACAAAATTTGTTACTAAGAAAACAAAGACATTCAAATTTTAAAAAAATATCTTAGTTAGATTTTCAAAAATAAAAAATAATAAAAATAACTAAAAAGTTATACAGATTAGCATAAACGATTTAGCCTATAACAATTATCGGATCAAAAAACACCAAAACAACCATAAAATTAAACTTACCTCTTCAGTTCGACGAAGATTTAGAGTCCGGGAGTTGCATAAAATTTAGGGTTTCTCAAGAAAAAACAAAAACCAAAATAATAAAATCACTAACAACATCACTCTTTGAAGACATCAAGAATAGATCCATTCATAAGATTAGAATCGAAGAATTAAAATCATCATCAACAACAAAAAATTTATAGAAATAACAACATACCTTTAATTTTTATAAAATCAACTTTAATTTTTGATCGAATATACATAAATAAGAACAAAGAAAACGTTATTAGCAATCGAAACAATTTTTATAAAATCAACTTTGTATACAATCGAATAACATAAATAACAACATACCTTTAATTTTTTTGATCGGATCTACAGAAATCAGAAAAAAATGGTTTTTAGCAATCGAAACAATCTTTATAAAATCAACTTTGTATAAAGTCGAATAACATAAATAACGCAGATCTTGGTTCGATTTGGTCTATTTACCTTTGATTTTAACCGGATTCTTGGTTGAAGATTGTGATCGGAGAACATAAACAAAGACTATTTCGCTTGGATCATGTAGTTTAGCTTTGATTTGTAAAGGATTTCTTGATTTAAGCTTGTGATCGGAGAAGGTAGGTAGAAGAGAGAGAACAAAGAGAATGAAGATCACCGATTAAGAATTGGTATGCACAATAATTGAGTAAAAACAATTTAAAGGACCCATATTCAAAATGGGTAATCTGGAAAACCCGAAACCCGGCCCAAACTTTTTCGGATCCCGCGTATTTCTTTGGTTTTAGGTTTGTGTTTTATGAAAGTTGGATTGTTTATAGAGAATTACATGAATTCCCTCCCAAAATCAAAGTTCACTAAACCAATGGATGCCACATCAGCAAAATGGCTCCACCATTCAAGGACACATAGCCCAAATCATCTAATTTATTAATATATATAGATGAGATTAGGATGAAAGGTATTATCTCAACGATGCTTTTCTCTGGCTTACTTTTCAAAAATGCATTTTGGCTTGCGTTAATGTAATCGGTATTTAAAAAAAAATGTTTTTTGGCCTTCGGTTATGTAATCGGTATTTTCAAAAAATGTTTATCTATGAAAGCAAGAGATGGAAAGTTTTGTTCTAAATTCTGCCTTATTTCATGATATTTAGAAGCACTTCTACAACTTTATCTCTCTCCATTTCCCTCACTTTTTTTTACTTCTTTCAAAGGGGGATGAAGACCTTCTTTAGAAGTTGTCGCTCGATCGAAAGGATATAGTTCGACACTTGACTTAGAATGTCCGGCTAATAGTATTTGGTGCATAAGGTTCGACTAATAACGTTCAATGTGTGAGTTTGGGCTTATAATGTTCGTTACATAAGGTTCAGTTATTTGAAGTTCCAATATGTGATATGGCTTAGGAAGTTTTGTTCATATGGTTTGACCAATTTTTTGTATGAAGTTCCAATGTGTGATATGACCTTGTGATCCAGTGATGGAAATTGCTTGAGTTCTCAAATGAGGCTCAGGTTCGATCCCCATTCACTGCAAGTGAGGTGGTAAGATTTACATACCTTGGTGGGGTTCCTGACCGGGGTCACGGGTTCGAGCCTGGCAGTCGGGATTAAGTTTCCATGAGGTGCGAGGAAGGGCTCTGCACTACACTCCCCCTCATTCGAACCCGGGTGGCTGTGCTTCCGATAAAAAGGGTTGAAGCGTAGTCGGTAGTGCAGGGGCAGACCTAGAGTGATAGAAGGGGTAATCTCCGTTGCTCCTTGACGCTCCGACGGTAGTGTAAATTTTAAAAAAATTTGAAGTTTTTTCGATTTCGTTGTCTCTTTTTATTGAAATGTTACCCCTATACAGATATTCTAGATCCACCACTGCGGTAGTGGTTTTCCAATCGATCTACACCTTTCAAAAAAAAATTTCGAGGATCTTTATCCATATAGAAAAACGCAATTTGCGTCCCTGTGGTATGTGCGAAACATCAACCTGAGCCCCTAAATTCATTTTTTTGGTTTTTTGAGCCCCTGAGGTTATAAATTCATAACACTCTGAGTCCTTCCGTCTGTTTGACTGTTTGACTATTGTGAAATGTCCTTTATACCCTTAATGATACATTCATATAATCCCTTATCCCCTAAATTGATCAAACTGATTCATAAGACTAGCAACTACCCCCACCACCAGCACAATCCACTTGCCACCATCACCTATCTGCCACCACCACCACTTCACCTAAACTTCATCGGACAACCATGCATCGTTCTTTGCCTAACAACAAATCAAAACCCAAATCTACCCTACCCTTTTTCAAACCCACCTATCTGCCACCACCACCACCCACTTCTACCTGTGACCGTCTTTCAAACCCACCCACCTCTACCTGTGACCGTCTGCATAGCAATGTATCCACAAACAAGCATAACCACTAAACCCTTACACAGCCTCGTAAATCCCGTAAACAAGTTCGCACCCTACCAGTAACCAATCAAACAACAAATCACAAATAGATTCACTAATCTCTAAACACAGTTTCAACTTTCAACACAAATAAATGAGTAAATTAAATTAGGTTAAATGTAGTAATAATCGATGAGATTTGTACGGATAAATGAGGAACTTACTGCCAGAGAACTCATGATGAGTGGATAGTGTAGGTTTAGCTGATTAGATTTGATGAGATATGAATTTTGAGAGTGTGGTGGTAGATCGGAGTGAGGCGACGGTGTTACGGTGGTCGGAGATTGGGGAATTTGATGGGGAGGAGTAGATCTTGGGGTTGAGTGAGATTTAAGGGGTGAAGTTATTGTTGCGTTGAATGTTAATCAGGGGTTTGAACATTTCTAAAGGTAGATAATTTCTAAAAGTAGATAATTTAACCACAAGCGGTGGGATTGTCTGGTTACGTCATGTGATTGCTTATGGAGTTTGAAGAACGTTGATTTGTTGTGTTGGGGTTGAAGAAGAAGAAAAAGGGTAGGGTAGGTTGATTTTTTTCTAAAAAAAAAAATCCAAACATGTGTGTTCATGTTCTGAACTAAATTAGGGCTTAATAAAGTTATTTAGGGTTTTTAGAAGGGAAGAGATGACAAAAGACGGTCTTACCCCTGGCTCAAACAGTCAAATAGACGGAAGTGTGACGGAGAGACTAAAAGTATTATGAATTCATAAACTCAGAGGCTCAAAAAACCAAAAAATGAATTTAGGGGCTCAGACGCAAATTCAGTTTTTCTCTTATCCATATAACAAACTTCCTCCCCTCAAAAATATCCCAAAATCAAAACCACCTTCAAACACTCATCAATCTCAACCCTAACAACAACTTCACAAACCCTAGATTCAACCCTAAACCGCCATGGATCTCATAAAACAAGAGCTTCTAAAGAAACGGAAAGCTCTCTCGGAGGAAACCGGCGGCCGGAAAGTCTTCAAACGCTCAGAAATCGAACAAAAACGAATCCAAAAGCTTCGGGAAGAAGAAAAACGAGACGCAGAAGCCAAACGCCTCCGTCAAAATCAAATCCAAAACGACTCAAATCCGTCAGATCCGAACACATCAAACCCTAACTCAAACATCGATTCAACAAAATCAAAATCTGAATCCGTTACTTCGTCTTCAAAAGCTCCGATAACCGATGAACAGAAAATAGATTCGTTGAATTTACCGAAACAAGAGGTTATTCGCCGGTTACGGTTTCTGAAACAACCGGTTACGTTGTTTGGAGAGAGTGATGATGACCGGTTGGACCGGTTGAAGTATGTGTTGAAAGCTGGATTGTTTGAGTTAGATGATAGTGATATGACTGAGGGACAGACAAATGATTTTTTGAGAGATATTGTTGAATTGAAGAAGAGGCAGAAGTCAGGGATAATGAGTGAGAGGAAACGGAGATCAAACGAGGAGAATACGGAGGATAAGGATGGGGGAGGGGGTGAGGATGATGGTAGTGGTGATGGCGGTTCGTCTGGAATGGATCAGGATAAGGATTTTAAGCGGATGAAGGCGAGTTTTAACGAGCTTTGTGATGAGGATAAGATTTTGGTGTTTTTTAAGAAGTTGTTGATTGAGTGGAATCAGGAGTTGGATGAGATGAGTGATGTGGAGAAGAGGACGGCGAAGGGGAAGTCGACGTTTGCGACGTTTAAGCAGTGTGCACGGTATTTGAATCCGTTGTTTAAGTTTTGCAGGAAGAAGGTATGATTCATTGTTCTTTGTATTGGATTGTTGATTGCATTAGTTAATGTTAATTGTGTTAGGAATGTTAGTTGCTTGTTAGTGTGTTCATTTGAAACTGTTTAAGAACTTGTAAATGGTGGGAAGGATAGTGATGATAGAAATCGAAGTAGGTAACGGATAGAAACGTTTGAAAATCAAATAAAAACGGTAGAAATAGGCTAGCTCTAAAGCTTGTTTGTGATACAGATACACCACACAAACAAACGATAGGGCAACGATATCCAACTGGAGATACAGACACACCACTACGCTTAGAGAGTTGGGTCTAAGAACACCACCCAACATGCCACAATTGAGCTAGCATAGACAAAATCAATTTAACTCAAAATCCATTGAGAGAAATTAGCCGAAGCGAAAATTCCCATACTCAAAAACACTTCCTTTTTCATTTCTTACGAACTGTTACATATAGAAGATTCTAAAAGAACTAACAGCTAACCCACGTCTAAAACAAAATAACACCTAGTAATTTAGTACTAAATAACAGTGTTGTAAAAGTCGCTAGGCGGTCCCTAGTCGGCCGACTGGGGAGTTGAGAGTAATCGGAGTACTCGGAGAGTACTCGGGGAGTACGCGGACATGGTAAATATAAAGAAAATTAATTGTTATATATTATTTATGTGTTAAAATAAGCATAATTCATGTCAACTGAGTATAATTTAAAATGAAACATGTTTAAAGTTTAAATATTCTGAATACAAGTCCGACTAGTCTGAGTACAAGGCCGAGTAGTCCGAGTACAAGGCCGAGTAGGCCGATTTTGACCGAGTTTGACCGATTAAAAGTCAACAAACCACGTTGACCGCCTAGACCGACTAGGCCGACTACGTCCGACTATGTCCGACTAGGCGCCGACTAGGCCGACTAGGCACCGAGTACTCCCGAGTAATCCCGAGGCCGATTAATTGAGACCGCCTAGGAGGAAGTTGCCTCGGAGGGGGTCCGAGGACCGAGTACTCGCCGAGTACTCGGCCGAGTAATCCGACTTTTACAACACTGCTAAATAATAAGCATAGAGTACAATATATAACTAACAATGAAAAAAAAAGGAAGTGCAGAACATTATGGGGATGTGGGACACTTTGTTGACTAAAGTGTTTTGCAAAAGAACTTGAATACCAATCTTGCTGCCAAAAATCAATTTCAATTTCCCCATGGAAGGCTTGACCTGACTATCTTTAACAATTTTAAATTGTGGCATTTTTATCGGGTCGATATTGCTATCAAGCGAGTTAGTTGAGGTTGTATTTGGTGTGAAATTGTGAAAGCACTGCCTTAAAAGGAATTTAGGACCATTGTGTTTGTTGTGTTCACATCATAGCTATTAAAGGCGTTAGCCGCACTCAAGGCGCATAGGCCTCGCCTGGGGCCTAGGCGCAAGGCGCAAAAAAGCGCGGGGTTGAGAAAAAAAAGCGTACAACAAAAAAAAAACAAAAGAAATATTTTTATATAATAGAAAATTAATACTATTCTTCAAATAAAATAAACTAAAGCTATTATATAACAGTTAATATCATCTATTTAGTACCAAAAGTTATAAAATGCTAGTTTATTAGTGTAGAAAAGTAGTTTTATTTGATAAAAGTAGAAATCTAGCTAGAATCTTGCCAGAATTTAGAGAATTTGGCCGAAAACTCTCAAGAATCTAGGAATCTCGCTGGAATCTGCGCATGAACCATCACCTGGAGAATCAAAGCGCAACTGCCTTGACTTAAGGCACAATTGCCTCGCCTCGCTAGGAAATTGGGCCTAGGCGCAAGAGGCGATGGCTTTTAATAACTATGGTTCACATAGGCTATGTTTGCATTATTCTTGAATTGACATGATATTGTAGGCAGAACCCAAAAGGCATTATGCTAGGCTCCAGCTTGCTAGTCACATTGATAGAATCGGAAATTCAGATTTGATTGAAACAAGAACACACAAGAGAGATAATCCAATTTGAGAAGGATTAGGTCTCCAATTACAAGGTTTAAGAACCATTAATTTTATAGAATAAACATCGACAAGGGAAATTAACCTAAAACATGGATACTTAGGGGGAACGGTTATGGCCACTACTCTTGATTTCATGGCCCACAATACTATAGCTAACTGGGCCAGTGTCAAATAATGGGTTCCTAATCTGAAGTGGAACCAGGCCTGGGTTCGTATCACACATTATCCCTTGGTTTAAAAAATTGCGCCTGAGGCGCGTTTATGCACGAGGCGACCTTAGGCGCAAAGGGCTGCACTCGGGGTGACATTAGGCGAAGTGGTTTACATTAGATGTTATTTTTTGGCAAAATTTTGGCATAAGGCGCAGATGAGGTGCGCGCCTCATGTTCATGATCTTTTTATGTGCAGCAGGATGTTGTACATCAGGCTCTTTAGGTTGTACACGTAGGTAATTTATATGTTAAAAACATTTATAAACTTATTTAGAGGTAAATTTTGGGTAGGGGGTGCTAGAAACCTATGAGATATATATAAAAAGTTATATAATTACTTTGCGGCTCGCGTACAAAAAAGCACACAGCTTTTGTGCTTTGCGTTTTGGTTTTAGACCTTGTCATCTCGGTGCACTACTCGATTTCTATAACCAAGCATTATCCATGGATCTACTATGGAATTTGGACCCATCTTGTTGACACTAGTTCATGTATATGTTTAGATGAAGTATTATGTCCAGTGTAGTAGAAACTGACACTGTTAAGCAGGGCTAGGCGTGGTTAAGTGATCTTTCGGCAACACTATATGATAGTAGATATTAGTGAATGCCAGAATACTTGAACAACCCTACAATTTTGAGATGTCTTGGATCATGATTATCATTATTATATAGCTATCATTAGTCGGTTATTGTTAGATGAGTATTAGTTTTATTACTAGTATGCAACTTTTAAAAAAGGTGTTATAAATTATAATTCATATCAAATACTAATTATGACTATTTCGTAGTTCTTGCTTTGACTCGTATAATTTTTTTTTTTTTTTTTGAAATTATAGGTTCTACCTGATGACATTAGAAAAGCATTAATGCTAGTGGTGAACTGCTGCATGAAGCGGGATTACTTAGCTGCAATGGATCATTACATCAGAATGGCAATCGGGAACGCACCGTGGCCCATTGGTGTTACTATGGTTGGTATTCACGAACGTTCAGCCCGTGAAAAGATTTACACCAACAGTGTGGCCCATGTGATGAACGATGAAACAACTAGAAAATACTTGCAGTCAGTTAAACGACTGATGACGTTTTGTCAAAGGCGTTATCCGACAATGCCTTCAAAGGCGGTCGAGTTTAATAGTTTAGCGAATGGTAGTGATTTGCAGGCTTTATTGGCGGAAGAAAAGAGGAATGCAGGTGGAAGTCAACAGCAACAGCAAGAAGATAAGCTTTTCTTGATGCCACCCCCAAAGGATGACTAATCATCAAGTTATTTGTTGCTGAATCTGTGTCTGGTTTTGAAACATGTTATGTACTACTTTTTGTTATATGCTTCTTTATGAACATCAATCATTCATAAAGGTAAGCAAGTTATGCAACTTAGCCTTTCATTATGCACATGAATGTATTTGATGACTTTGTAGCAAGAAGTACGAAGCGTTAAGAGAACTCGATCCATTGTTGTGCGTGCAAGCAAAGCGATCTTTCTGGTTATGAGCGGCTGGGATTTGTATACCGATTATAAAAAACTAGCCATAGAAGAGATGGAGATATACACTTGAAGAGTAATGGTTGATAAACACACACATATATAGGTATACATACATAGTGTGAGGTTCATTGGGGAACACTAAAAAAGTGGGGAACAGTGGGGAACCGACTCAAACGAATTCCGATTGGACTTATTCCAGCGGCGTTGGAACCGGCTCGTCGAACCCTAACTAGGATCTTTTAACCATAAACCCTAAATCATAAACCTAAATATATTAGGGTTAGCCTTTTAGGGTTTAGCTTTAGGGTTTAACTTTAGGGTTTAGCTTTAGTGTTTAGCTTTAGTGTTTAGCTTTAGGATTTAGCTTTAGGTTTAGCCTTTAGGGTTTATAGTTTAGATTTTACGGTTTAGCTTAGGTTTTAGCCTTATTTTTTAGCTTTAGGGTTTAGAGTTTAGGAGTTAGGATTTAGGGTTTAGGGTTAAGAGATCTTAGTTAGGGTTCGACGAGCCGGTTCCAACGCTGCTGGAATGAGTCCAATCGGAGTTCGTTTGAGTCGGTTCCCCGCTGTTCCCCACTTTTTTAGTGTTCCCCAATGAACCTTCCCCTACATACATATTTACACAAATTGAAATGATCAAATAAGGGATATTCAGGGAGACATGTAACTAGGACTTCAAAAACAAAAATAAATGAGCGAACAAAAATAGAACATATAAAAATGTTTAAACGAACGAACCACAAATGAAGATAAATGAGCGATCATAGGGAACCTTCACGAACGTAAACGACTGAACACAACATCTGTTCATGTTCATTCGTTTAACTTAACGATCACAATTTTTTGTTCGTGTTTGTTCATTTACTAAACGAACGAACTTCCCGCCAAATTCATTTACAGCCCTAGGTAGAACAGGAGCCTTTCCACGGTAAAATTTGAATCCAATTTTCAATTTTTCGCCGAGTTCTGTAAGATAGAACACAACATAATCCCCTCTCGTTAAGTTATAAGCCCTGTAAACTTCAGTGAAGTGTGTTAAAAGATATTGGTTATTATCCTTAATAAACCATACATACAGTGAATCCTTTTCCATCTATACCACTAACCAAATCAACTTCAAAATACTTATCTTTTGGATCACCTATATGTGGTAGTATTTCATTTTCAACAGCTTCCAGCATAAGCTGTGTGCACTATATATTTAGTATTATTATGGATTATAAATTTGCAACATCTTTGTGCACAGAGGAGTTGTACTAAATGCTTAGTGAGGTTTTCAAAAAAAAAAAAAAAAAATTGATATAACACTTTTAACTCACAATTATTTGATTTTTTACTTTTAACCCAAAAGTTTTCATCTTGCAATTTAATGTCAACTTTTTTACTTTCAACTGTGTTCCTCTGTGCTTTTCATATTTCGCAATTTTTACGATTCGTTTTAAATTCTGCGAGTTAACACGTGTTTGTGTGGTTCAACGTTTTTATGTTTCGTTCTAATTTTTGCGAGTTAATATGGCGCAACGTGCGTGTGTGGGTTAACATTTTTACGTCGTGTATAATTTTCCCATTTGATAGGTTTGTCGCAATGCGCATGTCCTAAATTGACTTAGTTATTATTTTCTATGTTTTACATTTCGGTCTAATTTCTTTGCATTAACACGCCGTAACTTCAGTGTTGGTGGTCGCTGGCGGTTGTGTGACATTGGTGCTATTTGGCACTGTTTTACGCCCCAACTGCAACGCGTGGGGAGGGGGGGGGGGTTAATTATTGTTAAATAGCATATATAAATTGATAGTTACATTTTAATATCCATTATTATGACACTAGTCATTTTTCAAGAGAGAGAGACATATATACATCATTTTTCAAGATTCTCAAGTGGATTGGCAATGTAGCTTATTGACTTGACTTGACTCAAGAGTTCAACAACGTTCCATCTCTCCAATCTCAAAAAGTGCTTAGCCGACGAAGGACTTCACATTCCCCTCGACGACATACACATCGATGAGTCCATGCACTTCATTGAAAAGTCGGTCGAAATCATGGATCGTGAGACAAAGAAACTTAGGCGAAGTCGTATTCCTATCGTCAAGGTTCGTTGGGAGGGAAAACGTGGTGTTGAATTCACATTGGAACTCGAGAGTGATACGAAGACCAAGTATCCACACTTTTTCCTTGAGTCTTCCTCTTGAACAAATTTCGGGACGAAATTTCTTAAAGTATAGGAGACTGTAACGATTCGCATTTCATACTTTATATTTTTAGCAAGTTTCTATTCGCATTTCATTTCAATCTTTGTAATCTCGAGACTTTGATCATAACGGAAATCATATTTTATATCAACCTTGTCTAATCATACATGGATAATACGTAATCAATCGTGAAATAAATGTTTTAATTAAAAACCGAGACATACATCGAGATAATATTTTCTCGGAATCACATTCATACGTGTTTCATACTTATAACATACTTGCATACACATTTATAGCATAAAATAACCAATAATACAAGTGCAAGGACTAAAACTGAAAATTTTCCACCTTCACAACCGCCCTTATTAACTCCCAACCACCTTCATTAACTCCCAAACCCTAATCCCCGCTTATAAATACAAGCCTCCACCACCTCCTAAACACTTTCCGCCCTCTTTAGTCACTCCCAAACTCTCTCAAATCATCAAGAAATCTTCCATTTTTGGACAGAAAATTCTAAGTCCAAAAAGTGAGTTTAAGCTTGGTTCTTCATCTTTTTTCTTCTTGTTTTCCTTCTACTTGGACAACCTCTAGGAGTGTTACCCCATGTTTCAAGGTAAACAAAGTTGGTACATCACCATTTTTAGGTCCAAAGTTAGGATTATTTTTCTAAGTTTTGTTAAAACTTTCATACTTATTAGTTTCTACTTTGTTTTCTTGGGATATTATCTACCAAACCGAGTTCCCAACTAATCTTCATATTGAGGGACTTAAGGTTTATTTCTGCAAAAGGTTCATATGCCTCCTTCTTAATGCTTTAAAGACCCTAAGTAATCCCCACAATACAACAAAGTGAGAGGTCCCGAACCAAGTCTTCAACCTGCAACGTTGAAAGATTTGAGTTATGGTAATGGTGTTAACAATGGAACCTTGGTTCTACAACTTGGATTCCACCTACCTCACTAGATTACTTAGTGTCTTAGTTAATTAGCTTACTTTCATACCATCTAAGTCACCAAACAACTTTCAAGTAAACAAAGTGAACAAACTACACCAAGTCTTCAAACACTATCCATGTTCTAAATGCACTCGTCTAGTTTACTCACTTGGTTGTCTTAGTGAATTAAAAGATTTATATTCTTATTCTTAGATTCAAGTGTCACACCCCAACCGATGGCGGAATCATCGGGCCATGGCACTGAGCGAAACAGGTTGTCCAGAAGTTTCCACAACAACTATCATTACTATTCAATTTATATAATACGTCCCATACCGTACCTTAAATAGTAAACAAATTATTACAGATAATAACCAGTCAAATATTCTGTTCCGACAACTCAGATTTTAAATAGAAATACAGCAATTGTTTATCTGCTTCTAGAGACCCCTAGCTTGACCACTACAGACAACTATTTGTTGGGCTCTAGAGCTTTATTCTAGCCTCGCTTCCCTAGCAAGTAAGCATCTTAAACACCTGTCACATACGTTAAAATAAAGTCAATACATATAATGTAAAGGTGAGCATACAAGTTTGATAATAGCATATAGAGTTCGAAATAGTTTACGCATAACCAGCACGTACACAGAGGAAAACGAAGCATGTTAATTATCGACATGGATCTATCGACACCAGTGACTGCGGGTTGACTGCCCGAGGCAGTTCACAATACATGATTACCACCGTAATCCATGCAAGTAATGGTCCTTAACAACCTCCGTGTGAACGGGTGCTGAGTCCAAATTATAGTACTATCGTTGTTAAGACAGGTAGACATCATTCCACGTGTAAACATAACAACAAGCATTCATTTAGTCACGTAATACATGCAGAACGGTTAGCGTTAAAATGATTGAGTAGTGTGTTCGATTGTGATTTAGATAAGTAACGTATGTAACACCCAAAAGTGCTAAAGCAAAAAGGGTTCGAGTATACTCACAGCGATTGATGGATTGAAGGGAGCGCTTGAGTGTAGGGTTAGCCTGAATAGTTCGATAGCATATCGATGAGTAGCACGTAAAGTGGAAACAAGTGTAGATGGGTCGAACAGCCTGGTCGATCGGACGGTAGGTTCGATCGGACGGGTTGATCGTTCAATTAACAGTCCATTCGGACAGCCTGTTCGATCGGTAGGTAGGTCCGATCGGATGGGCTGTTCGAGTGGATTGTTTCTTTCTCTGAGTAGGATGTGTTTATCCTGTTTCTCCTGCTCGGACATGAATCACCCAAGTCCGGCCGGTGAACGGTTCGGAACGGGGTTCAACGTGTAACCCGTAATCGGTGAACCTCGTGGATAGAAACTGAATCTTGAACCGCACAACTACTAGAATGATTAGTAAATCGAATCAAGCCTCGTTTCTATCGGTGTGGAGGCATTGAGTGTAAAAGAGTTGAAAGAAAGTTGGAAAATCCATTTTTCAATCCTTTACACCGTGTAAATGTTTAGATCTGTGATAGATCTTTGTTTGTTTATGTGGAAATCGGTTAGATCCAAGTTATTCTTGGTGGATTGAGGCCAAAACATGAAGTTTTTCAAGAACACCATGATGACATCATCCTAGAATGCTTGAATCTTGATGATTTCACGGTTAAAAGTTAAGATTTGAAAGATAGAAAGGTGTAGGAGTGTGCATAGATCAAGAAAGTACAAGATTTAGGATGAAATCTTACCGGAATTGAGAGAAATCGGTCATAAAACGGTGAGAGCACGAGCTGGTCGGTCAGAGTTTTCCAAAAGTGGTAAAGATGACAATGACAGGGGTATTTATAGGCTTCCAAAAGAGGAAAGGGCTGGTCGGTCGTAAAACGTTTCGCGTCGATAAATATTCGATTACTTCGATGATGAATTGATTAGCTTGATTATGGATTGATTGACTTTATCGCATTGTTACTTCCTACTATTCAAAGTCGTAAAACGTTTCGCGTCGATAAATATTCGATTACTTCGATTTCTTTGATTATTAACACTTACTCCACATAATACAACTAATAAAACATAAAATAGACTAATTACAATCAAAGAAGTCAATCTTGACTTTGACTTTGACTTTGACATTCTGAAAACACCGGGTGTTACAGCCTCCCCTTGTTTAGGGAATTTCGTCCCGAAATTAGGCTGAAAGTTGTACACCACAGTGAATCACCTTGCCAATTTCTCTCTCTAGGCTTTCACTTGAACAACTGCGGGTACTTCGCCTTCATGTCGCTTTCGAGTTCCCAATTGAACTCTGCGCCTCGTTTGCCTTCCCATCGGACTTTCACGATAGGTATGCGCGAGTGTCTGAGTTGCATGGTTTGGCGATCCATGATTTCGACAGGCTTCTCCACGAAGTGTAGTGTTTCGTTAATTTGAAGGTCATCGAGAGGTACAATCAGATCATGGTCAGCTAGACACTTTCGGAGGTTCGACACATGGAAAGTCGGGTGGTCGTTACTAAGTTCCTCCGGTAGTTCGAGTCTGTAGGCGAATTTTCCGATTCTTTCCAGAATCTTAAAAGGTCCAACATATCGAGGCGCTAGTTTCCCTTTCTTGCCGAATCTGACCACACCCTTCCAAGGTGATACCTTTAGGAGTACGTAGTCGCCAACGTCAAATTTAAGGGGCTTGCGTCTTCTATCGGCGTAACTTTTCTGTCTACATCGAGCTTTCAATAAGCTGTCTTGGATCTGGAGGACTTTGTCAGTCGTTTCTTGTAGTAACTCGGGACCGGTTAGTTGCGAATGACCGATCTCCTGCCATACAATCGGCGATCGACATCTTCTTCCATATAAAGCCTCGAATGGTGCCATATGGATGCTGGCATGATAGCTGTTGTTATACGAGAATTCGACTAACGGGAGGTATTTGTTCCAACTACCACCGAAGTCTATGACACACGCACGGAGCATGTCTTCAAGAGTACGGATCGTTTTTTCAGTCTGTTCGTCGGTTTGAGGATGGAATGCGGTACTTAAGTTAAGCGACGTACCAAGAGCTGCTTGAAACGTTTCCCACAATCACGAGGTAAACCGAGCATCACGGTCATAGATGATGTCGCGAGGCGTACCATGATTACAAATGATCTCGTCGGTGTAGATTCGGGCTAATAGTTCCACCTTGTAGTCTTCTCGTATAGGCAAAAAGTGGGCTGATTTGGTCAGACGATCAACTATAACCCAAATGCTGTCGTGACCTGATGGCGTGGGTGGAAGTTTGGTTATGAAATCCATAGCTATACTCTCCTACTTCCATATAGGGATTGGCGGTTGTTCGAGTAAGCCAGAGGGTCTTTGATGTTCAGCCTTGACTCTTGCGCAAGTCAGGCAACTTCCGACATAGAGAGCGATATCCCTTTTCATGCCCGGTCACCAGTACTTGTAGCGAAGGTCCTGGTACATTTTATCGGCACCGGGATGAATAGAATATCGGGATTTGTGGGCTTCATCCATTAGAATCTTTCGCAAATCGGTCCGCTTAGGGATCCAAATTCGGTCTAGATAATAGAAAATCCCATTTGACTTGCTTACAAGTTGAGCTCCATCGTGATAGATTCTTTCCTTCTTCAAGGTGCGTTCATTAAAACAAGCATGTTGGGCTTCGCGGATAAGGGTTTCGAGGTCGTGCTGAGCTTGGGTATTGCGAATGCTAAGCAAATAACTCCGTCTACTGAGTGCGTCGGCAACAACATTTGCTTCGCCTGGGTGATAACGAATCTCACAGTCGTAATCATTAAGAAGTTCTACCCATCGGCGTTGACGCATATTGATTTCTTTCTAATCAAAGATGTGTTGTAAACTCCTGTGGTCGGTGTAGAGCGTACACTTGGTACCATACAGGTAGTGTCGCCATATCTTTAACGCAAAAACAACTGCGCCTAGCTCGAGATCATGGGTTGTATAATTCTTCTTGTGGTTTTTGAGCTGACGAGATGCGTAAGCTATAACCTTGTCTCGCTGCATAAGAACACAACCAAGACCAAGGTTGGAAGCACCACAATAGACAATGAAGTCGTTGTTTCCATCGGGCAATGTGAGAACGGGAGCATTGCAAAGCATATGCTTGATGGTTTGGAAGGCAGACTCTTGTTCGGTTCCCCAAACAAAAGGCTTGTCTTTATGGGTAAGGGCGGTAAGCGGCACGGCGATCTTAGAGAACCCTTCGATAAATCGTCGATAATAGCCCGCTAGTCCGAGAAAAGAACGAACTTCAGACGGGTTCTTAGGCGTAATCCAACTCTTGACTGCTTCAATCTTCGCGGGATCGACATGAATACCTTGACTATTAACGATGTGACCCAGAAACTGAACTTCCTCTAACCAGTATTCGCACTTGGAGAACTTGGCATAGAGTTGATTCCCCTGGAGTAGCTCGAGAACCAAACGTAGATGTTGCGCGTGTTCGGCTTTCGACTTGGAATAAATCAAGACATCGTCGATGAACACGATGACGAAACGGTCTAGAAATGGCTTACACACGCGATTCATCAGATCCATGAAAACCGCGGGTGCGTTAGTTAGACCAAAAGGCATAACAACGAACTCGTAGTGGCCGTATCGAGTGCGAAAAGCGGTTTTAGGTATATCTTATTCTTGAATGCGCAATTGATGATAGCCTGAACGTAGATCGATCTTCGAGAAACACGTAGCACCTTGTAACTGATCAAATAAGTCGTCGATTCGAGGCAGAGGGTAACGGTTCTTGATGGTTAACTTACTCAATTCCCGATAGTCAATGCACATCCTGAATGACCCATCCTTCTTTTTAACGAAAAGGACTGGTGCACCCCATGGAGAGGTGCTCGGGCGAATAAAGCCTTTTAAAGCAATTCCTGGAGTTGGCTCGAGAGCTCCCTCATTTCGGATGGCGCGAGTCGATAAGGGGCTTTGGCAACAGGGTTAGCTCCAGGAATGAGGTCGATACAAAAGTCGATATCACGACTTGGCGGGAGTCCAAGAAGATCATCAGGGAACACCTGAGGAAATTCACGGACCACTGGAACGTCTTTGACTTCGGCCTTCTTTTTCTTTTCCTTCTCCGCTACTACAATGTTGGCCAAGAAAGCTCTGTATTCCTTGCGGAGATACTTGCTATCTTGGACACATGACATGAGCTTAAGACCTTTCGAAGCTGTTTCACCGTACACACATAGCAGATCACCATTCGCGAGTGAGAATCTAATCATTTTATCAAAGCACACAACTTCAGCATGCGCGAAGAAAGTCCATGCCTACTATGACGTCGAAACTTCCGAGCTGCATCGGAATAAGGTCGATTGGGAAGATGTGATTGTTGAGCTCGAGAGTACAATCACGGAGAACAAAATTAACGGTGACAGTTCTTCCAGTAGCGACTTCGACTTCGAATGACGAGGGGAGATAAGAGCGCTTACGACTAAGGAGCTTCTCGAATTCAAACGACACGAAGCAGTTATCGGCTCTAGTATCAAACAAACACGATGCATAAATACCATTCACAAGGAACGTACCATTAACCACATTGTTGTCAGCCTGGGCTTGATGAGCATTGATGTTGAAGGTTCTGGCGCGTGCTGCTTGTTGTTGCTGCTGAGGCTGTTGTTGCTGCTGCTGGGGCTCTTGCTTCATAACCCTATTCGGGCACATGTTTGCAAAGTGGCTAGGGTCTCCACATGCAAAGCAGACTTGAGCATTGACCGCGGGCGCTTGAGCTGCGTGTTGCCTTGAGGGGCTGGGAGTAGAGCTTGTTGAGCAGTGGCAGGAGCTGCGGGGTTACGGGGATAATAGCGATAATTCGCAGTGAAATGACCGTAGAGGTTGCAATGAGCGCAGAAACGACAAGCGAGTCCCACCGGATGATGATATGAGCATGTTGGGCAGAGCGGGTGGGGACCTGTGTAAGCACGCTTTGCTCGTGGTGCTTGAGTAACCGGTGCTGGTCGATGGTGAGACTGCTGCTGAGCCGGTACGGCTTGCAGAGGAGCAGCAGTAGTTGTGACAACACAGTTCTTGTTGCTGGAGCTGCTGTTGTTGTGCTTCTTCCTGCGGCGTGATGACTTGGATGGTTGAGCAGTGGCGGTGTCGGCGGTGTGCAGTAGTAGCTTGATGCAAAGACTTGGAGGGCTTATCCCAAACACCAGATTTTACCCGCTTGTCAATTATCTCGGCGGCAAGCAAGTATGTTTCTTCAATCGATGACGTCTTGGCGGCGTGAACAAAGTCGGCAACACTGTCGGGTAGAGCTCGAATGTTCTTCTTGATGGCCAAGTCTGGCATCTTGACTTGATCGGGACAGATTATGCTGAGCTGTTTAAAGCGAGCAGTCAAGGCAGCGTTGTCTCCGTCCTTCTGCTTGATGTTCCAAAACTCGTCCTCCAGCTTTTGGCGTTCATGGGGAGGGCAGAATTCGTCCATCATGATGGCTTTCAGCTCTTCCCAGGTCAGCTCATAAGCTGCATCATTCCCGCGTTTGTTTCGTTCGGCCGTCCACCAGTCTAGAGCTCGGGACTGGAAGACGCCGGTCGCATTTAGGGTACGGAGATTTTCCAGACAGCCGCTTTGGAGCAGAGTGACTTCGACAGAGTCAAGCCATTGAAACATAACAGTGGGGCCATCTTCTCCGGTAAACTCTTTTGGTCCGCATGCCTTAAACTGTTTGAAGCTGAAAACAGTCTTGGTGGCATCTTTAGGAGCTTCGGTTCTCGACTCCTCGGATGATTTGCTGACGTTCTCATAGACGTCGCTCACAACTTTTGCTACTTGCTTGGCGATGATAGCAGCAAGACGCTGGTCTCTCTTTGCTTGGCGAGTAAGAGGGGTTCGGTGTCCAAATGACGACATGGTCTGCAACAGACATCGTCGTAGGTTTCAGACACAACAATTCGAATCTCACCTCACACGTCTACTACTTACTAAAGCTCAGGAACACGATAAGCACGAATCACATAAACACATAGGCACCAAAATCACATAGTCACAGAAGCACATAAGCACGTAAGGCACAGAATCACAGAAACACTTAAGCACATACGCATTTAATCACAGAGGCAGTCAGAATACAGAAACCTATCATTCAAAGCTCGTGTGTCGTTCGTATGTATCGGTCGTGTATAGCATATCGAGTAGTATAGTATAATCGTATAACATAGCATAATGTCGTCTAAAATTGCAGCGACTTGTTAGCGTCTTGAGATAGAATAGCAATGCGGGTCGTGTGTGTCGATCGAAGTGATAGCAAGATCGAATAATCCTCAAAAATTTAAACACGTAAACAGGTAAATACACATAAAGCACATAAAATCGATGAATTATCAGAGTTGGCAGTTGCGGGCTCAGAATCGAAACACATAAAATCGAGAGATAGATTGTCTGCGGCTATTAGACATTGACTACCAAAAGTGATTCGACTATTCACATTAGACTTGTCGTCACATTTCGACTTTCGGGATCGTGTTTCTGCCTCGATTCTTGGGCATTCAGCACGTATTCCCTAGGTGAAGGGGTATGGTCCCAAAAAGTCGCGCAAACCTCCGCCCAGGTTGCGCGCGGAACTATACTCCTTATTTCAGAAAACTTATTAACAGTTTATCCACGCGCGACTTACACGCGTTGTAGTTTGTCCCGCGCGAGGCAAGGCTCACAAGAGGCACAGATATCAGCACTTAGCATAAAACAATGGAACAAATGAGCATGCTAACCCCTCGCGGGTTAGTTTGTTGTCCAACAAGAGCCACTCAGTAGGGAAGCGCACGGCTACCTACAGTGGTACATAAGGTACAAGTGGCAGTAAAAGGAGCCAATGAACGTCTAGCAGGCTCTGGTCAATCGTGCGCCACGATCGCCTGACGAGAAGTACACAAGGACGCCTACGTGGCACCAATCAGAGGATGGGGACAACTGTCCCACGATCTCCATTTGTCTGCTGATGACAGAAGGACAACAAGGCCGACAACAATGACACGTGGCTCCAATCAAGGTGCGCCAGCACCGACGAGCGTCTAGAAGCCACTAAGCGGTCGACGCTAGTGAGACAAAGAGCATATCCGTTTTGTTGTCTGCTTCTGGCCCAAGGCCCATCAGCCCATAACCCCTTACACCTCTCCGGCTATAAATAGAGACCTCATCCCACAGGTTAAACATTCTATTCCCTCAGCTCTCACTCTTTACACTTAATTACTCTCAAAGCAGTCGCTTATTCTCACGCCGGAGCCTGGTTAAGAGGGAAACCCCCACATTCCCCTCTTAACGAGTAACGGTGTTCTGTTTTGCAGGAACGAAGTGCTGTTCGATCGGACTACGGTCTGATTTGAATTACTCTTCGGATCATGAGATACTATGCTTCAACACTTGATCGATTTTCAACTTGTTCGACTTATTGGAGTGCTACCTGATCGAACATGCCGTCCGATCAGGTGACATCCTGCTGAGGACTTGTTACTGAAGTACCTAACCGATCGGTTGAGCCAGCCGATCGAACAGTCCGATCGATCGACCTGAAGGGTAAGGATACTTCAATGTTTTCAAATACTACAACGAAAACTTCAAAAGGTCAAACCATCATACACAAACACATCCTACTCAGAGAAAGAAACAATCCACTGGCCTGGTCGATCGGCTGACATGTCCGATCATTGGGCTGTTCGTTCGGACAGCCTATCCGATCGGTCAGCATCCTGACCTGGTTGGCCTGTTCGTTTAACACTTGGCTATTCTGATTGTGTTTGTTGTTATGTCGAGGTATTTTGACAACGAGTTGAACCATACAACCTTCGTCCTTACTTACTTGTTTCTCCTGCTCGGACAGGAATCACCCAAGTCCGGCCGGTGAATGGTTCGGAACGGGGTTTAACGTGTAACCCGTAATCGGTGAACCTCGTGGATAGAACCTGAATCTTGAACCGCACAACAACTAGAATGATTAGTAAATCGGCTCAAGCCTCGTTTCTATCGGTTTGGAGGCATTGAGTGTAAAAGAGTTGAAAGAAAGTTGGAAAATCCATCTTTCAATCCTTTACACCGTGTAAATGTTTAGATCTGTGATAGATCTTTGTTTGTTTATGTGGAAATCGGTTAGATCCAAGTTATTCTTGGTGGATTGAGGCCAAAACATGAAGTTTTTCAAGAACACCATGATGACATCATCCTAGAATGCTTGAATCTTGATGATTTCACGGTTAAAAGTTAAGATTTGAAAGATAGAAAGGTGTAGGGGTGTGCATAGATCAAGAAAGTACAAGATCTAGGATGAAATCTTACCGGAATTGAGAGAAATCTGAGAAAAAGGGTGAGAGCACGAGCTGGTCGGTCAGAGCTTTCCAAAAGTGGTAAAGATGACAATGACAGGGGTATTTATAGGCTTCCAAAAGAGGAAAGGGCTGGCCGGTCGGCCAGGCACCCCAATCGGACAGCCTGTCCGATCGGACAGCCAGTCCGATCGGCTGGGCTGTTCGATCGGCTGGGAGCCTGATCGTTCAGCTTGCCCGATTCGAGTGTTCGGTGCGACGATTTTTGATATTTCGATTTCGATTGAAGACGATACGAACACGATAGAGTTTCCTATTCAATTTACTTTTAGTCCCAACCACTATATCTACATACAGGCATCTATATTTCGCACTGTCTTTTCGCCACCAATTATCATAATTCGATTTCGATTGAGTTCGATTGAGTTTCGAGTTCCGATTTGATTAATCACCACGCATACCATAAAGTAAACACACACAGGTAACACATAAGGCACACACACACACGTATGATAACACCAAAGTTGCATAATTCGAGTTTCGAGTTCGATGATGAATTGATTAGCTTGATTATGGATTGATTGACTTTATCGCATTGTTACTTCCTACTATTCAAAGTCGCAAAACGTTTCGCGTCGATAAATATTCGATTACTTCGATTTCTTTGATTATTAACACTTACTCCATATAATACAACTAATAAAACATAAAATAGACTAATTACAGTCAAAGAAGTCAATCTTGACTTTGACTTTGACTTTGACATTATGAAAACACGGGGTGTTACATCAAGACCATCCGAAATCATCCTTGTGATGATTTTGTGCATTGGTGAATTCACAAGGTTAAGGGATTTTAATCCTACCTTTACATGACGATACATGATTAACCTAACATTGGACTACTAACTATATATATATTATACAAACCGAACCTTAATATCAACCAAATCATGGTTGAATGTTACCGGTTGATGAAGACTTACTTGGGCGGAATTTCGAGGAAGTAAAGATAGGAATGATAGTGGATAAGGGCGTAGCATTAGAGGAGTTGATAACTCTAGAAATCAATGGTAAAATGTTTGAAGTTTGGGTAGTTGAGGAACACAATTGCCAGTCGTCGGTGAGCAGTGGTGGGAACCAAATGTTGGGTGATGAGTTTGATGAAGCCTCATACCAGGACGATTCAGAACCTTTACAAGCTACGAATCTTTTTAGGGGTTGTGAGGCTTTGCCAACACCGAAGATGTTGTGACAGTGGAGAATGTTTTTGGGGATTCGCGAATTGACTGTGGACCTAAGGATAGGATTGATTTTGAGGCTAAGGGTGTTAATTTAAAAGAAGGCGTTTTGGAAGCCCATGGGAAAGTGGTCTCACAAGGCGTTTTTGAACGGCGTATGACTAGGATATTGCTAATCGTATTAGTAGTTAGTATATTAGTATTACAAAGTTAGTATTAAAATCATACTTGTCTAAATTTGAATCCAATATCTCCAAGAGAAACAAAGCTTTTCTAGGCTTGCTACTATGTTTCCATATTCGCGTTTCTTATATTCTTTTCACTTTTATTAAAACTAGAATTTTGACCATGCCGCGCGTTGCGGCGGCAAAATCACGCTTTTGACTCGGTTCGTGTCATTAACGTCGTTAGACAGTAATGTAAAGTAGTGATATATCGGTCCAATATCGCCGATAATATCATTGCCAATATTTTGCACCGATGTCTAACCAGGGGACCGATGACCTATATATCTGCGGCATTAACTACATAGAATTTTTTTCTTAAGGTATGCAAATGGATCATATAGGAAAAAGAGAAAACTAACCATGCGATGAAGAAAATCTTGCTCTTTTGACAGTTCTCAGAGGTTACAAAGTCAAAGATTGCGTATCTGCAATCATTTTCGGGCAAAGCCGATGTAAAATCATCGTAACTTTCAGCAGGATTGCCAGTCTTCTCCACAACAACTTGAGTTTTCTTTTTGTCAATTTCGAAAATCACGTAACGGTGTGCCTTCTTTCTTTGTAGTTCCAAGAAGGTGCCTTTACAGTGATCAGCAACACCCATTCCAGAAGAAGCATTCTTCTACGTATCAATAGTCTATGTGTAAGAATACATAGGAAAAATAATTCTCAAGTCATTCCCCAAAATCGCCATATAAACAAACAATAAGAATTCGTTTCATTGCAGCTACTACTGACGTGATTCTACAAAACTTATTGTTTAACCACTATAAGAACCGGTTGCACATCATCAAATCACTGGAAATTATATCTGACTTTGTAACGCGATAATCAAATACTCACGTACAATATGCAAAAGTATCAAACCTTAAACACATGTTCTTTAAGTGTAAAGTAGTCATTTGAAAAAAAAAAATTAAACTCGAGGCAGCGATTGATCAGCCGATCCGGAGCTCAAGTCTACTACAACTAACAAATTTTGCTCCAATTCAACATTAAAGTTGTAATTTGTAAAATTCAAGTTTTTCTCACATACAGTTTTCAAAACTTTTTTTAACAGCAAAAAATCAAAATTTATCAACTAAAAATTCCCATGTATGATTGGCCAAAGATAACATAACATCAAGAATTAATAGTAAATAGTAATACCCTGCAAAATCAACTATGAAACCCTACTGAAAACCATTAACAAATATATATATTTTCCGTCAAAAAAAAGGTCAAGAATAAAACGTATATAATCGCTAAAGGTTCGAGCTCGGTTCGCGTAGTGTAAGAATCTACAATCTATAAGAATAATTTCAGAATTTCGCATCAATTAAATCTTTACCGGGTCTTTCGTCGACTAAGTTTGACCCAAAAGTTGACTGGGGTTGACCAGTTGGCTTTCGTTGACTGACTTTGACCGTGTCGCGAACCCGAATCACCCGAAACTGATCCAAACCGTAATCTGAACCAAACCACCAGTTGATTGTTGTTGACCGAACCGAAACCCGAAGCTTTGAACCAAAACTAAAATCATAAAAACCGAGTCACCGGAGTTAGACTTGTGCCCACGAAACAAAGAAAAATCAAACCTGCATTGAGCTTGTTTCCGTGAGGGCCGGACTGGAGTTCAGTAATCGAGCCAAGACCTGAAAACCACCACTGTCTTCCTCATCATCAACATCATCACGTCAATAGCAGACACATCTTCGTCATCGTCAACATTAGCGGCACTCGCCGGAAGTCGACACCATCATCATTATTATCAACATCAGTTACCATAATCATCAATAATCACCGGAAAAAAAAAAGAATTTCGAGTGTGGAACTTGTTTACCGTTCAGAAATCAAAGAGAAAAGAAAGAACAGATGTTCTTACCGACGGAGTCACGGCTGCCGGAACTCTGAGGCACCACCGTCGCCGTTGAGAACCCCTGTCACCGGCCCCGTCACCGTCGCTCACGGCCACCGGAGCACCGTCTTGTGTTGTAGTTGATGAATCGGGGGCAGTGCGTAGAATCAACGCTTGTTTGATTTGAGTGGATGAAGATGAACTTGTTGCTACTTGCGTTGTGGGTTCGATTAATCAAAGATCGGGATGAAAAGGACGGGAAGAAAAGGACTGGAAGACACATGTTAGGTGGGAAGAAGATAGCTCAGGAAGAAAATGGTCGGTAGCAATGGTATTTAAGAGATGAGAGAAAGATCAGGTGTTTGTCTTATTATCACCGACCTTTCTCTTTAATATGTATATAATAAACTATATGACGTAAGAAAGTATAATAATAGAAGGTGGAAACTAAAAAAAATGAAGTCATCCAATAAACACCTTTCTAAAAAATTGTGTAGCCTAGGGACCAATCTAGACCTACACGTACACATTCCCACTCCCACGTGTCACTCTCTCTTTCTCTCTCTCTCTAAACCTCCAATGGATTCCAATTCCATGGCGAAACGCCCCAAACCTCCGTCAGATCACTTCAACATGGACGCTCTGTTAACCTCCTTCTTATCTCTATCCGATTCGCCGTCGATCCACACCTCTTTCGACCGCCTTATTCAATCAACCGCCTCCGATTCCGATCAAAACCGGTTGATTCAACGCGCTCTGCGTCTCGGTTCGCTTTTACTTGATGCTGCTAATCGATCTGCTCGCAGATGCTCTTCCGATCATAACGCCGTCGTTTGGCCGCTCTCGCCGGACCTCACTATCAAGGTATTTGGTGCGGAGTTTTGGATTTTAGCTCGGTTTGATTATGATTTGATTTAGTTTAGATGTGTTAGGTTACTTATCTGATTGATTTGTGTATGTGTTTGTTGTTGAATTGAATCGGTTGTTTTTGATTTAGAATTTCGGCTTTTAGTTCGATCTGTTTATGCTAATATTAATGTATTTGTTGTTAACTTGAATCGGTTGTTTTCGATTTAGAATTTAAGCTTTTAGTTCGATCTGTTTATGCTAATATTTAGTTTAGATGCCTTAGTTTACTCATCTGATTGATTTGTTTATGTGTTTGTTTTTAATTAGTTGAATCGGTTGTTTTAGATTTAGAATTTTAGATTTTAGTTCGATCTGTTTATGCTAATATTTAGTTTAGATGCCTTAGTTTACTTATCTAATTGATGTTTATGATGTATTTGTTGTTATTAACTTGAATCGGTTGTTTTCGATTTAGAATTTAAGCTTTTAGTTTGATCTGTTTATGCTAATAATTAGTTTAGATGCCTTAGTTTACTTATCTGATTGATTTGTTTATGTGTTTGTTTTTTATTACTTGAATCGGTTGTTTTAGATTTAGAATTTTAGATTTTAGTTCGATATGTTTATGCTAAAATTTAGTTTAGATGCCTTAGTTTACTTATCTGATTGATTTGTATATGTATCTGTTTTTAAGTTGAATCGGCTGTTTTCGAATTAGAATTTCAGCTTATAGTTTGATCTGTTTATGCTAATAATTAGTTTAGATGCCGTAGTTTACTTATCTGATTGATTCGTGTATGTATTTGTTGTTAATTTGAATCCGCTGTTTTTGATTTCGAGTTTCAGCTTTTAGTTCGATCTGCGTATGCTAATAATTTGTTCGTCCTGTAATATGTTCCTAATTTCGAGAGAATTAGGATATTGAAGAAGATTATTCTGGATTTTAATTTTATTTTAGGTGCTTATGTGCAGTTTTATGTGACTGATATCTTATCTGTTTAGTTTATTGTTGGGTTTTGAACTTAAGTTATTTGGATTGTATAAACTGTGGAGTTTATTTTTGGATTCGGTTATGCAAAATTGCAAACTGTATTTATTTATTTATTTTTGTTCATATTTTCTACAGTTAGGATAGGGAAGGAGGATGCTATTGTTTGATTTAGTTCAGATGTTTTTGTACAGTATGGCTTTTCTTCCTTATCTGGTTGAGGTTTTCTTTTTTTTCTTTTTTTTTTTTTGGTGTTGGATAACGCGTTTAGCTTTTAATTTTAGAGTTTTTCAGCTTCTTGTTTGATCTGTTTATGTGTTTATGGTATTGTATGTTCATATTTTCGAGACACAGGATAGTGAAGAAGAAGGATGTCGTGAATTTAATTTTAGTTTCAGTTTCTCGTTTGTTTTATGAATGTTTCCTTATCTGATTCATTTATTTGTTTTATTTAACTGAACTTATTTGGATCACATAATCTATGGAGTTTTTTTTTCTGGATTTGTTTATGCAAACTGTTTTACTTTTATATAGCGCCAACGTAGGATGATGAATTTTGTTTTGCTCATATCATCATATGCATACTTCCTTACCTGATTCATTTATCGATGTCTTGAACTTAACTTGTTAATTTTGTTTATTCTGTCTATGTACTATTGTTATTGTTTAACTGCTTACATTTGTTTTTTATATTGATTTGTAGATTTTTTCAATGCTTGATACACAAAGTGTATGTTATGTTGCGGCTACATGCTCGTTTTTTCAGAAGTGTGCAATGGATCCTTCGTGTTTTGCTAACATTGACTTGGCTACATTAGTCCCTAAAGTCAACAATGCTGTGGTGTCGACGATGATCCATCGAGCTGGAGATGCGCTTAAGTAAGACATTTTCTTATCCTTTATATGTATAGGTCGAAACTGTCCCCTTTTTTTTAATTTCTACTTACAGTTCTTGTTACACTCAGGTCTATAAGGCTTGGTGTATTACCAATCGTTCCTGCTCCACCTTTCTTTTCATCTCAACCGTTGGTTTATAGCATTAGAAACGCAAATGACGCATCAGGATTTTCATGGAATGACAAAAAGTCAAGGCAGGGAAAGGAATCTTCCATTCTAACAAGGTCCTGTCTGAATTCTTTGAGTGGCAATGGTGGTGCACCTGGGTATGGGTATGATTTCTTTACTATAAAATCATACAAGTCTATTCTTTCAAGTGTCGGTTTCGGTTATGTACTGAGGTTATTTTGTGATTTCGCTTGTGATCGGAAGGGTTCATTTGAGAAGATTACACCTATACAACATTGAAAGAATGGACAATGCATCCCTCTTGACATCATTATCAGCTTGTCCATCTCTCGTTGATCTAGAAATTGTGGGCCTGTAAGTTCTTTATATGTTTTGTTGAAAATTGAAATCATATCTTCTGAATTAGGGTGTTACAGAATTTAATCTTTATGGCACACAGAGCTGTGTAAACTGTATTCAATTGCTATTAGGGGTGTGCACGGTTCGGTTCGGTTTTATGGTAAAACCGGAACCGAAACCGAAATGTTCGGTTTATGAAGGCCGTTTGGTTTCGTTTTTTTTTTTTTGGTTTAGCAACGGTTCGGTTTTTGGGTTTTTTGGAACAAAATTACGTAAGATTTGAAATAAAAAGTATAATCCAAGATTCAAGAATCTTTCTTAGATGTTTACATTTAAGTTATTATATTTAATCTTTTTAATTAATATTGTTTACATAAACCTAACTTTCTAATCTATTTTTATTTCTCCAAAGTTTTTATTAAGAGATTTTCTTTTATAATACTTTGAAAATCATTTAATTCTTATATTAAATTTTATTATTTCTTGTACTCAATGGATAAATCGTTTCAAATATAAATAAACATGTTAATGTTTCTATTATAGATACTTAACATTCAAGAATAAAATTAATAATTCTTAAATCAATATATAACAAACATTTAAAAAAGGCAAATTGGAAAATAATAATCCCAGCTTTCTGAAATTGGCCGATAATAATCCCAAGTCAGTTATTAGCCAATAATAATCCGACCTCGTCCAATTTTTTTGTAAAATAGTCCGCCGTTAAAATAACTTAACGGAGTTAAGTGTTTTTCCGAATTACAAACCGATGTTTAGGGCTTTTGATCAGAACGAGGATACGAGTCGATTGATGTAAAACTTACCTCGAAATATTGCCCCCAACCCACGAAAACGGTGCTTCAATTCGGGTGTTTAACTTCCAATTAACAAATTTCAAGCCATTTCGAATACAATTTTGAGGTAAGTTTTACATAAATCGACTCGTATCCTCGTTCTGATCAAAAGCCCTAAAACATCGGTTTGTAATTCGGAAAAACACTTAACTCCGTTAAGCTTATGTTAACGGCAGACTATTTTACAAAAAAACTGGACGAGGTCGGATTATTATTGGCTAATAACTGACTTGGGATCATTATTGGCCAATTTCAGAAAGATAGGATTATTATTTTCCAATTTGCCTTTAAAAAATGATTTTTTTAGGTTTTCCGGTTCAGTTTTTTTCGGTTTTCATAAAATGCAAAACCGTAACCGAATTGTAAATTTCGGTTCGGTTTTTTCAGTTCAGTTTTCTTTTTTCGTTTTTTGTGCGGTTTGGTGTTTTTCGGTCCGGTTAAATCGGTTGTTTTTTGGTTTTCTGCTCACCTCTAATTGCTATGATAAAAAGGCTCCTCTGTATCTAAAAGTATTTGAATTCTAAACTTCTAATCTCGTCATCTATAATTGTAGGAAAGGCTTTCTTAATCGTTTATTCAATAATAACCAAATATTACTACTAGCATAGGTGACAGTTTTGGGTCATTCACTTATTAATGGGATGATTTGGGTTGTGTTTCATCTAAATACGTGGAAAATCGCCCAAAATCCATTTTTTTATCCTACACTTCTTTAAACATTTTATTTGGATATTTGATTATCATTGTAGTGATATTGTTATCATAACCATAATTAACGCATATATTGTAAATTTGTAATGATAGGCATGTTGAATTGAGGCATACATTGGAGTCAATAAGTAGAAACTGTCCGTTGATAGAACGTTTGGTTTTCGAATCATCAAAAACAGGTGTGCCACTTCAGTAATTTGGTTTTCGATTCACGGTTGACCATTGACCGTTGATTAATTTTATTAAAATTTCTGTTTCTATATTGTAGGTAGAGATGATGGTTTGAAATTCCCGACCTGTAATGAATTTGTCCACAACTGTCCTAACATAACCACCTTAGCACTAAAAGGATTTAAGCTACATGACTACAAGGCTCGTATGCTGGTAAAGGTACACACATCTGATACTTTATAATTTATATAATCAACTTTATATCCATTTTATAACTTTAGTAGACCTAAGTAAACCCATTTAACAAATAAAAGAGATCAAAATGAACCTATTTCTACAAGAATGTGTCATGATTGTTAGGTGTGCTTCATTAATAGCAACATTGAGTTTTATAGTTTCTTTTCAGGGTTTACGAAGATTGAAACATCTTGATCTTTCAACGTCTTACTCATTCACCGGTGCATTTTTAAAGTAAGTGTGTCAAAATTATGTCGGTTTTCAATAAACGTTTTTTTTTTTCGTTAGTGGTGATTCTAACTTGAAGTTTAAAATCATAGGAATGTTAGTGGCAATGGCGGTGGCGGTGGTGATAACTTAGAGGTGATGATCTTACGGGACTGTATGCATCTAAAGGAAGTAAGTAACATTAGTTTTTTTTTTACTATTTTCACTATCACGGGTAAAATGGTCAAACCACTATTTTAACCTGTTTATTCCCTTTTGTAATAATTACCTGCAGATTGAAGTCGAGCGGTTTATGGCAGCTGTTCTTGCAGGGGAATTCAAGCTCCTTAGACATCTTGTACGCTTATTGTGCATATCTTAATAAATAGTTAAAACGTTATTTATGAATATAGAAACAGTATTTTTAATAAAATAATTTAATCCAAGAATTGTTTTATTCAAAACAGACTTTGGGAACGTTTTGACATGTTCAACACGACCATTTTTTTTAGTTAATTGTCATTTTCGTCCCCGAGGTTTGGCCAGTTTTGTGACTTTCGTCCAAAGGGTGGCTTTTCTGCATCTGGATCCAAAAGGTTTGAAATCTTGTCATTTTTCTCTGTTAAGTCGGTGGTATTTCCATCTATTTTGTTGACTTAAAAGAGCAATTCGGTCTTTTTCAAGGATATTTGGTCTTTTTGCATAAAGTGAGAAAGACCAAATTGCCCTTAAAGTTAGCAAAAAAGATGGAATACCCCTGCTTAACGGAGAAAATGGCAAGATTTCAAACCTTTTGGATCCAGATGCGGAAAAACAACCCTTTGGACAAAAGTCACAAAACTGGCCAAACCTCGGGGACGAAAATGACATTTTACTTCATTTTTTAACTATAATATTATTTGACCCATTCGGGTCGAAACTGATGAAAATATAAAGAAATAAACCAAAGTTTGAAAGTTTTTCCTCTGTGAACAGGATATATCTAACAGGGAAGGTCTAGCGTGTGAGGGTGACTGGAGCAATAGATGTTACAATGCTAGGTATTTTTATTATTTTGCTATTATTTTTATTAAATATATAACATTTTAAATAAATTTGGTGTATTATGCAGCTTTATTCCTATACAGCAATTATTGGAACAGAGGCCTGATTTTTGTTTGGTTGCTGAATTCCCGAAAGGAAGGTAGGTACATTAGAGTCTGTTAGTTAGGCTCGAAACCATACATAAGTTAACCGAGTAAAGTACATGTATGGTCCTTGTGGTTTACCAAAATTTTGGATTTAGCTCCTTGCTTTCTGAAAGTACACAAATGGTCCCTATAGTTTGCATTTTGTTACGCATTTAGTCCCCAGCTTTTTTCCAAAAGTACATGGATGGCCCCTGTGGTTTGCACTTTGTAATGCATTTAAGCCCCTAACTTGGACATGCTAAAACCTTTAGATTTGTTGGCTGGGGACTAAATGTTTTACAAAGTGCAAACTATAGGGACCATTTGTGTACTTTTGGAAAGCTAGGGACCAAATCCAAAATTTTGGTAAACCACAGTGGCCATCCGTGTATTTTACTCTTAAGTTAACCCTTGATGACATTTATTTTTATAACATGTTGCAGTTACAATGACAATGATCAAATGATAGGCAGTGACGTAAGTTTAGCATCGCAGTCGAGCAGTAGCCATACATCTGACGGATCAAGCACGTCAGACGGGAGTTATAATAGTGATCATGGTAGTGGTAACGAGTACGGTAGAGAAAGTGTTTTCACAATCTACGAAGAAAACTCAGACTACCTCATGAGTTGATGACAAATAAGCATTAATATGTATGATTGTAGAATAGTAGAATATGATGGTTAATAATCGAGATCGGAAAAATAGGAAGGACTCGTCTTAAGCATCCTTCAAGTTTCGTGATGTTTAAGTGATTAGCGATGTTGGGCTTACGGAGGGCAGAAGCATCTGAACCCGAGGGGCAACCCAAAACATTCAAGAAAGGTAATGTGACGGTTATCCGGGTTGAGATTAGTTATACAGCTTTTTCATAACGGGTATTGTATTAGGTGATACTCGATCCACGACTCGCATCAAAATCGAATATATTAATATACTGTATAATCTTAAAAGTACAGTAAATGGTATTTTGAGGTTTGTTAGATACGTACGTAATCAAAGGCCCACGAGAGACACGGTAGGGTAGTCGGATGAGATGATGCTAAGGCGTTGAAGACAAGTTAAGGCGACTTGGTCCACATGCGGCTAATGCTTCCCTCCATGTCTTGGGTATACCCAATGGTTACATTAGAAGTTTTTCTGTCCAATGTTATATTAGGTTTTTGATTAGTACGACCTTACTTGAACCTGACCTGTTCTATAGGCTTGTATCTTTATATTCTTGATTCTTAAAAACGTTTTTGATTAGTGTTGGGGAAGTATCATTAACTCGTATTATTGTGTTTTTCTTTTCACAGACGTCCGTTTTTTCACCCTTCACCTCTTGAGTGCGCATTTGATTAACTAGGCTGATAAAAATTTCAAACCATAGTATTGGAGGTGTAGTTGAGTATTTGATACTTTGAGTCGCGTGAAGCTATACGATTATCTCACATGATGGAAAAAAGGCGTTTTACCTATTATGTATGATTACAAAAATCAAATAATTTATTGCGTCATAATAGGTTTTAGTTTTTATATTTCTTATTTCTTTGGATAATAAAATTAAATAAAAACTAAAATAGCAAGGAATGTACATGGAATTCCTAACAAGTCATTTTTAACAAACTAATAGCTATACTTAATGCGCACCGTATACGCGATAAGATAATTAGTATTCGGGTTCTTGAATCTAATTTTAAATACACAAAAGAAGAAGAGTATAACATAAAGTGACAATAGTTTATAAACTCATAGGGCCAAAGGGATGCTTTTTCTCAACCGGGTGCAAGAGGAAAGAACTTAAACCATTTCTTTGTACAAAAGCCATCACAAGTTTCAATCCTAAAGCAAAACATCATTCATAGAACAATATAATATATGTCCTTAATCACCCTTATATATCTTTACCTCCTATAACAACAAGATGATCAAAAATAACAAAATCTTTAAACCAAGCCATGGCTTCTGGTGGTGCCAAACCCGCGATATTCTTCCTCTTGTTCGTGAACCTCATTCTTTATCTAATCATCACGATAATTGCTTCGTGGGCTGTCAATCACGGTATCGAAGAATCCCTAGAACAAGGTACACAATATTTGCACATTATGGCATTCCATGTTTTGACATGTTGTTACAAAATACTTTCTCATTTGAGACAAATTTATTATATTTTGTCTTGTCTGGTACTTAGAAACTGAGTTAACACATTAAAATGTTGAGTTGACATGATGATGTGTCATTTTCTTGATTATTTGATGCTTTGTTATTTATAAATGTTTGTTTCTAATCCACAATATTGAGTAAGGAGGTCAAAACATTGAGTAGCATGCCAAAATGCTAAGTTAATGAACCTAAAAAGACATGATATTTCAACCATTTTCTTAAAGCTTTTTTTTTTTGTTCAAGTATTTTTAGTTTTTGAATCAAGATTCAAAACTCATGTGTTGCATGTGGATAGTATTATCATCATCATACTCAGTAAATCCCACCAACATCAAAACTAAGGTAGGGTCTGAGGAGGGTAAGATGTAGACAGTCTTACCTTTACCCCGTAAGAATAGAGAGACTGCTTCCGGTGAGACCCCCGACTCGTGCATGTTGATAGCATGAGATGCCTAATTTTACAATCTTTTGTTGCAGCATCTGTTCTAAGTACCCCGGCAAAACTATTTCCGATATACTTCCCATTCGGCAACATGGCGACCGGCTATGTAGTTATCCTCTCTCTCTTGGCCGGAGTTGTCGGTTTTACAACTTCCGCCACCGGAATGAGTAATGCCGCTCAATGGAATGCTTCCGATCTATACGCAGCTTCGGCTTCTTCTCTAATCACTTGGTCACTCACAATGCTTGCCATGGGGTACAAACTTTATTATATCATTCTTAATATCATTTCATTTATCTAATTAATGATCATTAGTTGCAAACATAGTAATCATTAAACATATTGGCCTACACTAATTAGTTTAAATGTGCTAATTCTTAATATGTGTATCCAGATTTGCCTGCAAAGAGATACATATTGGTTGGAGTGGGACAACCTTGGTACTACTATTTGATATTTGAGACAACATTAAATAGATTTATTTATTTGTGTTACCTTACAAATTTATAACACGATAACAACGTTGTTTGCAGCGCGCTCTAGAGGCTCTCTTGATAATTGTAAGTGGGACGCAGTTACTTGGCATGATCGCGATTCACGCTGGGATTGAAGCGTTGTCGTATGGTGGGGGGCGAGTTTAAATACCTAATAGTACATTTCATGGTGAAATAACCTAAATGTGTTGTTATACTTGTTTATTTTCGAATTTGAAGATTGGTTTTCTTCCTCTTCTCTTTTGTATTTATTCTTCAATTATTTTGGTGTAAAGATTGATTTGTTGATTGTTTATTTTTGTTTTTGATGATATATTAAAACAATGTATACAACTTTTATTCATTTACAACTCCTATTAAAGTGATTAGTCATGCAATATTAAGTTGTTTTGTTAATATCGGTCGCTGGATTAATAAGGTAAAAACAAAATCTAGACGAATCAAACTAGCAAAAGGTAACAATGTATGAACACTAAAAATGTGTTCAATGTAAACTTTTGAACATGTATAAACCATTAGAAATGAAGGCTTGTTGGATTGGACTCTTTAGGCTATTTAGGACAATGTTCTTCACTTTCTCTTATTATATTACTATATAATATATAATGCACTCATTATGGTGTTAAGAGGCATGTAAAACTCAAAGATGTAGTTTTAAATTCATCAAAATGAGCAAGAAAACTCAATCCTTTCTAAACAAGCAACAAACTTGACACATTCAGAAGAAAAGAAGTTACGATCGTAGAAGAAACATTCAAATCTAAGTCAAAAATGTGTTAAGTTACCCGGGGCGGCTCAACCTTTTTAGAGGCCACTTGCGGCCTTTTCCGAATTCCATATAATTTCTTTGGTTGAGCCCCTCATTTGGTCTAGTCCAACTAACTGCAGCTAAATTAGTGTATTTTGTAGGCAAAAATCCCGATCGTATCCCCAGAAAATAATTCCTGGGTCCGCCGCTGTGAATACCAGTATACGAATTCTTGCTCCTATCAAGATTTCGATTATGAAACCTTAGTGTGGCTTCTATTTTAGACTTCTTGTAGGGGATTCTGTCTACTAAAACACAAATCAATGAGCTTATGTTTGAAGTTTTCAAACTTTAAAATATACTCATACTGCATAATGCAAATGTTTAAGAAATCCATAACAACAACATATAGATTTAAAAAAAATGGGGGAATAAGGCAAGAATATTATTTTACATTCTCTATTTTCTAGATAAATTGCTAAATTGAATCGAATATATTAACATACAAGAAGAACATGAATCAAACCTCAGATTCTTTTCACCAACCAATATTTTCTTCTGTCATTATTCTTCTTGATTTTTTTCTACAGTAATACAAAAACCATAAAAACACATGAAGTTACATAATCATGATATATTTGTTTCTTAATCAAGTTTTATAAAAAAAAAAACTGAGATTATATTTTCTTGCCATTTATTATAATCAGTTGCCTAAACACATGAACATTCGACCAAAAGATGAGAACGCGTGAGCATTGATACATATCAAATGCAACATTCAAAAAATGTATAAAGCGTTAGTAATGAATGCGTTTGGAATGCGATTTAGGCCATTTAAGACAACATCCGACAACCATTCCTTGCCTTGTCGGTTATTTTTTTATTTATTTTTTTAGCGACAAATTTGGATCACTAACAAATCACTGGAGTATTATCGTGCCTCCAGCGGAACCACCCGATCATATCCATTTCCACTAGGCATAATGCCTATACACCAACTCTGGAGAAAACCCAATAAATATGTTGAATAAGAACACTAATAGCAAAATATGTGAATGAAACAAGCACTACACGAGTTTTGTCCGTCCGCATGCGTATTAAAATCTATCTGCTAAACATACGTTTTGTTTACGATATAAGTATAAAAAGTGTTTCAAGTTGTGATCCATTTGAACAGCGTTACGCAAATCTAAATATCAAATAGTATCTTTCATGGTGAAATAACCTAAATATGTTGTTATGTTTGATTATTCTTCGGTTATTCTCGTGTAAAGATTGTGTTATTGATTGTTAATGTTTGATTTTGATTAAACTTCTATCTACAAACCCTAACAAAGCGTGTTCGTTCTTTCCATATTAAGTTATATCTTTAGTTCACTAATTTAATAAGGTATAAAAAAATCTAGATTATATGAGCCTAGTAAAAGGTGAGAACGTATGAACATAAAAAATGACCAACGTAAAATTTAACAAAAGATGTATAAAAAGTTATATATTCGTTTAGATAATGTTGATGGTTTTGTTTGTGATATGAGAATAAAAAGTGATGCATGAGAAAGTTATTGCATACGGCATGACTTTCGACGATAATGTTGATGGAATAAGGAGGGATATTAATGTCATACACCATTATTGTTTCATGTATTTCTAGCTAGGAATGTGTATGGGTCAGTTTTGGCTTAAAACCATAACCATAATCATAACTGAGATGTCAGTTAATAGATAACCTAACCATAACGAAACAATTAGGGTGGTTTTAGTTAAGCAGTTTTGGAGGTTACAACGAGTTGGTTAACCGTGAATTTTGACCTAGCTAAGAATAGCTCAAAACAAAGTGATTGAACATTATTTGGGCCTCAAGGTTTGTACTTGAAATTTTACCATGAAACAAATTGTTATTACACAATTGTATATATTAGTATATATTACATGGGGATGGTTCAAATGAAAACCACTTTTAACGCGAAAACTCGAAAACTAACTAAAAAAAGCCTAAAAAACACACAAAATTTTTTTTTTTTTTTTTCAATTTTTTTAATAAAAATCGCTAGTTTTTATATATAAAAAAAACTTTTTTTCAAAAAAAAAAAAAAAAAAAAAAATTTGTGTAGTGCACATGTGTAATAATACACATGTGTAGTACACAGACACATGTGCAGTATTACACATGTGCACTACACAAAAAATTTTTTTTTTTTTTTTTTTTGAAATTTTTTTTTTTTTTAATAAAAAAACCTGCGAAAATTTGATTGAAAAAAAAAATTTTAAAAAAAAAAATTTTTTTGCATGTTTTTTTGGCTTTTTTTAATTAGTTTTCGAGTTTTCGCGTTAACTAGTGGTTTTCATTTGAACCTTCCCCTATATTACATAGCATTAAATATATATATATATATATATATATAGGGTAGGGTTCCAGCGTGAACCTAATCCCCTGCGTGAACTGCGTGAACTAATCTGGACCATTGATTTCTTTTTTAGTTGTTAAGGGTATGATTGTAATTATATAAAGAATTAGATTTAAATCATTATTTTAATAATTGAATTAAGTTACATCTTTCCTATTTTAAATTCATTATCCACATTATCTTTTATTTCATTTTTATTTTTTAGATTTCACCACCAAAATTCAGATTATGATTTTTAAGATTCACGTATCCTTCATATTTCAACGGTATACACATGTGTACTTTGATATGAATTGAACAGTACACATGTGTACTCAACATGGAACATATGTGTAATTAGCTACATAATACATAGATATAAACAAAACTTGTAAACCTATTTTATATTAAGCAAATAACAATTTCCATAATGTTTGCCAAACCAAAAAAAAACATACAATTACAAGTTCCAGTTTCATGAAAACAATAAACGCAACATAATTGGAAAAATAAAAAAGATAGTCTTTTACAACTATTCGCCGCGTTGTATGCTGAATCATCCTTATCGACCAAGCAAACAAACATACGTGAATCATCCTTATCGACCTCATACGTGAATCATCCTTATCGACCTTCCATCTCCACTTTCCTCGTTTACGACGTCTCCTATAAATGACACAAAAAACTCAGCAATTAGTACTTTGCATAATTCACAAGTGTACATCAACAACTTTACACATTCAATACACTTTACACATTCAATACACAAAAAAAAAATATGAGATATCACAAAAACAGACGCTATACACATGTGTACATCGCATTAAAAACATAGCAAAACCAGAATACACATGTGTACAGCGCCTTAAAAACAGAGCAAAATCAGAATACACATGTGTACAGCGCCTTAAAACAAGAGCAAACAACAGAATACACGTGTGTACATCACCATAAAAACAAGCAAAATCAGAATACACATGTGTACAGCGCCTTAAAACAAGAGCAAGCAACAAAATACACATGTGTACATCACCATAAAAACAAGCAAAATCAAAATACACGTGTGCAATTGACAGGTTAAGTCGTTAAAACCGGTAGCAAATCAGAACCTAGCCGACATGAAACAGACCGATATCACCCATAGTTATCAATAGCCGACATGAAACAGACCGATATCACCCATAGTTATTTAAGAAAAAAATAATAAATAAATAAAATAAGAAGAGTTATAAACGGTATGGAATGTATGGGTTTAAAAGGAAAAGGGATATAATTGTATTTGCATTAAAGTCTAGTTACTGTTAATGCTCATCTTCTCCATTTTATAAAAGAACCAAAAAAAACGAACTGGAGCGAAAACATGAGTGGCCGGGTCGAACCCGTGACCACTGGTTTGTTTATAAAAAACCAACACCACTATATCAACTTTGTTATATTCTATCTTTTGTTTTTCTTAAAACGTGAAATAACTGGCATCGTCATCTAATTTTTTATCCAAACCGAAATACCCAGTTAACCATTGATTTTAGTTCAATTCAAGGCTTCTTAGATTCTTGTAATAGTTTCTAGTATGTAATAAAAACAAAACAAAATGACGGAACAGATGGTTATACCGAACACGAAAGTTGGTAGCGGGTCGGGTTCCGTCGTAAACTCCGACGACTCTTCTTGTTCCGACGTATTCTTTCAGTGAGTTCGTGCGGCTTCTTTTATATAAAGGAAACAAGGATTAAAAGAACAGTAACTAAAGGAATGTACCAAAACGAAGGGAAGTGGTTCCGTCGTGACTTCGGGTTTCTCCGGTGAACTCCGATGCGCTTCGATGTCCGGTCTTCTTCTCCGACGGCGTCGGACTTCTCCGGCGAGTTATGGTGTTATCGAAACAGAAAGAGTGAGAGGTTTTTTCGGGTGATTTTGATGGTGTCGATCTCATAGGGTCTCACATAGGTTGTATATATACTAATTCAAATTAAATCACATTTTAATTCTTGAAACTGATACAGAGATTTAAGGGGATTACAAATTAATTAGTTTCCATATCTTTAATATAAAAGTTCCCTATTTTACCCTTTAGATTAAAATTTAAATTAAATTTATTATACCTTTAATTACAATTGTGCCATTGATCTAAGATCTATCATCTACAAAATCAAGGGCTCAGATAAGTTCACGCAGTTCACGCTGGAGAAAATGTTCACGTTTGAACCTAATCCTATATATATATATATATATTGTAATATATTATATGTGTGTGTGTATAATAAGTTTGGTTCGGTTTTGGAAGGTATGAAAACCTTATTAACAGTAACTGACCCACCTGTTATTGATATTGTTCAGTTATAACGGTTTGGTTTCACTGATTAATTTGATTATGAGTCGGTTAATTTAGTTTTTTACACACCCCTAATTCTAGCTATATTTATAATTCATCTCTATTTTTAACTAAGGTATATCAAATTAGAGTTTGATATTATTCTCTTAAACAAGTATCTATCTATTATTTTGTGTTCTTTGTAAACTCTAAAGATTTTTTTAACAACATGCTTTTTCGTCTTTATAGCATATACAAGTGGGTTATACGCACGCAAGACAGATGAATATTTAATAATTTGTGTTGAAACGTAGAAAAAAGTAACTGCATCGCAACGATATATTTTTACATAGAAACAAAATATGTTACATTGATAAAAATACACATGTAAGTTATGAATAAGGGCTCTTAACACTAGTTATAGCCAAATCTAACTTATAATAAAAGACTCCAAATAATGCCACATGTCATTCTCTTCTTCAACCTCATAAATTTATTTATAATTATTTAATAAATTTCTTTTAATATTAATATTAATAACTAATATATAGATATCATTTATTTTTTTATCATTATCTTTATCTAATCTTCTAACTTATAATAAAAGACTCCAAACAATGCCACATGTCATTCTCTTCTTCAACCTCATAAATTTATTTATAATTATTTAATAAATTTCTTTTAATATTAATATTAATAACTAATATATAGATATCATTTATTTTTTATCATTATCTTTATCTAAGATTAATAAATAACTTCAATTTTGCAATTTAGACCCTTTGTTTTTTTTTACTTTTAACCCAAAGTTTTTCATCTTTTACAATTTAATCCCAACTATTTTTTATTTTCAATTTGGTCCACCATACTTATCATCTTTCCTAATATTTTCGCTTTGTTCTAAATTTTGTGAGTTAATGAATCACAACGTGCGTGTGGGGTTCAAATTTTTTTTTCGTTTATTTTTTCCCGTTTGACTGGCCCGTCGCAGCACATCTACTTTTCTCCGTTTAACAAGTTCGACCAACGCACGGGTCCTGGATTAACTTAGTTATTTTTTTCTATGTTTTACGTTTTTGTTTAATTTCTCTGCAACGAGCGTTCGTGATTCAAAGATTTCATGTCTGCTTTTCGATCGGCGTTATTTTTTTCGTTTTTATTTAATTTGTTTTTACGAGCTTTTCAGGTGTTGGTGGTCGCTGACACTACTTGACATAGTTTTACAACAACCGATGCAAGGCAGAGGCTTAATACTAGTACTCAAATAAAACAAGCACTACACCAGTTTTGTCGACGTGTTTATTGATTTTTATCGGCTAAGAGAATAATAAGTGACACATGAAAGAGTTATTCGCATACGACATGATTAAAAGATGATGTTGATGGAAAAAAAGTATTTAAATGAAAATAAATATACGGCTTCTAACTATATTTATAACACATTATATATTATAAATAAGCAACAAGTTTTAGCTTAGGGTAATTGTACCCTTGGTTTTGGGTGTGTTTTAAAAAAAAAGGATTGTGTCCACACATAACAAAGTGCTTTGCATTGTAGGCATTATTTTAATCAGTAAGTAACTAAGGCTTTAATGATGATGATGATGCAAGGTGATTTGTATTAAAGTTTGAGATTATATATCTTAAATTTTGATTGAAAGTAATGGAAATGTTTGCAATTTTACTGATCAAGTATGAAGATGCATGTTTTTAGGGAAGTTGGACAAAGGCCTAAGTAGTTGTGAGGGGGAAATAGTTACCAGTTTTAGCGAGGAGTTCGAGGTTAGCAAATCGTTAGAAGGCTTGTCAAACGAACACCGGTCTGGGAGTGGTCGGGCTTATGCCAACATGTCATCATATTACCTTTTTTTTGTAAATGCAATTTGTACTTTTTTTCTTACAACGCTTGACTCAGATGTTTATATTTAGGGTTTACTCTTGTGGTGCTCTAGCGAGTGCCGATGTTGTAATGAATCAAACAATACCGAACAGTGTTTTTGGCTTTTATGAAATGTGAATGTGAGCCCGGCCGCAACGCAGCGGTTGTTACATCTAGTTTACTATATTTATAACACATTTCCAATATAACTACTATAATAAAAGAAACCAACTTTTTGACACGTGTCATTCATTGAAGGTATCCTCAAATTTATATTTATTTAAATAAATAAATAATAAATTAATATTAAATATTATTATACTTTAATAAAATATTATCCTCAAATCTAAATTGTTAATTTAATATATTTTTAAAACAAATATCTCTCTTATCTACTTATCTTATATTAAATATATAAATAAAATTAATATTAAATGTTATCCTAATTTATTAAAAATATAACTTTTTTATTATTTGGTATACAAAATTATGTTTATTCAACTCGAGTAAAACATGAGGTTTTTAAGGATATAATTTTTTTTATATAGTTGTTAGATTTTTCAACACGACTATACACGGGTTTTTTTAAAGATACGACGTTTTTAGTATTTAATATACAAAATTACATTTATTTAGGATATAATTCTTTTTATTATTTGGTTTTGGTATATTTTTCAACCCGACTATACACGGGTTTTTTTAAAGATACGACGTTTTTAGTATTTAATATACAAAATTACATTTATTTAAGATATAATTTTTTTTATTATTTGGTAGATTTTTCAACCCGACTATACATGGGTTTTATAAAGATACAACGCTTTTAGTATTTAAGTTTTTAAAGATATAACTCATTTTTAGATCTATTTAACACGTGTAATATACGAGGTTTTTAAGGATGTAATTTTTTATTATTTGATAGATTTATTCAACCCGATTATACATGGGTTTTTTAAAGATACGACATTTTTAGTATTTAGTATATAAAATTACATTTATTTAATCTGTGTAATACACATGCTTTTTAAATATATAACTTTTTTATGATTTGATATATAAAATTACATTTATTTAACCCGTATAATATACAAGGTTCATAAAGATATAAGTTTTTATTATTTAATATATAAAATTACATTTATTCAACCCGTGTAATACACGAGGTTCTAACCTAGTATATGTATATGAAAACTCAAAGTTCTGCGAGCAGATTTAAATTAATTTTGTTTTATTTTATCTTAGGTTTTCATTTTCTTTATATATAAAAGACTAATCCCCATTCCCCAACTAAATTTTGTTTTATTCTAGCTCTTGACTTGAGGTGTTGTCGCTTTTCGTGTGTTTCCTTTTCCTGAATTAGGCCCAAAATCAGTCTTTTTATTGGTTTTTTTTCTTATGAGATAAATTAAATCATTTATATATACTAACGTTTTACTTTATTTTTTCAAGTATGTAAAATTGTTTTTTAGGATCTAAAATTTTTAAAATTATAAAGCAAGAGAGGTTTATACTAAGAATGTTAAACGGGTCATATTTAAAGGTTAGCGAATAAAACCGACATGAACCAAAATATTTAAATGCATTATATATACTTTGGACCATTCAATAAATCTGACATACAGTGGAAACAAATAAAGCAAATAGATAGAATTCTTAGAGAAAAAAGTTAGATTAAATTTTGCATGACATGAAATATGAAATACACAGTTTTGGGTTTACTCTAAAAGTGTCCGGGTCCATTTCAAGTTTAAGCCGCATACACATTTAACTAATCGGGTCGTGTTTGTGTCAACCTAGTAGGTCTACATGTTGACCCATTTAACTCATTTATTTACTTTTTATTATTTTGAAAATTGTGATTTATGTAAAATATGTTATATTATTTTCTTATGTCAATTTTCAATGTTTAAAAACAAATTGGCATAGTCTAAAACATATTCGCCACATAATAAATTAATCATAAAAGTTATAAGTAAAACCGGAATTTTAAAGTGTCAGAAAAAAAAATCTTTTTGGTTAAACGAGTTTTTTTTGCGTGTCATCCCACAAACACATGCCTCGTCCTCAGGTTTATGTGTGTGACACGATGGATTCGTGTCATGTTCGTGTCTGATCAACTTATTAACACAACCCGTTGCTTAAAAACATAAACATGAACATTAAACAAAATATACAAATATTTTCCTCAATTAAAAATAAATCACCTGAACCTTTTCAATCAATAAAAAGAAACCAAGAATAAAACAAAAAAAAATACAAATAAATGTTTCCAATAACTACTAGAAATTATTAAAAATCTTAAAAGGGGTGAGCACGATTCAGTTCAGCCAGAAACGATTAACACCTTAAACCACCTTAAACCAAACCATAACCGAACCATATTATCCATTATTCCAACTGCGTTTTTGTTTTTGTTTTTGTTTTTCCACTACGATCCGGTTCTCTCAATTCTCTACTCATTTTTCCACGCAAACACAACCAACGAAAACCCGAGCCCCGACTGCCCAACATCCTTACCTACAGGACCCGACCAACTCATCGCGGGTTGACCCGAACCCCACAATCTCTCCGCCGAAAGACAAGTTTGAAACAAAAACACTGCATTCCCCATCACCTTCCCAAAAAACCAACTATAAACATCCCAATAAACTTCAACAGGCAACCCATCAACCAAAACAGTATAATTCCCTCTAAACTTCCATTGCAGCCTCTTAACTTTCATCACCATTTTGCCGTCAATTCGGATCGAAAGAAACGGATCATCACTACCAACTTGATCACACTCAATCAAGATCTCATGAACCTGACCCTTCCCACAAAACTGAGCACTTGTTGCATACACTTTCTTACCAAACACATGCTCTGTTTTCGACACAAAAACAGAGTTTGGTGAACAAGTTATTGAACAATTCATCTTTTTGTACACTTCTTGATCCATATCTCCTAACACCAAGATCAGTTCTTGATTGATTGTGACTGCAAGATAGAATCCTTCAATGGGTTCGGGTGAAGAAGATCCGTATTTTGCAGATGAAAGATCCCATAAAATGTCGGTGGAAATAGGGCCTGTTTGGAGGGTTTTGGACCCTTTTCTTTTGGTGAATAAGTTTGATTTGATTTCATGTTTTGAGAAAGAGTTGTTGGTGGGATCATTGATTTGGACAAAAAGACTCTGGCCCATTAAGTTTTTGGTCCATGTGATGGTGATGATGAAGCAAGATGAGCTGTGGAGTTTGCAATGGTAGACACAAGTAACAAGATTTTGAGTGTTCTTGTTTGGGGTGGTTGTTTGGGTAAGAAGATTAGTACCTGAAGAAGAAGAAGCATCAGCAATTTGAACACCATTTTCTCCAAAACAAGAAGGGAAATCTATCATTTTTTTGTTTTTTTTACCTTTTTACCCTTGGTTTTTGAAGTGGGGTGGGGTAAAGTTAGGGGCTTTTTAGGGATACAAGAAAAAACTGCAAAAAAAAAAAAAAAAAAATTTTTTTTTTTTTTGAGAGAAGGGTTTATGGGTGTAAAAGATTCAAGATTTGTTGAATGGTGTAGGTATTGGGTGCTTGCTACATGAAGGTTTTTAAAGGATTTGAGGGTTAGAAGAGGTCAAGATTTGTTGAATGAAAAACATGAAGCTTAAAGGGGGGGTTTACAAAAGGCCAAAAGGGGGGGTTAAGGAAATGGGAATTGTGTGCATGAAGCTAAAATGGAATTTTGAGTGATCTCAAAAGGGTTAAAAATTTATTGAATGAAATGTGCATTGGTGTAAATTGTGATTAAAGAAGGATTTATGGGTTTAGTTTAAAAAGGTATAAAAAAAAGATTCAAGATTTCAAGATTTGTTGAATGAAATGGGCATTGAAGAGGGATTTATGGGTTCAAAAGGGAAAAAAGATTCATGATTTCAAGATTTTTTTGAATGAAATGGGAATGGTATGGTATACATGAAACTTAAATTGGTAAAAAGGTTCAAGATTTCATGATCTTTTGTACCCAAAATAGCTTCTTTACATAAGAACCAAGATTTGTTGAAGTGAGAAATGTGCATGAAAGCTCAAATTGGTAAAATGGTTAAGATTTCTTTATGTTTTGTGAAGAATGCTTTCCATGACTGAAGAAATGGGATTCATACAGAAAAGGACAACAGCTTTTCTGTGCTCTCTCTCTCTCTCTCTCTCTCATACACAATACACAAAGTGAGAGCAAGGAGGGAATTGGAATGAGTGTGCCCTTTCATGCTGAGGGACCTCTTTTTATGACTGACCTTTCTTTTTTGGCACAATAAATTGTGTTTTCTCAACAAGATCTTTGCTTAGGAATGTAAACAACAATGATGAAAGCATGTTGCTCATAAAGAGGTGAGTTTTCCTTTCTTTATTACAACTTTAGATCAAACTTTGTGAAGATTATATTGTCTCAAGCAAACTTGTAATGATGTTATCAAACTCTTTGTAGGTGGTCTTTTCGAGTTTAATCTATATTCTATAATGTGATTTAACAAGCATATTTGGTAATTTTGATTTTTGAAGTTAGAAAGTATATTATTAACGATGATTTGTTGATTTATAATGAGTTACATAAATCTTGTTATGGAAACGGTCCATACTCCTGTGGATAGATTAAACATGGGTGTCCGTGTGCACGCGTGTGTAATATAAACCCGTGTTTTCCGTGTTTATAACGAGTTACATAAACCCGTGTTTTCCGTCGCCTTTCTACAAAATCTCACCGCCTCTTCTCTTATATAAACACACACGTACGCTAATAAATTAGATTTTGAGTGTTCTTGTGGAACAAAAAAAAAATTATTTCTCTTACATCAGCAACCCTTAACCAATGACCGTTTAAAAGTGCAACATGTCTACCAATTCGATAATTTATAAAACGAGGCCTACCAATACCACGAGTTGCATGAGCAGTTGATCTAGATGGTGTAAGCTAACCACGAGCATCTATTGATCTAGTAATTTGAAAAACTTCCCATATCACTTGTCAATAATTTATAAAACGAGGCCTACCAGTACCACCAATTACATGAGTAGTTGATCTAGACGGTGTAAGCGAACCACGAGCAACTATTGATCTAGTAATTTGAAAAACTTCCCATATCACTTATAGGGTACATCACATCCTAAACATGATTACTTTTATGATATTCTCTTTTTGGTAATAATTTAGTAATATAACTTATAGTGGTAATAATATAGTATATAACTTATAATAATAAATGAAAAGTTAACATTTTAAAATATTTTACACTCTTGCTTTTAAATTTCACTGTTTGTGGATTACAATCGCAACTAAACAACAAAAAGTAGGGCCAATTCTTCTAAGTACCATTCTCGTTAGAACCGAAACAATACCAATCAAATTACCCTCGCATTGTGTTGAGGAATTCGGAAAATCGTTGCCCGTTGTAAAGTAGGGCTTTACCTCTCCTTATGTTATCATGCAGGGGCCCTCGCATTGTGTTGAGGAATTCGGAAAATCGTTGTCCGCCGTAAAGCGGGGCTTTACCTCTCCTTATGTTATCATACAGGGGCAGATATAGCTAATAAATAAGGGTAGCCCCCGCTACCCTTTGACGCTCTAACGTTTTTTCGATATCATTACTCCTTTTTTTTGAAACGTTGCCACTATAAGAATTTTCTAGATATGGCGTTGTTATCGTACTTATGTAATTTATGTGAAAGGTTAAAAAGGTATAGCTTTTGAAACAAGTGGTAAAGTGTTGTATATGAAGTAGCCTTCTTTTTTGTGGACGTTGATGTGCACAAAATGCAACATATAAATTATATCAATTGTGGCATAAAACTAACCCTTTTTTAGTACTAATGTTGGAAAAAGTATGCTTTTCTCTTCCTTTTATATTTTCAGGATTAAATGAGCTTAAATAAACAAAATAAGCAAAAGGGCAGCTAAATCTAACATAAATACAAGAAAAGGAACAAACGTGGCATGCCCGGCCTCCCGACAGCAACTTCCCAAGCAAAACAAGAGAACAGAAGGCTGAACACGCCCCGTGCTCAGTGAGCACGGGGCGTGCCCAAGTGTCAGTAGAAAAGACAAAGTTGTAGAAGCTTCTATCGCCCACCACGAGGCCGTGCTCAGCGGACACGGGGCCGTGGTCAACTATAAGATTCGCAGAATCCAGGCAAATCTTGATAGTATAGATACGCTTCTGCACACGGGGGCGTGCTCAGCGGACACGGGGGCGTGGTCAACTAATGCAGACAAACTGCAATTAATGAAGAAAGAGAGGAGGATGGACACGGGGCCATGCCCGAGCTTCTCTTCAGCCTAAAAATAGGAATGCTTAGATCACTTGCAACTCATCCCTTGGCACACCACCTTTCTCACACTTCACCCACCACCCACCACCCACCACCGTCACAACACCATCATCCACCACCATCATCCATTGTCCATCATAGAGTGTGTGAGTCGTCTTGGGATCCAAGATTGATCGTAAGAGTTCTTGACAATCAAAGGTTATGTTTGCCTAAGTCTCTTACATCACTTGGTGATAACAAGTGTTTAGTGTAATACTTTTTATTTTTAATCTTTTCGCACTTTTTATTTGGTTATGTATTAATGACTTTAACAACTAGTTTCTTATGTTGAAGGTGATTCTTCCTTATCGTTTGTCCGTGGTGTCTTGGCATTATTTTACTGTCTATATAAAATAAAAGATTTTCACCATTCATATCTCCACGGTCTGTATGGAGATATGTTGGCTACCTGGTCGGGGGTTAAGGGAACGGTTTGGTAAGAGTCTTGCCATTGTTCAGTGTATAGATCTTGCAAAGGACCTGGGTCAAATTTAGTAGGACCTCCTTCAATACCCACCGGTATTGGATCCTTCAATGGGTATTACCGCCTCTTCTCTTATATAAACACACACGTTCGCTAATAAATGTTATAGATTTTGAGTGTTCTTGTGGAACAAAAAAAAATTATTTCTCTTACATCAGCAACCCTTAACCAATGACCGTTTAAAAGTGCAACATGTCTACCAATTCGATAATTTATAAAACGAGGCCTACCAATACCCCGAGTTGCATGAGTAGTTGATCTAGACGGTGTAAACTAACCATGAGCATCTATTGATCTAGTAATTTGAAAAACTTCCCATATCACTTGTCGATAATTTATAAAACGACGCCTACCGGTATCACCAGTTGCATAAGTAGTTGATCTAGACGGTGTAAGCTAACCAGCAGCATCTATTGATCTAGTAATTTTAAAAACTTCCCATATCAGTTATAGGGTACATCACATCCTAAACATGATTACTTTTATGATATTCTCTTTTTGGTAATAATTTAGTAATATAACTTATAGTGGTAATAATTTAGTAATATAACTTATAATAATAATAATAATAAATGAAAAGTTAACATTTTAAAATATTTTACACTCTTGCTTTTAAATTTCACTGTTTGTGGATTACAACCGCAACTAAACAACCAAAAGTAGGGCCAATTCTTCAAAGTACCATTCTAGTTAGAACCGAAACAATACCAATCAAATTACTCTCGCATTGTGTTGAGGAATTTGGAAAATCGTTGCCCACTGTAAAGCGGGGCTTTACCTCTCCTTAGGCTATAGGGTGTGGTTGGAGCTCCATGAGGCTTTATCAAGTCCACGTAGGATCCACGTCAACAATGGAGCCCCTCTTTAATTTGTAGAGTGTGGATGGAGCCCCTTATTAAACAAAATTAAAAAAAAAAATTGATTGGTTCAAAACTAGTGGGCTCCACCTGAATATGTGCATATGGGCGCTACCACTAGTTACCATGATGGAGCCCCATGGAGCCGCCACATGGGGGGTGTGGTGATGGATGGTGACGTGGCGGGGATGGAGCCCCATGGAGCCTCCACACCTCATAGCCTTATGTTATCATACAGGAGCAGATATAGCTAATAAATAGGGGTAGGCCCCGCTACCCCTTGACGCTCTAACGTTTTTTCAATTTCGTTACTCTTTTTTTTGAAACGTTGCCCCTATAAGATTTTTTTAGATATGGCATTGTTATCGTACTTATGCAATTTATGTGAAAGGTTAAAAAAAGTATAGTTTTTGAAACATACATCCATCAAACCTTTTTATACATGTTTGACCTCATGATCCATAAACAAATAAGCTAATGTTTTCATGATGAAACCTTTTTTTGTTGTGATATTATTGTACTACTACTAGAGAAGAATAGTGTACACAACAAATAATTATAAGTGGACAACCTTACACTCATCTCCTACATAGAGGACAAAACAATGCATGAGATAAAAGAATAAACTTGTCGAACTAATATTATCTATGATTTACACATTACTATTTATGTGTGCACATTACTTTTGCTAATTTAATGAGATATCTACTTATTTCAACGTGTTACTAATTATACAGGCACACATGACTCACTGACTGATGAGACCATTGTTGATCCCCCCCCCCCCTCCATAGTCGGTATAAGTGAGTCACGCTACTCATAATTTACACAAACTCGGAATACAAAATTTTATACTTTTTAACAAATATAATCTACACGAATTGTGTACGTTTATGGTCAATATCAACTAATATTAATCAACTATCCTTAATGTGAATGGTCAATTTATAACTAAATCCGACACACACATTTGTTCTATACTCCTAATTCTATCTATATATGAAATTGTTGGCACACACAAGCATATATGTTATATATGTTATGTAACCGTCTTTGTTTCTCTTACATTAGTTCATTACATATGATTATCTTTTATATATCATTTATAATTGTGTTATCTGGTTCTTATATTTCAGTTTTGAAAAACACATACTCTATAATCGGCACGTTTGCCTAGGCAAATGTGAGAGAAAAAAATATATTATTTATTTTTTTAAGAGAAGAAAACACATCGATAGCTTGCTTATTTTTGAAACAAGGCTGTTTTTTCTATTGTAGTAACTTCAATCAACTTTTGATCATTCTGCTCGGAATTTTAGACGTCTCCATACCATTTTTGAATAATTGCTATGAAAATTCTAGAATTTTTTGTGAGATTAAATATATTATTAATGTAATATTTAATCTTGTATCCTTTATAATTATTTATATTATATTAGATCAAAATATATTAATAACCTATTAATAATTAGTTGGTAATTGTTGATGGGACCATATTACCCTTACTAACTAATTAGGTTTCCTCTTGGGTGTATAAATAAGGGGATTATTAGAGAGTTTAAAGGTTACACAAATTACACAATCACAAACCCTCATAACATCAATTTTCGGCTCTCTTCCCATAACCGAAATCAACCCTACTTTCAGTTCTTCACCATCATTACCTTACACCCTAAGGAGGAACCAGATCATCCTGACAATCATGTCGAACTCAATGGCTGCATCTCTGACTGGATTCTCTACCGGCCTGTCTGCTGTAACAGATATGTTATTTATGTTTTCCATTATGTTTAAACAGAACTGATCCAACATGTGGTATCAGAGCATATGTTGATTAATCAGTTCTGGTTTTGTATCCATTATTCTGGGATCAAAAATCTGGAAAACGGAAGTTTTTTAAAGCCATATAAATCACGGCTGTTTTCGGTTTTCTATGAGCCGAAATCAGTATTTTAAGAAAAGTGTGGTTAAATCATGTCACCCGAAACCATAAATGGGATAATAATATCCAAAATTTGTTAACTGAAATCATAAAATTTAGATTTCGGATCCCAGATTATGTTTTTATTTTTTAGGGTTCATCATAATGTTCTAAGAAAACTCGAAAATTCCCTAACTTTTGGAATATAATTTAGATTAGTGGGTGTTTTTACTGTTTTGATCTTAATTTTATCTAATAAAGTTTTCGAAAACTGTTAAAGAGATAATCAGTTATTATTTACGAAATCTTTTGATAATTTAGATCAGCAATAAAACAGGAAACACTATCCCACAATCCCTAAAATTTCGAGTTTCAGTTATCATCACAAAACAGCTGTTAACAGGGATTCGAGATCATCAGACTGCGAATCGAGACCATCAGATCTCGACTCGAGACCACAAGGTCTCGACTCAAAATCATAAAGGCTCTCAAATCTGTACAACTCGAGACCAAGGTTGCTACTCGAGACCAAGGTTGCAACTCGAGACCACAAGGTTGCGACTCGAGACCATAAGGTCATAACTCGAGACCATAAAGCTACAACTCGAGACTAAGGTTGCGACTCAAGACCTCATAACTAACTCGAGATCTCAAAACTCAGTCGAGACCATGACTCGAGACCATGACTCGAGACCTCACTCGAGACCTCATCACCTTAGGCTGTTTAAATGTGAACTAAAAATTTTTGCTATTAAATACTTGGTTTTGTTAACACTCAGTCGATCCGCGCTAACAGGTGGTTTGCTATTAAATACTTGGTTTTGTTAACACTTAATTAATTAATCAGAATCAGATAATTTTTACAAAACCAAAATAGCTTTACTTGAATGAGCTTCTAATGTATTAATTCTGGCCAAAGCTGATTTAATACATCTATTTATTGTTCAAGTATTATGAAAGCTATGTTAAGTATGCATTACAAACGTGAAATGTCTTAATTCTGGCCAAAGCTGATTTAATTCATTTATGTTTAGCATGCTTGACAAGTGCATAACTAAAGTGATTGTCTCATTTCTGGCCAAAGCTGATTTGTCACGATTACTTTGCACACATACTTAAATGATTACACTTCTGGCCAAAGCTGATTTGTCTTCGTTTAAGTAGAATTTTTACTAAGTTTATTATTTTGATGTTAGTAATAGACAATATCACAGCTTCATAATTAAAATGGTCATTATTTATGCCTGCCTTAGTATAACATGCCCTTAGATCACATTAGGACTTCTTCTTTTGTATCATAACTTGCTCATCTTATTTCCACTATCAGCACCCAATTGCGGGATTCCACCTTTGACTGGTGATAACTTCGCTGAATGGAAGGATGCCCTCATGCTTACACTAGGATTGCTAGACTTTGATTATGCTCTAAGAGAGAATAAGCCAGCGGACCTTACCGCTACAAGTACTGCTGCTGAGCAGATAGTCCATGATAAATGGACTAGGTGTAACCGCATGTCTCTCATGTTCATGAAGCAGTCCATTCATAACTCAATCAGAGGGGCCATTCTTGATTCTGAAGATGCTAAAACCTATTTGGCTTCTGTGGAGAATCAATTCAAGGGAGCATCAAAGGCACACACAAGCACTCTTATCCTCAAGTTGGTGACAACTAAATATGATGGGATGAGTGGCATTCGCGAACACATCATGATGATGCATGACATGGCCAATAAGCTGAAGGGCCTAGAGATGGAAATCAGTGATGGTTTTCTTGTTCACTTCATCATCACTTCGCTTCCTTCGTCTTATGAAGCATTCAAGATCAATTACAACACTCAGAAGGACAAATGGACGATGAGTGAGCTGATCGCTATGTGCGTGCAGGAGGAAGAGCGTATGAAGATGGATCGCACTACTGATGTTGCTAACTTCACCACCTCCAGCTCAAAGAAGAGGAAGAACTCTTATCAAAGAAAGGATGCTTCTAAGGTTCAAAAGCCAAATCCAAATTCTAATATAAGTGCACCTTCCAGCTCTAAGAGCTCCTTAGGCAAACCCTATTGCAAGTTCTGTAAGAAAACAGGACATAAGCAAAAGGAATGCCCTGACTTCAAGGAGTGGCTGGCTAAGAAAGGTAACGATTTTTTCATGATACTTGAGTCCTTTAATTTAAATGTTCCTGCTAATTCTTGGTGGTTTGATTCTGGTTCTATGGTTCATGTTACCAATTCACTTCAGGGATTCCTTACAATCCGGAAGCTGGGAAGAAACCAAAGAACACTTAAAGTTGGGGATGATCGGGAATTACAAGTGAAGGCCATAGGAACATTACAATTATTTTTGAAAACTGGTTTATGTATTAAACTTTATGATACGTTATATGTTCCTGAGGTAACTCGGAACCTTGTATCAGGACCAAAGTTAGACATGGACGGTTTTGTCGTTTCTCATGGTCATCGCAAACTCTCTATTCTCTATGATTCCGTTGTTTATGGTACTGGCATTCTGGATGGTGATTAGAACTAGATGATAATTTTTCCAAATCTTTGTTGTCATATAATATAAATGAATCACTCACAAAGATGGAAAAGAAACAAATTCGAGACTTAGAGACTTCATCTATGTTGTGGCATCAACGTTTAGGCCACATCTCAAGAGAACGATTAAATCGTCTCGTAAAGGATGAAGTCTTACCTCCTCTCGATTTCACTGATTTTGAAACATGTGTCAAATGTCTTAAAGGCAAAATGACATCAGCGAATAAGAAAGGTGCCACTAGGAGCTCTAATTTATTAGAACTCATTCACACTGACATTAGTGGTCCCTATCAAATCGCTGGCATCACAGGACATACTTCATTTATCACTTTCATTGATGATTATTCTCGTTACATGTACTTGTATCTTATAAAGGAAAAGTCTGAATCTCTTACAACTTTTAAAGATTATAAAGCTGAAGTTGAGAAGCAATTAGATCGTCAGATTAAAGTTGTGAGATCAGACAGAGGCGGTGAATATTATGGAAGACATACTGATGTGGGTCAAGCTCCTGGTCCATTTTATGAGTTTTGTAAGGGCCAGGGGATTGTGAACCAATACACCATGCCTGGTACACCTCAGCAGAATGGTGTCGCTGAACGAAGAAATCGTACCCTTATGAACATGGTGCGCAGTATGTTAGCCAACACTAATTTACCATTATTCCTCTGGACTGAAGCGTTAAAAGCAGCTGTTCATATACTCAATAGAGTTCCTTCTAAGTCTGTCCCTAAAACTCCTTATGAACTTTGGACAGGAAGGAAACCGAGTCTTAAATATATGAAAGTATGGGGCTGCATTGCTGAAGCAAAACTCTATAATCCTTTCCTAAGGAAACTTGACCCTAAAACAGTTACCTGCTTCTTTATCGGGTATCCTGATCATTCAAAGGGTTATCGTTTCTATTGTCCTTCCCATGTCACCCGTATTGTTGAAACCAAGTGTGCTGCGTTCCTGGAGGATTTTAAGGTCAGTGGGAGCAGTACCAACCCTTACGAAGAATTGCAAGAAGTACAAGACGCGGGGGGAGAGACTCGTCGCTTACCATTACTCCGTTTACTCCTCTTGTACCCCATGCAACTGCACCTGAAGCCACTGCACAAACTCCATCTGCACAACCAGAACCCATAATACCTCATAACGAAGGCACATCAAACGCTCAAAACCAAGACAACGCTGAACCCGAAAATCAACTCAGGAGGTCATCTAGGCAGAGACGGGTTACTAATTGGGATGATTACGTTACCTACCTGACTGAAATGGATGCTGGAAAGCTCAATGATCCTATCTCTTATAATGAAGTATCATGAGATGGCTTAGAATAATTGTAAATGCTTTGAAGGATTACATAATATATAATTGATGTTCATAAGTTGTTGAAATATATATGAATCGTTCATTCTAACCGAAGCAAGTCAGCCGGTTTTACCTGTTTGAGATCTATACGTTTAATTTGATGGTTTAACGAAGTTCCAAACATTCGAACTGGCCGTTTAACATTTATTATTTTGTAGTAATTTATTATTTGAAAATTTTCAACAAAATAATGATTTTGGTAACTAAAAATAGGGGGAAAATGGTTCAAACCCTTAAAATGAATTTTTAAACTATCAAACTGGTAAAATCATCTAAGCTACCCAACCCGGTCAGTTTGATTAGTCGTTCCTTAAAACCATGATTAGCAACTCGACATAAAACTTTCTTCAAAATCGTTGATGGCCGTTATAGTGACATAAGCCAATTCTAAAACATGCTATAAACTCTCGGTGTGTGTAAGGTGTTTTCACTTTAATCGTTGCAAGGATCAAAGTAAAGGTGACTTAATAGGATTAATTAGGAGTAGGTTAGTTTGCCTTTCAAAAAAAAGTGGAGCATGAGAAGCTTATCGACGTATTTATGTTGCAAATGGTATTAGAGTCAAGAAAATGGCAAATGTGACACCCACAAATGATGTGAATAGTGATGAGAGCCGTGATCAAGATGATTCTAACCAAAAAGCTACGAAGACTTGAGGCACATCCAAGGACACAATGACACGTTACAAATATAAAGGCATCCGTGTCGAAGTTGAAGGCACCAACCAAAGTCTACACCGACTAGATGTGTTAGAACACGTAGTTTGCACATCTAAGAACCACTTTAAAAGTGCGCTCAATGTGCTAAGTGGTAACCTAAGGCATTAGATCCATGTCTTAAGACATGTGCTTATGAGCAGGGGCGCAGCTTTGTAGGGGCCCAGGGGGGACGCCCCGAACTTTACTCTCAGTAGTGTTCGGTATGTAGTTTTCGTATAGACTTTTTAGGTATATACGTTTTCGATCCCCGGTTTTATAGTTTTATTAGGTATATACGTTTTCGACCCCCCCGTCGGAAATATCAAACTTCACCACTGCTTATGGAGTTATGGGTGAGATCTTTAAAATGTGTGGTGAAGTGGAAGATGAGATCTCCCCTATCCACAAAAGCTTCACACAACTGTAAAGTTTCCATTAGAAAAATTTCTTAAAGCAATACATGTTTTAATAAGCTACCAATATAAATAGAGGTAGTTAAGTTAGACAAAAATAACATAAAAAAGCATATTGTAAAGCTTCAATTATAAAAGTTTCTTATAGCAATACAAGTTTGTTCATATCATTTTGTGTTCCTCTTTAGTCACTTAACTCGTTACAACTTGCACGTAGTTAGAGCCAGCGTGGGTTATGTGCAGGAGTGTAGGGTGTACGACTGCACACGACCCACTCTCTCAGAAGCCCAATTTTTTTATATATTGTTTTCTAAAACAAAAGCCCATTATTACATTTAAAACCCAACCTTAAAAAGTAACAAAACAACAGCCTATTTAGTTTTGACTCATTTAGGGACATATTTAAGGGCTTATTATTTTTCCTTTTTTATATAAATTCTATATTTAGTGACCCAGTTAATGAAAGCACATACTTTGTCATCACTAGGTATTTTTTTTCTTTATCCATTCAAACTCATCATCTCTCTTTATATTTCAAACAATGTTGCTAACTGAACAAACACAAAAGAAAAGAAAAGCTGGCCAATAACACTTGAAAGGCAAAATGACCACTTTTCTCCCTCTATTCACTACTACTTAATAAACACCATCATTCAATATTGTTGACAACTCTAAGTCAAAAAGCAAAATCTTTAAAATCAGACAAGCTTTATTTTTTCAAAAGTATATTGTCTTTACCTTGACAAGAATTTGGTCATATATTCTCTAGATTTTGTTCATTTGCTATGTCAACAATATCAAAATCGCAAAATACACATAAAAAACGAGTGATTTCAATATTCGTGACGTGTTTGTATAATTTTGTCGGGTTTTTCAGCTTCTTGCTGGCCCTTTCTATATTTATATAGAAGCCTCGCCATTCAAGGAAAACATAAAAAACGAGTTATAAATGAGTCAAGTGTAACATGATGTATTTTTGGCTACGTTATTTTCTTTTCCATTGTACTTGAACCGATCTTTCATCTAATACACGCTTCAAATTTTCTTTTATTTCATTTAATTTTCTTAAATGTATAAAATTGGCATAAAATAAATATTAGTAAAAAAATACAAGCTAATTCTATTTTATAAATAATTTAATAACTAGTTTTTTATATATATATAACATTTGTCAAATTAAAAAGAAATATTTATAAATAAAAAGAAACAAGTTTTTATATAAAAGAAATAATTTTCTTTCCTGTTTTGAGGACTAAACTGTACTAGTTAAATTTTCGCCCGTGCGTTGCGGCGGGGACCCAATGATTGCAAAACGTGTGTCATTAACGGCAAGCAGATACCGAATATCAAAACATAAATAAAAATGTCGTGAAAAGGATAGTCACTCCGTCCTAAAAATGCGATTTTAAATAACCTAATATATAATAATAGGACCCACATGTCCTACACGTTGGAAATTCGGTTGTTTTCAGTTCAGATATTACAGTGCTAACACGTTAAAATATGGATGAGCTCGGTACCTATAACGGCACCGAAAGTGCCGATCTGGAAAATCATCAAAATTAGGTACTGGCACCGAAAATGCTCGGTACAATACGGTATGGTATTTGAAGGTAAAAATCAATAAATATAGGTATGGTGCTAGACCGGTGTCGAACCGAAAGTAACGATTCTGAAAAAGCCAAAAGGTGGGTATCAAATTGATACCGAAAATGATTTGGTATAGTAAATTTGGTACCGAAACGATACCGGTTTGATTACAGGATTTGATACGATTTGCTCATCAATAATCTAAATATCCAAGTTAATTTTAGATGCTACAATTCATTAATTACGTAAAAAGACAAAAAAATAAAGCAAAATAAGTTGTTGTGTATATAAAACCTCATTCAAACGAAATACAGTTTACTTACTCTGTGTATGAAAAATAATCTAAAATGTGCAATTACATGCATTGGTACGTTGCTACAGGATTTGATGCGCTCGGTACCAACCGGTACCGAAAATACCGTTACCGAAATCTCCAAAAATGGGTACCGGTACCGAATATACCTGGTACAGTACGGCTTGATACGGACGGTACTGGTACGACACCGGTATTTGAGGGTAAAACCCGATGAATACCGATGCCGAACGGATACCGAAAATACACTCAGTTTAGTAAATTTGATAACGGTACCGGTACCCGATACTATTCATTCATTTATTTTTCTATTAGTTTTCATTGAACACTCTTTTGAATATTTAAATTTATAACTTACTATTTATTTTTCTTTTTAATATATAGGTCAATTATTATTACTGTTGAATTCGTTTTCTTTTCAATATATAGGTCAATGTGTGTCCTTCAAATATCACTTAGTTGTTATTATAGCATAAAAAGGATATTAAAACCTATATAAATTAGCAACTACTTTGAGTTTGGGTGACTTGTACTTTTTGATTTGGGTGTTTTTCAAAAAAAAAAAAATTGATTTTTTTTACTTTTAACCCAAAGGTTTCTACCTTTTTAAATTTTAACCCTACATAATTTGTTTTATTTAACTTTAACCCAAAACTTTTCATCATTTGCAATTTAACTTCGCAACTTTTCTCACTTATACTTTTCATCTTTGGCAAATTTTCGTTTTACGTATAGTTCTAAATTTTCCAAGTTAATACGATGCAACATACGAGTGTGGTTCAACTTTTTTTAAGTTTTGTTCCAAATTTTGCAAGTTAACACGGCGCAACGTACATGTGTGGTTCAATGTTTTTACCTCTATTTTTTCATGTTTGACAGGTTCGTCGCAACACGCAAATCCTAGGTCGAGTCAGTGTTGGTGGTCGATAACGGTTGTGTAACATTAGTACTATTTGACACCGTTTTACGCTCCGACGCAACGCGGGGTGTGCTTTGGGGGGTTTTCCAAAGAAAAAAATGGTTATGCATATGGTTGTCGTAAGCTTGGCTTTGGGGGTTTTCCAAAAAAAAAAATTGATTTTTTTTTACTTTTCCATCAAAAGTATTTAATAAATTACTTTTATGAAATAATCTTTTCATAAAAGTGTGGTTCAACGTACATGTGTGTTTCAACGTTTTTACCTCTATTTTTTCATGTTTGACAGGTTTGTCGCAACACGCAAATCCTAGGTCGAGTCAGTGTTGGTGGTCGATAACGGTTGTGTGACATTAGTACTATTTGAAACCGTTTTACGCCCCGCCTTTACGCGGGGTGTGCTTTAGGGGTTTTTCAAAGAAAAAATAGTTATGCATATGGATGTCGTAAGCTTGGCTTGGGGGTTTTTCAAAAAAAATTGATTGTTTTTACTTTTTATCCAAAAGTATTTCATAAATTACTTTTAACCCAAAACTATTTGTTTTTTTACTTTTAACCCAAAACTTTTTATCTTTGGCAATCTATCCTTACAACTTTTTTTACTTTCAACTTTGGTCCTTTATAGTTTTCATTTTTCGCAAATTTTTCGCTTTATGCTTGGTTCTAAATTTTGTGACTTAACACATCGCAATGTGCGTCTTTAGTTTAACGTTCTTACGTTTCGTTCTAAATTTTACGAGTTAACACGACGCAACGTGCGTGTGTGGGTGAACACCGTCTATCTTTTTCCCGTTTGACAGGTTTAACATAACGTACGGGTCCTAGATCGACTTATTTATAACTAAAGAATCCCCCCCGCATTGCGGTGGGTCTCAATTCTAGTTATTATTAAAAAAAATACTCCACATTTTGAATTCTAAATAATGGCAATATATCTTAATACTAGTTATCATTTACAAGCGATATTCCCAATTTGTATGTTTTAGTCCAATTACTAAAGAAGTAAATTTATAAATTTATTAAATTCCCCAATTTTTCCAAAGCCCCAAATTAGTCTAGAAGCTTAAATACAAACTCGATTTTTTTAAAGGCCAACTAAACTTTTATTGATAAAAACGCCGGTCAACAACCGTTTAACCGACAAAATACACCAACAGTACATACATTAAACCCCCATACACCTCAAATCAAAATTACACCGGTCTTCCCACGATAGATCATTACATTTGGCCCTATTTTTGACCAAAAGATATTCCATAAACTTCAATAGGATTACTCTTTGGGATTCTCCCACATATTCGATACAACCAGCTTATGTGATTATTTGCTTGCTAAGGTGAGTTTACATAGCCCTTTTTCTTTAAACTTTTGGGTGAAACATGTTACTTAAACTTATCAATTAAACATAACTTTAGGAGCCTACATAACTTTGTACAATCATTAACTTCGACCAATCCCACTGTAGTAGATTATACCGCTATATATCTGACAAACGCATCCCCGTATGGATCTAAGGATGAGTAAAAGCAACATCCACAAAGATTAATTTTTCGCAGTTCCTTCAGTCACAAGGTTTGATTGTGCGCCCCATTTGTTCCTAAGTCTTGTTTTCACAAGATAGTTCTAGATAAAACTTGTTCCTAAGTCTTGTTTTCACAAGATAATTTAGCAAACCTATGTATACTCACCAGCTTTTCGAAGTTGACCCTTTATTTTCCACATGTTTCAGGAAACAATACATGATGATTGCCAGAATATCACATCTAGGATGCTTTGGGACTTAGAATAATTTTAACTTGATCTAGTTATTTTGTTTGAACAATTTGTTTTCCTTGTATGGATAACCTGGGCTTGGCTTTGTGGGATTCACCGACAGAAATCTCAATTCCCAACAGAGTGAGGATGTGGCTGAGGTTGGAAGGGAGGTTCGGATTGACCTCAATATTAGGGCAGAAGCAGATGGGTCTAATAACAGTCAAATGGGGGGTTCTGCCCTTCAGGATTCGGGTCGTGGTGAGGATGAGGAGGCACAGGTCGAGGTGGAGGTAGCTAACACGGTTTCGGTGGGGGAGAAACTTGGAGTAGACTTACTTAATCATGCTTCTCTGATCAGGAAATCTCTTGGCTCTTCAGGTATTAATGTTGTTAAAGTATGAACTTTTTATCGGTCAATTTGCGTGGGATTGGGGGTGGGTTGAAATCTGGTTGGATTAATAATCTTAAGCGGGAGCATGGTGTTAATTTCCTAGCCTTTCAGGAGACTGAACAGGGTTCTGTTTCTCGTGTTGAGTTATGTAAGTTCTGGGGATATGGCTCTTTTGGCTCAGAGTCTGTTGACTCTTCTGGTCTTTCAGGGGGATTGGTGTGTATTTGGGACGATAACATGTTCAAACTTTCCGAGTCCTCTAAGGATAGGAATTTCATCTATCTAAGGGGGTCCCTGGTAGGTTGTAATTCCATGTTTAATTTTCTCAATGTTTATGCTCCTCAAGGGATTCAGGCGAAGAAGGAGTTATGGGATTCTTTAAGCTTTTTGATCAATAGTAAGGATGGTATGTGGGTTGTGTGTGGTGACTTTAATGTCGTTCGGAGCAGGGATGAACAGAGGAATTGTTCTTTTAAACCTGTTTGTGCCAATAATTTTAATTTTTTCATCTACGATTCTGCTCTATTGGAATATAATATGAGGGGTTGTGCTTTTACTTGGCGATCTGATAATGGTTAAAAGAAGAGTAAGATTGATAGGTTCCTTGTTAACTCGAAGTTTTTTAATGCTTGGCTGGAAGCTAGTCTTATGGTGTTGCCGAAGTTGTGGTCGGACCACAGTCCCTTAATTTTGGCCTCTAAAGCTGTGCACTTTGGGGCTCGGCCGTTTCGTATCTTTAACTCTTGGTTGAACAAAGAAGGTTTCAAGGAAGTGGTGGTTGATGCTTGCGTTAACTTCACTGATACAGGGTGCCCTCGGGATGTTCACTTGGTTAAAAAACTTGGGGATGTTCGCTGTAAAATTAAAGAATGGAGAGACAAAATGATCAAAAAAAAGGTGCGGTTTGTAGTTTTGCTAAAGAAGAAGTTGAAGCGCTAGAAGAGATCTTAGAGTCGAGGGACTTGACAGATGAAGAGGAATGAGTTCTTGTGGAAAAATAAAAAGTCCTTGCGGATATGGAACTTGCGAAAACAATGGATCTGAAACAGAGATCTCGCATTAGATGGGCCAAGGAGGGAGATGAAAACTCCAAATTTTTCCACTCAGATTAATTCGAGGAAGGCCAGTAACATTATTCATGGGTTATATGTTGGTGGTTCTTGGGTTTCTAAGCCCTCTCTGGTCAAGAAGGAGGTCTTTTCCTTTTTCAGATCTAGATTTGAGGAAGATTGTTTGGACCGGCCGTGTCTTGTTTTGTCCTAGCTTGAAGAGGATTTCTAGCATGGATGCGTCGTGGTTGGAATCCTCTTTTTCGGGGGAGGAAATTAAGAATGCTGTGTTCGAATGTGGAGACGATCGGGCTCCTGGTCCGGATGGGTTTAATTTTCGCTTTTTTAAACACTTCTGGGATCTTTTTGAGGAGGATTTTGTGAGTCTGTTGTCGGAGATTCATGATACAGGTAGTATTAATGTTGGATGTGGTTCCTCCTTTATTACATTGGTCACGAAAAAGAAGGATCCTATGAGTCTTGGTGATTATAGGCCTATTAGTCTTGTTGGTGTGATTAATAAGGTGGTTTCGAATATCCTTGCCTATAGGCTTAAGAAAGTTCTCTGTTCGGTTATTTCGGATTCTCAGTTGGCTTTCTTGGGTGGTAGATATATTCTCGATGGGCCTCTCATTATTAATGAGGTTTGTTCGTGGCTAAAAAGGAGTAAAAAGATGGCACTTCTATTTAAAATTGACTTCGAAAAGGCCTATGATAATATTAGTTGGAGGTTCGTGATTGATGTCCTTCGTCAAATGGGGTTTGGGTCTAAATGGTGCAATTGGATATGGGGAATCCTCTCTCCGGCTAGAGCGTCGGTATTGGTGAACGGTTCTCCTACGTTCGAGTTCAAGTGTAGTAAGGGGATGCGACAAGGGGATCCCATCTCTCCCTTTTTGTTTATTGTGGTTATGGAAGCGTTGTCGTGTCTGATTCAAAAGGCGGTTGAGGTGGGGGTTTTCTCGGGGATCCAACTCCCAAATGATGGGCCTATGTTATCTCATTTATTCTTCGCTGATGATGCCCTTCTATTCTAATCGGGGAATGGAGTGTTGATAATGCTTTAAATATTGTTAGATTGTTGCGGTGCATCTACATTTGCTCAGGGCTTAAAATTAACTTAGACAAATCTAGTCTTTTTGGTGTTGGAGTTGCCTCTTCAGAAGTGGGTTTGATGGCTGGGATAGTTGGGTGTAGTGGGGACTTGCTTCCTTTTAAATATCTTGGGCTTAAGGTGGGGGCTAACATGAATCACATTAACAATTGGAGACCAATTTACGATATTTTTGAGTCTAGATTAGCTCTATGGAAGTCGGCTTTGCTGTCTTTTGGAGGTAGAATCACTCTCATTCGTTATGTCCTCGAGAGTCACCCGTCGTATTTTTTCTGGCTGTATAAGGCTTAGGTGCAGGTGATTGCGGATTTGGAAAGGCTCATAAAGAAATTTCTGTGGGGTGGTACGAGCGAAGTTAGAAAAACTCACTGGGTGGCTTGGGATAGAATAGCTTTATCAAAGAAGAACGGAGGGGTTGGGATCAGTAAACTTAAAAATATTAACATTGCTTTATTGAGTAAGTGGGGATGGAGGTATAAATGTGAGAAGGATAATATGTGGGTCAAGGTGGTGGATGCGATCCACTCGCATGGGCTGAATTGGACTTTTCTTCCTGTGAAGAAGTCGTGCAGTGGTGTGTGGAATAGCATTGCTTCTGTCATCACTAAACCCGTCGTCGGCAACTTAGTGCTTCGGAATTATTTTATAGGGGTTGTGGGTAAAGGAGATCGGATATTATTTTGACTTGATCCATGGTTGAAGGAGAAGCCACTGAAAGAGCTGTTTCAGAATCTCTTCGCGCTGGAAGTGGTAAAATCTTGTTCTGTTCGAGACCGAGTGACGGGCAATTGGTTGTTGAAACATGATCCGGAGCTTGGTGTGGAGTCGTCTGAGTTATCCTCCTTGTTGTCGGATATTTCTTCAGTGTCTCTTGGTTTTAGAGAAGATGGGTGGAGGTGGTTGAGAGATTCGACGGGTTCCTTTGTTGTTAAATCGGTTAAGATCGTCTTGGCGGAAGCTTCAGTGGATAGGGTGAATTATGTCCTTAGCTGGAACAAGTGGGTGCCAAGCAAGTGTAATTTTTTTGTCTGGAGAGCGGAAATGAACAGGATTCCTACTGCGGATGCTTTGAGTAAAAGGGGGATTGTGGTGGGAGATGGGTTGTGTCCCCTTTGCAAGTCGGAAGCCGAGTCCGTGGAACACCTCTTCACATCGTGTTATGTTGCGGTCATCCTTTGGCAGAAGGTTAGCCAATGGTGTCGTATCCTTCCTATTTTTGCGTTTTCTTTTAAAGATCTGTTGGAAGTGCACAAGTCGAACCATGTTAAGATCGCTGAGAAGACGATTGTTCAAGGTATTGTGTATTCAGGGCTTTATGGTGCTTGTGGGCGGCTCGGAATAAGGCGATTTTCTCGGGTGTTGAGGTCAAAGTGGAGAACATTTTTTGTGAGTTAAAGTCCCTTGGTTTCTTATGGTTCAAGTATAGATCTAGAAACAACCACATCTCGTGGCTGAATTGGTGTAATTTTGTTTTTATGTAGCTCTCCCTCTGTTTTGTTTGTTGCTCCTGGCTAGGTTTTCGAGCTCGGGTGTGGTTTTAATGAAATTCTCCTTTCAAAAAAAAAATCTTTAAATTGATTACTGAAATATTTAAATTTTTAGTTGATCATAAGCAATTGAGCAATCTATTTCAATCTATTTACGTGACGCTCTGACGTTTCCGCCGTCATCGGTTGGGTGTTACATCAAACCAATCTACTCAAACTCGACTCACCAGCTTAAATTGATAGCAATATTAGTATTCATATATTTATATATACAAATAAGGAAAGGAAACAATCCTATATAAACATTAAATAGTTAAAAGACATATAGTAAGCGAATCACGCAAGAACTTTTAGAATTGCTCACAAGTTAAGCTCAAATTCTGCACATAAATAATACTTGAATGAGTCCAATTAAAACTTTATTAAGTTGAACAGGCTTAACTCTGCTTTACACTGCTCAAAATCAAGAAATCATGTTAGCAAAGAGAGAGCAAATTGAAAAGAAACATAGTTATAATTACTATTGCTTTGTAATATTTGGTTGTGCTTCAAGCTTCATGTACCATGTTCCTATTACTTACTTGAATTGGAAAAAAAAATACAAAATACAGAAAAAAGGTGTAATAATTTATGCTTGATGTTAACACCTCATTAGTTAAGTAAAACTATATTGTTATTGTAATAGTTAGGGGTGTGTTCGAGGAGATTCGGTCCGGCTTTGACTTTGAGCACTAAGCGAAATCAAAGTTGTCGATAAAACAAAAAAGTTTTTGAAAACCATTCTGCTTCTGTTAACCGAGTATTAGTAATGTGGTTCAGTTCAGTTTCGGTTAATAACCAAAGTGTTTTTTGCTTCGGCTAAACCTTTGTTAGGAATCAAACCCAACTGAGCTAAATGTTAAAAATTCACTTAACGCATACAATACTCGATTTCTCTTAAATGGCCAACTATCAAAACCAAGAAATAGTTACTACTCATCTCCTATCTTTGAATATGTTGCCCCGACCGAACTTGTGTGCCTTATTTCGTTTAATATGTCGAAAATACAAGAACAATCATTCTACACACAAATTAGGTTCTAACATGATAATGTCGCACTGAAACCATTAGAAAAGCGGAGAGACTGATTTGATCAGTTTAAAGATGCAAAATACAGAATACGGACACTTTAAGTTATATAACAGTTAACCTTCGATCAGCAACGTCCATTCAAAACCATGATAGCAACAGCAGAGAAAGCCATGTAGTACACCAGATCAACAGCTATATCTACATAGAGAAGATGATCGATATAAAGAAAAGAACACCAGCAGAGAAAGGCCATATTTTTGTAATTTATATGAAAATGATGAAATGGTTGTGTTAATGAATACATTCGGTTTGCTGCCTACATACATTATCTCTATATCTTAATGTTTAATCATATTTTACACATTAGTTATGAATGAAAGTAAACAAAAAAGACAAAGTGTCATGTGACCCAACCTGCTGTTTTATAAACAGCAAGAAGAAACCAGAATTTCTAAGCAAACAGCTAAACGGCCATCTAAACATGCATTTGATGGAGATTATACATGTAATACAGCAATTAAAAGATTGATCGAACACCTTTCCAACACTACACGAAACGGGCCTCTTCTTTTGTTATGTTCTGTTCAGCTGTTTAGTGTTTACACCACTGTTGTTAGCCACTTAGCCTATTAGCGAGTTATCTTTGTTGTTATATAGTGTGTCTAATATCATAAGTCATAGCATGATAGGCGTGTTAGGAGTTGAGACTTTTAGAATGTTTGGAAATTTGGGATTGTTTCTTTCTCTATTGGTTTCAGTTGTTTCTGAAATGGACACTGCTGGTGATGCAGGTGCTTGTTCCAATTCTACCAATTCATCAAATACGGTAGAGACCCGGTTAATTTCTGTATGTGATGATTCGGATTCTATACGTTGATCTTCGTTTATTTAAATAAACAATCAGAAACAAGCTTCTCGTTCAAGAGTGTTCAATACATTGTTCATTCATGTAGGTATTAACTTTATTACTTTCTTTTGACTATTTTTTTTAAATATTTTATATAGGCTAGTATTTTATATTTTTTTCAAGTATGTTTGTTCGTTTTTGTGTAAATATAAACATATCTTCTTACCAAACGAGTGCGAACAAGAAAATGTGTTCGATTAAGCGTTTGTGTTCATTTGTTTGTTCGGTTGAACTTAAACGAACAAACACAAATAAGCCCACGTTCGTGTTTACATCCTAATAACCTATGCATGAGTTAGATACGATTTCACATGTACTTTCATACCATCCATATACATACACATACAGACAAAAATGTATAATACTTCACTATTCAGTCCCTGTTTTCGGTCTATAAGGCTAGTTTTTTTTTATTATGTTACACCTAAAGGTTGCAGATACAAACTTACAATGAAAATCATTACTACACAGCTAAGGTTGCCATTACATGTCGAATGATTGACATACACATGTAGACGTATGTATTCGTATGATCATGAAATTGTACAAAACAAATAATACTAGAAACAAACATGTCCCACAATCCAAAAATTAAGGTAAGCAAGTCATACTCTGTTCACATGGTACATTCTATTACTCAATGCAAAATGCTTTTAACAAATGACGCCACATAACAAGTAAGCCAAACGAAAGATAACATACCTTGCAATCAAGCATCAGGGTCCTCCGTTGCTTTTCCACCAAACGGATCATGAGAAGGGCCTGTCTCTTCTCCAATGTGACGTTGTACCAACCGCTGCAAGTCAGCCATGACTTTCTGTTCACGCTTTGCTTTTTCTTCATAGTTAAACATGGCTAAAGCCCGCTTATCCTCAGCACTATAGACTTGATTTTCTTTCCTAATACGAATTGCGTTCATTCTTTGATGCCTACTACCACTCATAACATAACCAAGATCTTCAAACTTGCTAATCTCATCAGCCGAAAGACCAACTTCTCCTCTACGAGGAATACGTTTCCCTTGCTGCACGTACTGTGCAATAGCATCACCTTCACCGGGCCTCAATGCACCACCATAGCTAATATGCCCTTCAGCTCTTGGTAACGGCATCGGTCCCACCTCTGGTTCATCATCCAATGCAAGCTTCTTTTTTGACTCCATCATTTCTTTAAACATGAGCATCTCACTATCGTTTTCTGTTTTCTCCAAATCATCCGCCTTTGGTTTACTTTTGTTTTCATTTGCAGAATCTGAATTATCGTCTGATGCTGAACTCTCACTACCTTTTTCACTCCTTTTCTTGCTTGATTTTGAGGAAGATCGGTGGCTTCTTTTGGACTTGCTTCTATCACTCTCGCTACTTTCTTCAGAATCGCTATCTGTACCTTTTCTTGAACTACTTCTTCTCTTTCTCTTACTAGTTTTCCTACTGCTACTCTTTCGTTTGGTAGATCTCTTCGACTTCTTCTTCTTCCTCCTTTCTTCTTCAGAATCATCAGTCGAATAGTCCGACTCACTCTCACTCACGGATACCGATTTCTTTCTTCTAGCCCTAGACCTCGAATTCTTCTTCTTCCGTCTGTCTTCTTCTTCAGAATCATCCGACTCACTGTCGCTCACAGAAACAGATCTCTTTCTCCTACGCCTAGACCTAGAACTCTTCTTCTTCCTCCTCCTCCTCGACCTAGAATCATCCGAATCAGAAACCGAGTCATCCGATCCTGACTCCGACTCCGAATCAGACTCCGACGAACCACCGCCCTTCGCCTTCAAATCCAACTCATCCTTTTCTTCCACAACCTCCTCCGGTTCATCCTCATCAAACTCATTATCCCCCCTCGGAGGACTCGGTGTAACATTCCATATACAATTCCTCAACATCTTCCTAATTTTCTGCCTTTTCAACCTCCTATACTCTTCATAACTCAATCCTTTCAACTCCTCATCCGACTCAGACTCCGGTCCATCACCGTTACCGTTACGATAACCACCACGGTCACGATCCAGATACTGTTTATTCCGTTCTCCATAGTTCACCTTCCTATTCGGATCTACATGAACCCTAGGGTTAGGGCTTGTTCTAAACCTAGAGTTTTCAGGCGAACGGTGATTACGGCGATAGCTAGTTTGATTATCGTAACGGCTATAATCCGGACTACGACTACGGCTAATACTACGAGTTTGATGAGTTGATTTAGGATAATCAGGTGAACGACGGTTACGTGAACGATTGAGATCGTGATCGTACCTGGAATGTTCTGGAGAGCGACGGGAGCTGCGGTTGCGACGGTCGGGTGGAGGAGAAGGTTCCGGTGAGTCGTTACGGTTGCGACGCCGTCGGTCGGGGTGGTTAACGGTGGAAGCAGGGTATCCCATTGGACAGATGTGTGGATGGAATGAGAGTGTTAGGGTTTCAAATGTTTAGATTGGGGGAAATGGTGAAGTTTTGCTTGAAGCCCTTTATGTTTTGTTTGATTGTTGTTTTTAGTGCTTTTACTATTGAGTTAAATGTCATTTTAGTCCCTGTGGTTAGGCCATCTTGTCAGTTTAGTCCAAAATTTCATTTTTTTGCATTGGTTCAAAAAAGTTTCACCATTGTCATTTTAGTCCACTGGGTTAACTTTATCCATTTTTTCTATTAACAATAAGAGCAATTCAGTCATTTTATATGTAGTTTTGTTAACTAGAAGATCAATTCAGTCATATAAAATTGCTGAATTGCCCTTCTCGTTAACATAAAAACGGATGAAGTTAACCCAGTTGACTAAAATGGCAACGATAAAACATTTTTTGACCCACATGCGAAAAATGAAACTTTTTTACTAAACTGGCAAAATTATCCAAACCATAGGGACTAAAATGACATTTAACTCTTTACTGTTTTAACTGACATTGGTTAAGAAAATGAGTCTTAATATACAAGATATCTTTAATATACAAGATACCTTTAACGTAAAAAGTGAAAAAAGAGATTTATTTTCTCATCTTATTAAGCACGTATTTTAGTCCAAGGATTCAAAAAATCGTGATTTTTACGCTAATCGAGTAATTATGTAATTTTGTAAATTAATCGTAATTACTCTTCAAAATTGTAGAGTAACTATAATTACCCTACAAAATTGCATAATTACTTTACTACTGTTAAATCGCTATTTTTTTACATTTTACAATTTAACATAATTTTAATTAGTAGGAAAAAAATTTAAAAAAAAAATCTCATTCACTTCTTATGTTAAGAATATTTTGTATGTTAAGACCCATTTGTATTTGATCTTTACACTATATATATATACATATATATATATATATATATATATATATATTCTTATGTTAAGAATATTTTGTATGTTAAAACCCATTTGTATTTGATCTTTACACTAACTATATATATATATATATATATATATATATATCATCTACTCAAAATTATTTATGTGTAATCTTACTTTTTGTCTGGTATTATCTATTTTATTTTGACATACAACAAACTACCATTGTGTTTTCCATCCTTTTACGTGGTCCTAACATTTCTATCGTCGAGCTAAGTAATAAAGTGATGGTGTGAAACACTGCCTTATATAGTTTGATCACAACCAAGTGATGGGTTGGCGTGTTCACTATCACAACTAGATGGATAAAAAGTGAAGAAGTAATTGTGGGGGAACTTATTGGGAAGTGCCAAGTGATCAAGTGATGGCGTGAAACACATCCATAATCTATTTGATCACTTGAACTTGTATTTCAAAGAGATGAGATGACATAGCTTGATTGATTGATCATTACCCCTTAGACTCATGTATCATATTTTAATTATATATGTTCACGAAATAAACAGTCTGAATCAATAAATACTGAACTAGTAAAATGTTTGAACCATCAAAAACCTATTAAAAATTGAAACACACAACCCCTAAATTTAAATTAACATAACTACTTATTATTTACGTAACATAAGCAACACTTTCTTACCTTTTTTTAGGAAAAATTACAAGTTTTGTCCTTTATCTTTATATCACTTTTCAGGCGGTGTCCTTTTCAACGAATGTTGACACGCGATGTCCTTTACTATGTATTTTGTTGCAAGTTTAGTCCTTTACACCTAACCAGTTTAAAAAACCCTGTTAATTGTTGGGTGTAAAGGACTAAACTTGCAACAAAATACTTAGGTAAAGGAATAAACTTGCAACAAAATACCTAGTAAAGGACACCGCCTGTCAACAATAACAAGGTTTTTTAACTGGGTTGGGTGTAAAGGAGTAAACTTGTAACAAAATAACTAGTAAAAGACACCTCCTGAAAAATGGTATAAAGATAAATGATAAAACTTGTAATTTTTCCTTTTTTTTTATAGAAAACTATTACATAATTCAATTAACCTTTTAAAAATACGAAACACCACACTAGTAATCGGATAGTCTATAAGCCCATCGAGATATACCCAAGCCCATAAAAGGTTTACAACTACTACTACAAGTACGTTATAAACCGCCCCTAGGGTTTTCCTTTTTACCTACACGACACAGAACCACCGCCGCCGCTGCAGCTGCACTCGCCGGAGCTAACACCAACAGGTCCATATCTTCATTCATACATACATACTTAGGTTACTTCATCTCTTTGTTGTTTTGCTTACAAATATCGTTAACGTACAACCATAAACACTCGATTGATTTGTGAGTGAAATTGAATGCATAATCTGTCAATAGGTGGTACGAATTATGTGATTTAGGCTTTAGGAGTTAAAATGTGATTGATTCTACGTGCTTTTTATTAAGTAGTTACATTTGGTGATGTGTTATTTATGAGGGTAATTTTGTGTTTGTTGTGTAGTAGTGTTTAAAATGGCAGACACTAAGGCAGTGACTATCCGCACAAGGAAGTTTATGACTAACAGACTTCTTTCCAGGAAGCAGTTTGTGAGTTTTTTTTTTTTTTTTTTTTTTTGCATTTGTTACTGTAAAAAATGTTTTATTTTTTTAAACATTGTATATTGTTTTTGTTGTAGGTTATTGATGTTCTTCATCCTGGCAGGCCAAATGTTTCTAAGGTTTGACTGACTCTACTTGTTTATATCTAACTTTGTGTCAATGTGGAATAAGCTGCATTGTTAGCCAGTCAATTAGGCAAAGTTAATACTTTTAAGTGATTGATTTTTAGATCAGCAAATGGTTTTCTTGTGGTGTAATTTGGGTTAACTAAAAAATTAAAAAAAAATGGGCTAAACTCATGGTTGTTAATAGCGAATAGCGACAAATCCAGCTATTTTATAGCTATATCTAATTGCTATTTACATAAAAATCACCTAACTGTCGCTATTCACGCTAATGGTTGCTATGACCCAAATAGCTACACTTGGTCGCTTCGCTACATAGCGCGCTATAGCGGTCGCTATTGCCGCTATTGACAACTATGGTAACCTTTTGATGTAAAACTATTATAACGTTTAGTGTTTGTTTCTTCCAATTTTGCATATGTTTTTTTTGTTGACTAACTTATAACTTGGTAAGGCACCGTAATCAAACAAATCGAGAAACGGGTTGAATGGTTAGATGTGAAACTATCATAACTTTAAGTGACCGTTTTTTCAAGCCCGCGAATGGTTTTTTTGTTTGTTAACAATGCAAAATGGATAAAGTTCAAAATTTTAGCAAAAACAATAAACAGGATGAATGCTTTGATATGTTTACTCTATTTACAAATTACTAGAGAAATTTTAGTTTTTTTGGCTTATACTTGAATCTAAATAGCTATTTGAGCTGTTTTATTTTACATGTGTTTAATACTTTGATTAAATACCTAATATCTTTTTTTGCCTTGTTAATTCATAAAGGCCGAGTTGAAAGAAAAATTAGCAAGGATGTATGAAGTCAAAGACCCAAGTTCCATTTTTGTATTCAAGTTTAGAACTCATTTTGGCGGTGGTAAATCGACTGGTTTTGGATTGATCTATGATTCTGTTGAAAATGCAAAGAAATACGAGCCGAAATACAGACTCATCAGGGTAAACATTTATTTTAATTTAATTATATATGCCACCATCGTGTAGTAGATGTACTCGGGCATTCTTTCCTTATTCATCCGTGCACAATGATCAAGTAGGGTATATGTTTAAAGCGGGTTTAAGTTTAAAGTATGTTTTCTGGCGTTTTTTCTGCAGAATGGTTTGGATACCAAGGTTGAGAAGTCAAGGAAGCAGCTGAAGGAAAGAAAGAACAGGGCAAAGAAGATTCGAGGTGTAAAAAAGGTAATCTCGTGACCTTTCGTATGTACAACGAATTAGTATGCATGCACATGAATGTTTTTGGTAAATCATTTGATTTGGTTATGCAGACAAAGGCTGGAGATGCTGCCAAGAAGAAGAAGTAAGAGTCATTAAGGGATTTTGTTGTGGCCTTTTTGAGTCAATTTTTAGCATTTTTGAAACTTGTATTTTCTTGAAATTGAGATCAATGTAGGTGTATGAATATTTGATTTTAAATATGGAGTTAAGTCTATTTACGGGCTTATTTATTTATGAAATGTTTGAAAAATTGCGAAGCAAAAAAAACTCTTTGGCCTGAGATCGCTTTTTTATCTTTGTGACCCTGTGGTTTTGCAAAATAACACTTATAGTTCTCAACTTTTGAAAATTACACCGGTGCTTCCCGTGGTTTGACAGTTTGTTACCCAGATAGTTCTTGGAGTGGATGACGGTTAGTTTTAACTATAGCTATTTGTTACTCGGATGTTAATAATGCTTTTTTGTATGGTAATTTGCATGAGGAAGTTTATATGACTTTACCTGATGGTTATTGCTCTAAACAAAAAAACAAAGTGTGTAGATTAAAAAAAATCTCTATGGGTTTAAACAAGCCCTTAGAATGTGGAATGAGAGGCTTGTTAATGTGCTTGTTGAACTGGGTTTTGAATAAAGTAAGTGTGACTATTTCATGTTTGTCAAAACAAGTAATTATGTATTTATAGTTATACTTGTTTATGTGGATGACATGGTCATTACTGGTAGTTCAGACTAGTTTTGTTGAGATTAATAAAATTAAAGCACTTCTTAAGTCTAAGTTTTTGATTAAGGATTTGGGAATTCTTAAATATTTCTAGTTTTGTTGAGATTAATAAAATTAAAGCACTTCTTAAGTCTAAGTTTTTGATTAAGGATTTGGGAATTCTTAAATATTTTCTTGGTATTGAAGTTTTGAAAACTGAAAATGGTCTATGACCGGTTATAAACCAGTGAATAGTCCAATTGAGGCTAATCATGTTTTATCTTACTTATGTGAGACTGACAATCAGCCTATTCTTGACAATTCTATGTATCAACAATTAGTAGGAAAGCTGATTTATCTTTCTCACACAAGGCCTGATATATCTTAGTCAATTTATGCATAGTCATACTAATGCACATTTCAAAATTGTTTTACATCTTTTAAGATATCTTAAAGGTTCTCATGGTAAAGGGATTTTGTTTAAAAGAAGCTGAGTTTTGGAGTTAAAAAGGTTTTTTCTGACTGATCGGGAAAAATGTTTGAAGTCTAGAAAATTTGCTACTAGGTTTTGTGTTTTTCTAGGAAATTCTATTGTTTCATGGAAAAGTAAAAAGCAGTTCACTATATCTAGATCTTCTGCTGGAACAAAATATCGATCTATGTGTGCTGGTACATGTGAAATCATTTGGCTTCTTCAGGGCCGTCTCCGAAAATCTTAAAATAGGTTTAGGCCCTGTGCGAGATAAAAGTCGGGCCTTACCCGCTCTAGTAAAACAAGAATTTTGGACCGTTGTGTCACTCAACAATGCGACCAAACCGTATTATGGGCACTATAACAACCCGAATAGATTTGAATAATTTGTTAAAAGAATAATTTTTGAAGTTAAGAGAAAAACAAATTATGTTTATAATTAATAATAACTAGGATTACGACCCACCGCAATGCGGCGGGGATGCTTTATTTATAACTAAGTCGATCTACGACCCACACGTTGTGTTAAACCTGTCAAACGGGGTAAAAATAGACGATGTAAAAACGTTCACCCACACACGCACGTTGCGTCGTGTTAACTCACAAAATTTAGAACGAAACGTAAAAACGTTAAGCCAAAGACGCACGCTGTGATGTGTTAAGTCACAAAATTTAGAACCAAGCATAGAGCGCAAAATTTGCGGAAAATGAAAACTATAAAGGATTAAAGTTGAAAGTAAAAAAAGTTATGAGGATAGATTGTAAAAGATAAAAAGTTTTAGGTTAAAAGTAAAAAACAAATAGTTTTAGGTTAAAAGTAATTTATCAAATACTTTTGGGTGAAAAGTAAAAAAAAAAAATCAATTTTTTTTTGAAAACCCCCAAAGCCAACGTTACGACAACCATATGCATAACAGTTTTTTCTTTGAAAAATTCCCAAAGCACACCCCGCGTTGCGGCGGGGCGTAAAACGGTGTCAAATAGTACTAATGTCACACAACCGTCATCGACAACCAACACTGACTCGACCTATAATATGCGTATTGTGACGAACCTGTCAAACATGGAAAAATAGAAGTAAAAACGTTGAACCACACATGTACGTTGCGTCGTATTAACTCGAAAATTTTAGAACTATACGTAAAACGAAAATTTGCGAAAGATGAAAAGTATAAGTAATAAAAGTTGTGAAGTTAAATTGCAAATAATGAAAAGTTTTGGGTTAAAGTTAAAAAAACAAATTATGTAGGGTTAAAATTGGATAATGTACAAACCTTTGGGTTAAAACAAAAAAATCAAGTTTTTTTTTTGAGTGAATTGCAAGTTTTGTCCTTTATCTTTAGGGCACTTTGCAGGCGGTGTCCTTTATGTTTAAAGTTGACGAGTTTTGTCCTTTATGTATTAAAATCAAGCACGTTTTACCCTTTGAGCCTAACCCAGTCAGTTTTCCCAGTTAAGTCCCCTCACGTGCATGTCATGTGAGGGGTAGTTCAGTCATTTAATGTACACACTGAATCTTTACCCCCAAATTAAATAGTCCCAAACCCTAATTCTTCCCCATTTCTCCAAATCGTTCATCTTCAACATTCCTTCAAATCGGTTTATCATCTCCAAACCCTAATTCTTCCCCATTTCTCCAAATCGTTCTTCTCCACTATCTTCAATTTGGGAAAAGATCGATGACTGAACGATTTGGAGATGATTGACAAAACAGACTCAAAAGGAAAGATATTGCCTGAGATGATTTTAATCTGCCAAAATCTAGTAAACAATCTCCAACATCCAAATGAGTACATTCGTGGTGTTACTATAAGGTTTCTTTGTCGTCTCAACGAGACAGAGATTATTGTGCCCTTAATCCCATCTATACTGGCTAATCTTGAACACCGCCATCCGTACATAAGAAGGAATGCAATCCTTGCTGTAATGGCAATCTACAAGCTTCCACAGGGTGAACAGCTTCTAGTTGATGCTCCAGAGATGATTGAGAAAGTTCTCTCAACAGAAGCAGATCAATCAGCCAAAAGAAATGCTTTTCTCATGCTTTTCACATGTGCACAGGATCGTGCTGTTAATTACCTTTTGACCCATGTTGACCGAGTGTCTGAATGGGGAGAATTGCTTCAAATGGTTGTGTTGGAGTTGATTCGTAAAGTGTGTAGAGCAAACAAAGGAGAAAAAGGCAAGTATATCAAGATTATCATATCTCTATTAAGCGTTCCTTCTGCTGCTGTTATTTATGAATGTGCTGGCACACTCGTGTCTTTATCATTTGCTCCTACTGCAATTAAGGCTGCAGCCAATACCTACTGCCAGCTACTACTCTCTCAAAGTGACAACAATGTCAAACTTATTGGGGAAGAATTATGGGTTTGGGACTATTTAATTTGAAGGAATGTTGAAGATGAACGATTTGGAGAAATGGGGAAGAATTAGGGTTTGGGACTATTTAATTTGGGGGTAAAGATTCAGGGTGTACATTAAATGACTGAACTACCCCTCACATGACATGCACGTGAGGGGACTTAACTGGGAAAACTGACTGGGTTAGGCTCAAAGGGTAAAACGTGCTTGATTTTAATACATAAAGGACAAAACTCGTCAACTTTAAACATAAAGGACACCGCCTGCAAAGTGCCCTAAAGATAAAGGACAAAACTTGCAATTCACTCTTTTTTTTTTTTTTTTGAAAAACACCCAAAACACAACTTACAAGTCCTAATGCACAAAAATTATTTACGGGCCCTTTTACGTTTTTGGCCCTGAGCCGGCGCCCACCCGGCACATGCTCAGGGCCGGCCTTGGGATTCTTAATGTTTTAGATGAACTTCAGGTAGGGATTAAATGACCTGTTACCCTGTCTTGTGATAATACAACGGCTATGTCCATAGCTGGTAATCCAATTTTTCACGAACGAACAAAACACTTTGAAATTGATCACTTCTTCTTAAGAGACAAAATTTCAAAAGGTGTTATTATAACTGTTTGAGTTGCTTCAAATGATCAAGTTGCATATATCTTTACAAAAGGTCTATTTGTTAGTTCTCATGAAAAGGTTTGTCATAATAATCTGGGCTTATTTGATTGTTTTGCATATTGAATTGAGGGGGCTGTTAAAATTATTAATACTCTTTTATTTTTGTCAATTCAATATGTATCAAATATGTTCTTTTTTACTTTTTATATGAGGCCCGATGTTTTATAAAAGGATCGTGGGCTTCTGGATGGCTTGCTTCATGGGCTCTGGATGTTGGGCTTGGAGTAAGATCTTGGCCTGGTCTATATAAGAGAACCACATGTCTGTTGGAGACACAACTGAGATCATGTTTGCTTCTCTTGATTCTTTCTCTCTTTAGATCATTCATCAAAGCTAGGGTTTCATCTGTTTTGTAAGTTCGTGAGTAGGTGATCTTCCTAATCATCTTTAGTGCAGATCATTGTGTTGATGATCTGCGTAGGTTGAGAGTTGTACTTGTTGAATACTGTTTCTTGATTCTTGGTCGGTAATCTGCGTCGACTGTTCTTGTGCACGGTTAATTTAATCTATGCCGACTGGTGGCTTAATAAAGTGTTTGATTCCACTTAATACTGTGTTCTTGACAACCATCAAATTTTATAAAGTTGACAGAAAATCTAACGTTAGTTGGTGAAAAGAACGAAACATACGACAAAACTCTTGGTTATCAATAAGTGGTGTTTTGTTTAAAGTATTGACGACTAAGAACAAAAGATATAACCTTGCTACATATCGTAAGGACAGAAAATGAATAATAAATCTAATAACAAACAAATTTTGAAATTTCAATTCCAAATAAAAACACACAATTATACAATTTATATTGTTGAATCATATAAGAAATCATCATTTCATTGTATATCAATTATTTTTCGTGTTAGAATTTTTTTTACTATTTTATCAAGCATGTATTTTAAAATCTAAAAGCTAAAAATGAAAAAATGGGAAATTGGCCTGTAATAATCCCAACTAGAGGTCATTGGCTATTGACAGTTACACCTTTAAATATTTCCCCCACCAGTCCCACCTTTCACTTATTTTTCCTACACCGGTCCTCCTTAAAAAAACAGAGTTATGTTTTTCCAAATTACAAATAGTTTTTTACGGCTTTTGATCAGAACGATGATATGAGTCCATTGATGTAAAACTTACCTCGAAACTGTGCTTCAAACGATGAAAACGACGCTTCAATTCAGATGTTTAAATTTCAAATTAACAAAAATCAAGTCATTAGAGCACCATTTCGAGATAAGTTTTACATCAATGGACTTGTATCGTTGTTCTGATCAAAAGCCCTAAAAAATCTGTTTGTAATTTGGAAAAAGCTTAACCACGTTAAGTTTTTTTTTTTTTTTTTTTTTTTTTTTTTTTTTTTTTTTTAACGGGAGACCGGTGTAGGAAAAATAGGTGAAAGGTGGGACTGGTGCGGGGAATATTCAAAGGTGAGACTGTCAATGGCAATGACCTCTAGTAGGGATTATCACAGGCCAATTCCCCCAAAAAAAATTGTATAATTACTCTAGTAGAAGCTTCTAGGGGTGTCGATCGTGTTGAGTTGAAATGTTCAACCTGAACCCGACTCATATTATTATTCGGGTCAAAGATTTTAGCCCTAACCCGACCCATATAAATTCGGGTTAACCCGAACCCGCCCTGTTTAACCTATATTTTTAAATGAGTCACACAATTTGACTATTTATAAGCGAGTTGGTGTGTTTTAAGCGGGTTATCGATAACATGTTTAATGATGAGTATGAGTGTGACAAATAAATAATATAATATGTCAAAGCTAACATTTATCTATAATATATTAAAAAGGAGAAGTGATGTACCAATTTGTAATTTTACTACAAGTACAAGTTATTAAGCAACATTTGCAAGGAAATGCAAGCCAATATAATAGGATTTGGCTTTATTTTTAAGACGCCCGTAGGGTTAAAATTGGGATTTCACCCTACAACTCATCGGCCGTTTGTTGAACATCAATCGCCATCGTTTAATGCGACCTTTAGGTACTCCACAGTTCCCATCTCCCCTATAACCTGATTTTTGATTCTTAAAGATTCCATCAATAACGATGAATCTCATCTTCTCCCTAACCTGTTTTTTCGATTCTTACCTCAATCGACCATATCTCATGACATGGGAACTGCTGAGTTCAAAAAATCTATGGTTCGTTGTCAGAACTACAAGGTGAAAACGAAGATTCAAGTTTATTTGAGATCCACCTATGAAGATTCAGAAACAGGTAACCTGTAACTCTAGGTGTTTCGATTTGTTTGGTTTTTTCTTTCTCTATTAATTTGATTTTGATTGTTTGGAGTGTTTATTGGCTTTTGTAGATTTGATTACAAAACCCTAAAATATGTCTAGGTTTGTTATTTGTTAATTTGTTTCCCTGGTTTAATAACTATTGACACTTCTGTTTATTGCATCCAAACGGCATATTGATGGTTCATTGCCAGTTGAAGGCTACCAACGGTATGGTTCGTTCATAATTAATCGCTCGGATCCGGCCATGGGGAAAGATCGAACAACATATGTGTTATAGGATACAATGGGAATCGGCTCATAGGTGTGAAGGGTGGAAATCACGGTCTGATGAAGAGACTGGTAAGTGCATACATTGGTCAAATATGATTGAACTATGTAAATGTTACATAAAATTGAAGTTATAAAGAATGAGAATTATTTGATTTTTGGTTAGTTTTATCAACCTTAGCTGATTCTTTAGGGATTTTGTAGTTGGTATTTGATTTTTAGTTAGTTATATCTCTTCGTTTGTTTTTTAATATGTAGTTGTATTAACCGGTCAGTGAAGTCTGTTATTGTTTAATTTGATAATAGGAAAGGTTCACGGATCATTGGATCATGCTGGAAAAGTGTGAGGCCAAACACTTAAGGTGGCCAAGCAGGACAAGAAGAAGCAGTGCGCCTTAGGGATGCGCTCACAAGCGTATTCAGTACAACCGTTTGAATGATATATAGGATATTTCGCGTCACTTTCGACCCGTTTGACCTGTTTCAAAAGTTTCAATAATAATCAAGTTTTTCAAGTTACGCATTTGAGCCGTTAAAGAGGTCGAATATGCACTTCTATAATGCTAAAGGTTCTATTTATAATCTTGTAATTTAAACTTGCAGAGAGCATCATGGAGCCATACCATAGGTACCTGCATACATACGTTTCTGTATCGGGCCCACATTTAGGTTATCTCTACAGTTCCAATTCTCTTTTCAATTCTGGATTATGGCTGTTGAAGAAGCTTAAAAACACCCGTTGCATTCATCAGCCGACTTTCACTGATGACATAGATCTCGAGAATACCTTCTTCTACAATCTATCCAAGGTTCATTCTATTATACTTTTGAATCTAAACAATTCATTTTCTGGTTAATTTTTCTTTTTTAGTTCTCAAATTTCTTTCTTTTAGTTTATTCACTTAAAAACTCCATTTCGTGTTATTATATTTTCAGCAAAAGACTTTGGAAAGTTTCAAAAACATAATCCTGCTATCATCTCCTCAGGTATATACATCGTGTCACTATTTGTTTTCTCAAGCTACATATACATTACCTATTCGACTATCCGTATACCATCTGTTTTTACAGGTGGCAATTTCTACTCATTTACGTGTTTATTACTTGACTTGGGTTGTGTTTTAGGCCAATCAGGTCAACTCATTGACTAGGGTGATGTTCATCCGTAGTAAATCTATATTTGTATAAAGATTTGTATTATAACTACAATACTGTTGTTTTATGTAGACATTGAAGGGTAACTTATACCAACTTGAACTGATTGATTTCTCAGGTCATTTCATCTTTGAATACATCCCTGCATTTTAATGGAGCCATTAACGATGATATTACAGAGTTCCAGACTATTTTGTGCCATACCATTGTACCCATTTCATGCTTTCTTCATATGCACCTGTGATCTCAGTTGAGAAAGCTTGCCATCAGCAGCTTTCCGTTCTTAAAATCACAAGTTCAGTTTTAGAGCCTGCAAGCATGATGGCTAAATGTGATCCTAGGCATGGAAATCTTATGGCTTGTTGTTTGATGTTCTGTGGAAACGTCGTTCCCAAAGATGTCAATGCTGGTGTTGCTACAATCTAAACCCAATGCACCGTGCAGTTTGCTGATTGGTAAGGAACCAATCTTATATAAGTGATAAAATGGGTGGGTACGGTGGTCTGGGTACGGGTCAAATGGGTATTTTTATACGGGTCAAGTTGGGACTTGTCCAAAATCAATGTAACAGGTATGACCAGGAAGGAGAACCGTCACAGTTAGCTGCTGTTGACATATTTGTTAGTATTATGGATCCCTTAAAGGAACCGCCTCTTGTGACAGCAAACACTGTTCTATCTATACTTGCAGTTGACTATCCGGTTGACAAGGTTTCATGCTATGTTTCTGATGACGGAGCTGCTATGTTGACTTTCGAAGCTCTGACCGAGTCCGAGTTTGCAAAAAAATGGGTTTACTTTTGCAAGAAATATAACATAGAGCCCCGAGCTCCTGAATGGTATTTTTGCCAAAAAATTGACTACCTCAAACACAAACTTCAGCCAACTTTTGTCAAAGACCGTCGAGCTATGAAGGTAGAAACCATTTGACGCAAATAATCTTCAATTCTTTACTATTTCTCGAGTAAAAATTGTTACTTTGTTCCTTTTTGGGCAGAGAGAATATGAAGAATTCAAAATTTATGTATCATGTTTTTATGGTATTTTTATTGCTAATTGTGCATTTTGCTTGAATGAACTCTATATTTTCTCAAGCACTAAACTTATAAACACTGAACGACTTATTTCTCCCAAAACAGGCCAATGAAAATGATGGAACAGTTGTGTTTTTTCGTATTTATACTGCAAAACATAGATTCAAAGTATATAGAGATTGACTTGGTTACATGTTCAGTAAAATAATAATGTGCCAGCTATTGATAATGTTTGGACTTTTTATCATGTAGCATTGATCATGTTTGACTATTTTTCCCTATAGCCATTTTTTACTTTTCTTGCTACATTAAATATGACTGTACACCTCAAAACAGTGAATAAGAGACTTTTTTACTTAATGTGATGGCATAGCAACTTGAAACCCACCACAAAACATGCGTCAAAAAAATATAACTACTTGCAGCAACGAGCGAACATTTTCTTAACACCCTTTTTAGTGGCATTTTTATAATTATTTTTTTAACTATTTTTTTTTGTCGGGGTTTAATTCGATGATATGCACATTCAACTTTTAGTACTCAAATGTGGGTTTAATTCGATGATATTCTCAAGTCTAAAAGTTATGTGACACATCTTTTTCTTTGTCACTGTTTCTTGACTTTGGCGGGTGTAAAAGGTGTTTAGTTTAGGCGCACCCGCAGCAACGTGCGGGCGTTCCCACTAGTATACTATTAATTTAAAACAATGTTATGCATCATTGTTTGTTCTTTGTGTTTATAGGGTGGTTTTTTTGCAATGGTTGGTTGCCCCTATTGTTTTAGGTTTGCATATATGTATCGTACCTTATGTTTTATGAGTTTTTAAAAAATGTTTGGTCGTAGTACACATTAATGATTTCTTTATTTTAGTATTCTTACTTATTTAAATCATGTATTTATTTTTGTATACACATTAATTTATTTTATTTAAATTTTATTCGTGTCCATACACGACGTAAGGTGCGTATTTTGTTCAATGTTTTTACGTCTATTTTTCTCATATGATAGGTTCGTCGCAACTCGCAAGTCCTATATCGACTTAGTTATTCTTTTCTATGTTTTACGTTTCGGTCTATTTTTTTCGTATTAACATGCCGCAATCGACGTGTGCGGTTCAGTGATTTTACATCTATGTTTTGCCCAATGTGTTTTTTTTTTCATTTTTATCTATTTTCTTTTACAACTTTTTTCTGCATTGATGGTCGTTAGCGGTAGTATAACATTAGAGCAACTTGGCACGGTTTTATGTTCCCCACTGCAACGTGGGGGCTTAGTATATCATCATATATGTAGTAACAAAATGCACTACAAAATGTTTCTTACTTTTCTGAAAATGGTTGTAACTTCTCTTATACTTATGGTACGTGCATGATTATGGTGTAACAACTTTTATTAACGCGTCATTTTCTACACGTTCTTACGAATGTGCGTGGTCTAACGTTTTTACGTCTTCTTTTTCAGTGTTGCTTGGCGTTGGCGATGGTGTGTTATAAATGATGTTGGTATGGTTATACCCCGCCGCAACGCGGGGGTGCTTGCATCTAATTATTATAACTAAACATGTAAAAAAAACGCATAAAACAAAAACATAAAAGATTTTTTTTTCTAAATAGTTAAACAATGGGTCAACCCGTTTTTATACGGGTTAACCCGAATCCAACCCGTTTTTTAAACAGGTTATTTTAGTCGATCCAAACCTTTTTTTTCGTATTGGGTTCGGGTCAGATAGACGGATCATGTCATTTCATGGTCTAGATCAAAAGGCCCATCCATGCCTCAAAAAAATCAGCCCAACCCATCATCCAATCAATATATAACCCATCACAACCCTTCTATTCTAGGGTTTACAGCATCAGCCGCTTGAAGAACAAGATCTTCTTCACCATGGTAATAATCCTCGAATTATCTCATACTCGTAAACCTCCATACAATTTGCAAACCCAGAATCTGTTTTCGGAAGTGTTGGTGTTCTAAATTGAGGTGTTTTGATGCAGAGTCTGGTAGCAAATGAAGATTTTCAGCATATTCTTCGTGTGCAGAACACGAACGTTGATGGCAAGCAGAAGATCATGTTTGCTATGACCTCGATTAAAGGTATTGGTCGTCGGTTTGCGAATATTGTCTGCAAGAAGGCTGATGTTGATATGAACAAGAGGTAGTTTTTTTTTTTTTTTTTTTTTTTGTGATGATCTGTTCTTCTAGTTAATTTTTGATGTTATGATTACTTTGTTACGTCGTGTTCGTTTGTTAAGGAAACAATGTGTTCATGAATATTTACCGAACTAGATTTTATATTCGTGTTGGTTCATTAAGGAAATGAACGTGTTGGTTTGTTAATTTTAAGTACCGAACACAAACGGGTTTTCATGAACATAAATGAAAACAAACGAACGGACACAAACAATCTTTCATGAATAGAAACAAGAGTTAAATGTCATTTTAGTCCCTGTGGTTTGAGCCATATTGCCAGTTTAGTCCAAATGTTTCATTTTTCACCTGTGGATCCAAATAGGTTTCACCGTTCATTTTAGTCCACTGGGTTAACATCATCCATTATTTTTGCCAACGAGAATGACAATTTGGTCATTTTTAAGGTAATTCTGTTAACCAGAAGGACAATTCGACCATATAAAATGACCGAATTGCCCTTCTCGTTAATATAAATAATGGATGAAGTTAACCCAGTGGGCTAAAATGGCAACGGTGAAACCTTTTTTGACCCACAGGGAAAAATGAAACCTCTGGACTAAACTGGCAAAATGACCCAATCCACAGGGACTAAAATGGCATTTGACTCTAGAAATAAACACAAACGAACGCAAACAAGCGTTCATCAAACCAAACGAACGCAAACAAGCGTTCATGAACACAAACAAACGTTCATGAACACAAATGATCACAGGCAAACACAAACAAGCATCCATAAATAGAAATGAAAATACATTAATCTTTCATCACAGACGTTAAGTAGATCCATTCAAAATACACGAACTTAATTATCCAAACGAACATAGACTAACTTAAGTACCAAACGTTCATGAACACAAACAAACATGTTACCGAACGTTCACGAACATTAATGAACGAACATGATCTCCGTTCATGTTCGTTTGTTTAACTAAACGAACAAAATTTTATTGTTCGTGTTCGTTTATTTATTAAATGAACGAACACAAATGAACTTCTCGCCGAACGGGTCATGAACTGTTAGCTGAAAGTTCAGTTCATTTGTATCCCTAGTGAGCAGCTAGTTGTGCATCTCGGTTAAGATTTTGGTAGTTGTGTAATTAGAAAATCTAGTGGTGAAGTAAAATGATTTAATTGGGATAGTTCGACTTCATAGTGTTATATATGTAAGTATATAATGGCAGGACTTTATTTATTACAAAGTATATTATTTACATATAGATTCATGATAAAGGTTGAGGTTAAAGCATTTATTTAATATAAGTTCTATGAACTCAAAAAGTCTCATTCAATCAAGCTTTGTACTACAAAACTAAAGGGAGTACGGTGTGCGCACTTGAGGCGCAAAAAGTGCACTGAAAATTGTATGTGGGCAGGTTTTGTGCGTCAGGATGTTGTACGCATAGCTTTAGATTGTACACATAGGGTTGTTTATATGTTAAACCATATATCGTGCTTATTTGATTTTCTACATTTTGGGTAATCGATGCTAGAAACCTAAAAGAATTTAAATTTTATATAATGAATTGCACTACAAGTACAATAAGCGGTGTGTTTTGGCGTCTTGTTCTTTGGTTTTTACACCCTATCGCCTCGAGGCGCTTCACACTTTTTAAAACCAAGGTTTTAAGAGTAAACTGCCAAAATGGTCCCCGAGGTTTGGTCACTTTTGCTACTTTAGTCCAAAACTCAAACCTTTTTAATCTGGGTCCCAGTGGTTTCAGTATTGTTGCCAATTTCATCCAAAATCAAAATCTCGTCAGATTTTCCGGTTAACATCCAACTTTTTTGTCTTTTTCCTCTGTTTTAATGAAGGGCAAAGTGGTCTTGTAATGTTTTATGATAACAAATTAAAAAATCTGACCATTTTACCCTTCATTAAAAGGGAGGAAAAAGACAAAAAGCGGATGAAAATGGCAACAAAATTGAAACCACAGGTATCGAGATTCAAAAGGTTTGAGTTTTGGACTAAAGTGACCAAACCTTAGGGACCATTTTGGCAGTTTACTTTAAATTGATTTAGTCAGTATTCTACAGTTTTAAACTTTATTTTAAGCGATGTATTTAGATCTTCAATCAAACAAGTGGCATCGGTGTGTAGATTTTTTATGAGTATGCGTGTCTTGTTAAAGATCTTTTATTATTATTAAAGACAGAAAGAAGTACTTGAATGTAATTTCTATCTTGGTCTCTGTGTTTTAGTGTTGATTGTGTGTAGGGCTGGCATATCGTGTATACGATAAGACATGACATGAAATTCCATACACGACACGATATACACGAAAATTACCTGTTAACACGACTGTTATACACAAAAATTACTTGTTAATGCCTGTTAACACGAACACGACATGCTATCTGAGAGTTACAGAGGGAGTTTAGGGTTTTTTTTTGAATTGAATGAGAAATGAAAATAGAAAGGAATTAAGGAATCCACACGCACATGGCTGATGAGTTTTATTTAGTTTAATTTCTTATCGTGTACTAACGGGTATTGACAGGTATTAACAGGTAAACCGGTATTTAACCTGTTTATACACGAAATTTAAAAGGTAACCTCGTGTCTACCTGTTTGGTACACTATACCTGTTAAGGCCATACACGATACTTGTTAACTTTGTGTAGGTTCGTGTCGTGTATTCGTGTAAAATTGCAGCCCTAATTGTGTGTCTGCGGTCTGCACCGTTGTAGTTTGTTTGTGTTGGCAATTACGCTTTCTTACTTTGGTTTAAATTTTTTTTGGAAACGTAAATTTACAGGGCGGGAGAACTTTCAAGCGCCGAGATTGATAATCTGATGACAATCGTCGCTAATCCTCGACAGTTTAAAATCCCAGATTGGTTTCTTAACAGAAAGAAGGATTACAAGGATGGCAAGTACTCTCAAGTCACTTCTAACGCCCTTGACATGAAACTTAGGGATGATCTCGAGAGATTGAAGAAAATCAGGTACATTTATTATTATTATTATTATTATTATTATTATTATTATTATTAATTTTTGAGTGAATTTCAAGAATTGTCCTTTATCTTTATACCCATTTTCAGGCGTTGTCCTTTATGTTCAAAATTGACAAGTTTTGTCCTCGATGTTTTCAAATCATACACGTTTTGTCCTTTAGGCCTAACCCAGTTAGTTTTTTCAGTTAAATTTGGTCATGTGCTTTGCACATGAGGGCATTTTTGTCAATTCAAAGGTAAGTTCAACAGCAGATTTACAGCTCAAAGCTTCTGCAACCTTTGAATTGACAAAAATGCCCTCATGTGCAAAGCACATGACCAAATTTAACTGAAAAAACTAACTGGGTTAGGCCTAAAGGACAAAAGGTGTATGATATGAAAACATCAAAAACAAAACTCGTTAATTTTGAACATAAAGGACAGCGCCTGAAAATGGGTATAAAGTCAAAGGACAATCCTTGAAATTCACTCTTAATTTTTTAAACACGACCCGTTTAGCTTTACGTGTTTGTGGGTCTGACACGAAACTAACCATAACTCGTTTAGAATATGTTTTAACCCAAGATTCTGTTAGGTTTGTGTTTTCGAGTAGTATCAGACTTATCAGTTTCAAACTTTTAAATTTTAACCTATTTGCTTTTGAACGGCTTGATAAATGTTAACGCGTTCGTTAAAGTTCTAAACTTTATCTAATTTGTCATGGATTCAAATCTCACGACTCACGAAAATATAACTAACATAAGTTGTATTAAGTTTCTTCTTTAGTATCGTATTTAAGCTATCGTATTTGTCTAGTTTTTAAATTTTGTTTCGTTCATCGAGATCTACCACTATAAACTTACTTAAAGATTTCTAATTTAAATATATGACAGGAACCACCGTGGTCTTCGTCATTACTGGGGTCTGCGAGTACGTGGACAGCACACCAAGACTACTGGTCGTCGGGGTAAGACCGTCGGTGTGTCAAAGAAGCGATGAGCTTGTTTTGGTTTTAGAAAGTCTTTGTTTTTCATCATATTTAGAATGTTTTGTTATATTTTTTGGATGTCGTAGATTCTAGGATTCCTTTACAAGAGCGTGTTGTTAGAAAGTTTTTACATGTTCGGATTATGTTATAAGTTTTGTTAAAAAGTTCGTATTTGTCGTAAATCTTTTAAAACATGTTTAGATATTTGATTTTATATTACTAAAAGTTGATTTAATAAATAGAAGTATTTTGAGTCATTTGTATCTTTTTGGATATGGATATGAATGTGCAAGTCCAACCAATCTGTGCAAAGATGGAGAATATTAGAATTTCATATAATAATAAAGAATTAATTATCTCTAGAGACACAAAACAATGTTGTAAGTTTGTAAAATAATAAATTAGTAAAAAAAATTAATATATATAAAAAGAATAAAAGAATATAAACTTAAAGTTAAAACACAAAGATTGTTTAGGTTTTCTGAATCATGTTGAAAGGTCCATAAAAAAGTTAAAAAATAATTCATAAATATATATACCTGCAAGGGTAAGTAGAATGTCGAACCAAGAGAAATTAGTGAGAAATGTCTTTGATTTGGGAATGTTATTTGAAAAAATCTAGTTTGGGTTTCAGGTTAGACAAACTATAATTGATATTGTTAACCTAGTGGGAAGTCATTAAGGGTGACTAATGTGTATGGTTAATCAAGTAGTATATGTGGAATCAAAATGATTCTCCTTTGGGAATGTTTGGGTTTAAATAGGGCAACAAAACGCTAAATTCGCGATGTCAGACTGTTGGGGGTTCAATTTCTACTGATTTGTGCTGAGTTCAGCATAGCATGCACCCCGGTAACTAACATCAGCGTAGCTTACGCTTGTTCCGTTTTCTCCCATTTCTTGGTGTTTTCAATCCGGGTTGCTTCCAAACTCTCAGTTAGCTTCCGAAAAGCATCCCTTAAGTTTCGGGTACCTGTAAATCAAACAACTCTCAAGTAACCATTTTTATACCAACAAACGCTTAAAATACATAATTAAACATATTAAAACATGGTTAATGTAGCACCTTGTCGAGCAGTTGACAAACTCACATCATCCATTTCAAATGGGAACAATTCTCAAGTAACCATTTTTATACCAACAAACGCTTAAAAACACATAATTAAACATATTAAAACATGGTTAATGTAGCGGCTTGTCGAGCATCTTACAAACTCACATCATCCATTTCAAATGGGAATAACTCTCAAGTAACCATTTTCATACCAACAAACGCTTAAAAACACATAATTAAACATATTAAAACATGGTTAAATACCCTCCCATCATTTTTAATCGGGTTATACAGGTCGTGCTGTTGGGCTTCTTTGTTATAAGTTGCAATGCATACTTTACAAATTAACTTAACATGATACAAGTTGCAATGCATACTTTACAAATTAACTTAGAAGCACAAAATGTCAAATAAAACACTCTTAATATGATCTTTTTTTCAAACCCATGTAGTAAACGCATATATTAACTAAAAAACGCCAAATAAAATAAACACAAAACCTACTAAACCTACTGTATCAATCAATCGTATAAACTAAGAAAACGTCGAATCATATCACAAAACCAGATATGTTATGTGGATATATGGGAGGAAGACAAAATTAGCATACATGCATACAAACAATGAAACAAAACATCATATTCATATTCACATTCACATTCACATTCACATTCACAGCTAAAACAAAAAGCATATGAGAGGAACACTAGAGTTTTCTATTGATTATATATGTATATGTGTATAAATGCCATTTTTTTATGTAAATCAGGTTAACTCGATTAACCTTTTTTAACCCAATTACCAAACGGAATACTAACTTCGGGTTTTTGGGTTCCATCTTAATTGGGTTCAGGTTGTTCAGGTTCCATCTTAATCGGGTTCAGGTTGTCCGGACCCCATCTCAAATCGGGTTCAAGTTAATTTGGGTCTGGTTTGGTATTCAGGTTCGGGTAAAAACGACATACCTAAAGTCTAGTCTCAAGCCTAAAAATCTATCCCATTAGTCGTCTCGAATATTTCAAGTTTACCTGTTAGGTTCGGGTTCGTTTGTTATTCTATAGCCTCAAGAAGTCCAGCCAAGATAGAGATGAGCTCTTTGCCTCTTTAGGAGGAACGTTTATTATTACTAAATTCTACATGCTTAGATCAATTCAATCAAATACCTTTTATTTTCAGTATTCAACTTTTTAACAACACAACAACAAAACTATTTGAAAAACCAAAAGATCGCCCCCCCCCCCCCCCCCCCCCCCACCACTCTATTTATATCCAAGGGAGGAAGGAAAGAGAGTTAGGGCTCTTTGTTCAGGTTTTGATGCTCTTAATGGTTCAGATCTCTTACTGGTTTAGCACTTAATGGTTTAGACTGTTTGTTTCTTGAGCAGATGTCTGAATGATTCAGACATTTGCCTCTGAATGGTTAAGCATTATATTGAGTCTGAATGGTTAAGACCTCTTATGTTAATTGGTTAAGACCTCTTATGTTAATTGGTCAGACATTTGTCTCTGAACGGTTAAGCATTATACTGACTTTTAATAGTTCAGACCCCGTACTGATTGAGCACTTCATAGTTCAAACTTCTTATTGGTTCAACAGTTACCTGTTTAGAAGTTGCCAAACAGCCCCTTAGAAAACAATCATTTAACATTATTCAAGGAAACGATGATTTATACAACCTTTTGTTATTAGAATGATAAATTTTTATTTTTTTTTTTATTCTGGAAGCGTGAATCAAAATTTTTACATCTGAACCATATAAATATTATATTTTGGAGACTTTCTTTTCGTTACTATTTTTGTTTAACAATTTACCATTCAACATTTTCACTTGAAATTTTTCAATCTATGTCGTTATCTAATTTCTGTTTCTTTCTCGATTTAATCTACAGATGGTGGAAAACCATTGTAAGTTGTAAATAAACGGAAATTGGTCTGTAATAATCCCAACTAAATGTTATTGGCCATTGCCAGTCCTATCTTTGAATATTTCCCATGCCGGTCCCACTTTTCACTTATTTTTCCTCCACCGGTCCTCAGTTAAAAAAAGTTAACAGAATTAAGTTTTTTTCTAAATTACAAGCTGACGTTTTAGGGCTTTTGATCAGAAAGAGGATACGAATCGAATGCTGTAAAACTTACTTTGAAATTGTGCTCCAAACGATGAAAACGGTGCTTCAATTTGGGTGTTTAAACTTCCAATTAACAAAAATCAAGTCGTTTGGAGCACTGTTTCGAGGTAAGTTTTACATCAATAGAATCGAATCCTCGTTCTAATCAAAAGCCCTAATACGTCAGTTTGTAATTCGAAAAAAAACTTAATTCCGTTAAGTTTTTTAACTGAGGACCGGTGGAGGAAAAATATGTGAAAGATGGGACTGGCATGGGGAATATTTAAAAACGGGACAGACAATGGCCAATGACATATAGTTAGATTTATTACAGGCCAATTCCCTAACATTCGACAAATAGTTTAGAAACTTTATGACATGATATTTGCAGATATATTAAATGGATGAATGTGAACAAGATTTAATGTTCATTTAGTTAAATGTATGGATAAAGACAAGCATTCATTTATGTTGTGAATCTTTAATATTAGTTTATGTGTACACATATATTAGAAAAAAAAAATTCACATGATAGCAACCAAGATTTCCAAGTGTAAGATTAAAGTTTTTTTTTTTGTTTCTCTAACTCAACTTTCATCATGTATTCTAATCCTATGTAACTTTTTCTATAAATGTTCATTATTTTTTTTGAATTTAGACAGGGAAAAGAAATATAAATCTTGGTTTCTAATAAGTGAACATTTTTTTCCAAATAAGACGGGGCGTAAAACCGTAACATATAGCACCAATACCATATCATTGTCAATGACCACTAACACTGAAGTTGCGGTGTGTTAATGCGAAGAAATTAGATCGAAACATAAAAATATAAAAATAATAACTAAGTCGACTAGGACCCGCATATTGCGACAAACCTGTCAAACGGGTGAAAACAGATGACGAAAAACGTTGAACCACACACGCACGTCGTGTCGTATTAACTCGCCAAATTTAGAACGAAACGTAAAAACATTGAACACCACACACATATGTTGTGCCGTGTTAACTCGCAAAATTTAGAACGAAACATAAAACAAAATGTTTGCGAAAGTTAAAAAGTATAGGGGATCAAAGTTAAAAGTAAAAAAGTTGTGAGACTTGCAAAAGATGAAAAGCTTTGGGTTAAAAGAAAAAAAATAATTATTTTTATTTTACTTTTTTTGAAAAAAAAAACCAAGCATTATATACAAGACTTCTATGCACAAAAAAATTGGTAGTTTATAGTATTAAATAAGATGTGATAGTAAAGAAAAAAGCTAACTAAATAATAACCAAGTTTGAATTTAATTTGGAATATAAAAATTACTAAATTATATATATATATATATATTATATTATATTATATTATATTATATTATATATATATTGTTAGAGAAGCTTGATGAATAGTAATTTTAATTTTATAATAATATATAGCTTTTTTATTATTTTTTATTTTTAATAACATATTTTTAATTATTTTTCTTTTTTTTAACCATATATTTCTTATACCGTTTTCTAATAATCCTGTTTTCTTTTTTAGAACATGTATTATCAATTAATTTGATACTTCTTTAATATTATACGTTTATAACTTTTTTCTTAAAATTTAAGTACGTAGTTATGATTGGTTTTTTCCCGGACATTCTGTTATAAGTTTTTTAAAAATGAAATTGTACTTATAGTAAAGTATTTATTTGATATCATAAAACAGTACGATGACAAACTAAACCGTTCTAAGGGTTTAGCTTTCTAAACAACATGCTTTATATTCAAATGATGTTTGTTTTACATTATCATTTGCTCGGTTTCACCGCAACGCGCGACGAAAAAATAAACTAGTAGTAATCAAAATTCATATATATTTCATGTGCCAACTGGAGCACCTAGTAAACTTGGGTGACTTTAAAGGAATAAAAAGCTTTGAATGACTTTAGTAGGACACTTGATTACTATTATGTAAAGTAACCTTATACGTTAAATATATGTAACGATATAATTATACCTAGACATAAATAAATGTATATTTTAGCACAATATTCTTTTGATAGGTTATATATGTTTGTTAATCAAACAAACCAAGCAAATACAACAACCATACCCAGTATAATCCCACCTATAGCGAAGCTATTGATAGGGTCTGGGGAGGGTAGGATGTAGGCAAACCTTACCTCTATCACATGGGATAGAGAGACTGCTTACAGTAAGACCTCCGGCTTCAAAAACCATGACAAAGACATAAGCTTCAATTACAACCCTACCACCTTGACCTTTAACAAGAAAACGGATTATCAATATCCTATGCCACTGTATAAAAACAAGTGGGAGGACGAAATCAATGATAGTTTGGAATACATATTTTTCTTAAAAAGTGAAGAGGAAAGGGAAAGAACAAGAGAAAAATACATGGTCACAAATTAATTGCCAACCATTCAACATTCGACTTCCAGCCTCAAATAACATATGGCACAAGAATTATTAATTTCGACATCAAGGACGTTAAACTTATAGTCTAAGTTCATCTTCGAATCAGACACTTCTCTATAGCTAGCTTGTGATGGAGCATTGGGCCGGTACGTATTGATTAAGGGTTTTTTAGTATTTATTTATTAGTTATCACAAAAGGGTTGTAACCTAACGATATCAAAGCGTGTAGTAAGATAATTTTGCCTAAGTAGTTGATGGTTCTAGTCTCTGGTGATCAACATTAACGCAAATATGAAAGTACGTTGAGTGTCTATGAGTTAATTATTTTTGGTATTTTAAACGCATATTCAAAATAAAGGTGAAGTTATCATACAAAGTCTTCTAAAAATGAGAAATGTACAAAGACACAATAGATCGAAAAATATAACACGATGTCGAGCAAAATATAACACAATGCGAGAAATATAACACAATGTCGAGGAAAAACCTAAACCCCCCCCCCCCAAAAAAAAAAAAAAACAACCTAACCCCCACCCTCAAAAACATTAAAAAAAAAAAAACTAAACACTCACCCTCACCCAAAAACCTAAACCCCCACCCCCACCCCCTCGGCAAAAAAAAAAAAAAAAAAATGGGTGGGTGATGGGGGAGGGGGTGGGGTTTAGGTTTTTGGGTGGTGGTGGATGTTTAGTTTTTTTTTTTTTTTTTTTTTTGTGTAGTGGGTTTTTTTAGAAGTCTTTGTACCCTTCTTACAATTAGGATCCTTTGTATTTGATCCTAATCCATTTGATTATATGTTCAAAATAATACTATAACCTATATATGTTTTGCTAAAGTTAAAATCCAAGTTATAATTATTGTGGGTAGTTTCTTTGTTCACGTTCTTGAACAGGAAGTTATATTATATAAGCAAAAAACAAAAGCAACATGACATCGATTATAAGATCCAAAACCATGGATTCTAAAACTGTTGCCCAAGTTGCAACCATAAAAAACAAATTTATTGTTGTAAAAGACAAGTCATGGAAATTTAAAATTTGAAGTTAACAAAACAAAATCAAAGATTCTCACATTTGTTTGTGTGATTTATCATTTCTTAATCCAAATTATTATCTGGATTTAACAATATCAACCAATATAAAATACCCCATTATTTGTTTTATATTTGCCAACTCGAGCCCTTCAAATAATTCATAATAAGTTTTTAAAACATATATAAGGATTTGTTTAATTTAAATCCAATCTTAAACTTAGAATCATAATAACGAATAATACACTTGTATGTAATGGTTATTATGCATGACTATAGTTAGAAAGAGAATGAGGTAATTGGCTAATATCACAATATATGATCGGCTGATTCTGCTGGTGGCACGATGATACTCCAGTGGTCCGTCAATGATTCTAATTTGCCGTTAAAAAAAAAAACCAAAACATACAAGTGTATTTTACGATTCTTTACTTTAAATTAGTTTAGTATATGTATACCTATTGCGAGAAGTGCGGAAATTACCTACACTATCCTTCTCACTCACATTATTTGATCAAACACTAAATACAAACACATTATGCATTTCTTAAATCTTAATGTTCTCTAATTGAACTGGATTTTGTATTAAATTAAACTTGCATCCCATATATTAGTATTACATTGTTTTGTCCTGTTCTTTAGAAAATGTTATCCATTTGGGTTTGTTAAAAGAAAAAAGTATTAATATTGTAAATAAAAACACATGACTTTCGTTTGATGTATGAATAAAAAGATGTTTTAGTGAGATAAAAAGGCCAAAATTGGGAACTAAAAATTGAACTGCCCCAATAGGAGAAGGGGACACTTGATATTATTATAGAATTGTACTTTTGTAAGCTTATAGTAAAGTAGGGACAAACACCTATGCATAATCAATTATTGTCCCAAAAAAGACATTACAATTTGTCACCATCTTTTCAATTTGTTACATGTATTACATAAACATCAACACTTTCTTTATGTAATACTTCAAATTTCTGTTATTATTTTTTGAGAATCTATGAAACATGAGAGATTAGAACTTATAGATTTTATGTTGTCATAAGAAAGCAGTGAATAAATAGTTCATCTTACTTGACAAAACCAGAAAAATCATAGACATGAACCGAAATACATGTACTCATAGGTGATACGACCAATTTAACCCTATATATTATATATACTATAAATCTAAAGTTAGTAATTTACACCAAAAAACACCAATGCCCACAAAATAATTGCTCTTAAAATATAAATCTTATTGTTTAACATATGTGATGAAACAATGGTTAACCGGGCAGGGTTAACTCACTGATCTCGTCAAGAAGGGTTAATCTCTTCCTCTCGAGGATCGCTGGCTGGATCACCGGTGGGTTGATCTCCTGCACAAGGAAACAAACCGTGACTCGTAACAAGGACGATGGGGTGGCGGGTGCTCCTTGTTACCACTCTCCGGCGTGAGAATCAATAATCTGCTTGGGAAGCAAAGTATGATAGTAGTAGTAGTGAGAGAGTTGTCCAGAGCTACCTCAAACCTGGTTTGGGGTTGGTATTTATAGCCGAGGAGTGAAGGAGGAGGATGATGGACAGACTGACGACGTGCTGCACCTTTGCAGGTGTGTCAGGCTTGTCGGGTGTGGAGGTTACGCCACGTCAGTCTGTTACTTACGTAGCCCTGACAGATGACTGTCATTGGTGCTACTTGCACTGTGGTGTCAGTCCCACTTGTTGGGCGTATAGGATGCGGTGCGAGCCGCATCGCTGCCTGCGGTAACATCTGATGTTACCGCGTCCCTTGCTTGTGATCAAGAAATACGCGAGACGCGGTGCCAGCCGCATCGTCGCCTGTGGTGACTGTTGCTGTTGTCCAGCTCCCTTGTATTGATAGAAGTGTTCACTGGACGCGGTGCCAGGCCGCATCGCTGTGAATACTTCCGTTTTCATACACCAGATGTGATGCTATGCCGCATCACTCTACCGTTCTCATATTCCAGGTAAGTCCTCCTCCATCACTGGACATATTGGATTCAACCACTGTGTCGATGCGTTCCCGCACGGACATAAGTAGGTTGTTAGCTAATGGGGGTTTTGATAAGGGTAATGGTCACTCGCGGTCGATGCTGACGCGAGATCTGGGACCATACCCCTTCAATGTGTCTCTTAAAACTTTATAAAATTAAATTAAGACAATTGCACAAATCAACCTTTATGTTATACCTAAATTGCATTTTATACCTTTCACTATGAAATCGACCATACACAACATTTATGTTCATGTTTTGCTACATAGTATAACCTTTAACACAAACGACGTTTGTTTTCTTGGTTAAGTTACCTCACATGCTTTGCATGTGAGGGTATTATGGTTATTTCAATTATTTTTTTAATATATATTAAAAGAAAGAAATTTTATCACTTACTCCTTCTCTCTCTCATCTCTTTCTCTCTTTAGTACCTGCAACAACAACCACCTTCATTTTCAACAATCATTATCCACCACCGTTGAACATCATCAACCACCGCTGAACCGTTATCACCTCCGCACCAAAATTTCACAACAATGATGTTAAAATAAGCATCTAAGTTGTTACATATATTACATATTGTTATATATTCTGTTTGGGCTTTTATTATCATTCGTTGGTTTGTTACTAGTTTGTTATTGGGCTCATGTATTTGTTATTGGGCTTATGGTTGTTTGAGCTTTTTGTTGTTACAGAAATATCTAAGGGGCAGATTGTAAATTGAAGGACTGTTCGTGTAAGCTGTGGATAGTTCTGGACTTGAGTGAAAGATTGGAGTATATATACTTTGTCTCTCTCTTCAATCATTCAGTTGATCAGTTTTACTTCTCTCTCTTGTTCTTGTGTTCGTTTAGGGTTTGTACGAACAATCTCAGTTGAGATTGTTCTTCTGGATTTGTTGTATTCTTGTTCTGATGATCATCAGTGGATGATCATCTATGTACTTCTGTACTTGTTGTTGATTAGATCTTACAGTTGTAAGATCATTGGGTATTTGGGGGGCAAATATTTTGGGTTGGTTTAATAAGAGTTTTGTCACCTGTTTTGTCACTATTTCTGGTGTTGATCAGTTGTTATTGTTGATTACTTGTTATTTCATAAAATTTCGCATGGTATCAGAGCTAAAAGCTCTGGATCTGTCATTATTCCGCTGTGATTTGCTGATTTTTTGTTGATTTGTGTCTAGGTCTGTTTGAAGTTACAGATCTGGCTATTGTTCTGGATAGATCGTCTTGATCTTGGAGTTGTGCTTCGATCTTTGTGCCTGAAACCCTAGCTAGGGTTTCATTGGAAGTGTGAAGGTTCTCCTCGTTCTTGGTGAAAACACTCTGTGTTGGTCTCTAAATCCTTGAAGATTTAGGGCAAACTGACCAGTAGTGTTTTATTGGTTGTTGTTGATTCTAGATCTGTTGTTACAATACTTCAGATCTAGTTGCATCCACTGTGAGGCTATTCTTCTCCTCTCTTTTTGTTTTTTGTTGATTGGTTGATTAGTTGAAGTCGGGGTAGTGAGGACCGGCACATTTGGTTGTTGATATTTGTTTGTTAATCTTGGTTTTATTTTTTAGAGTTGAGTTGGCTCCTGTATTAAGACCTGTCCAGGCACTATAAGTGACGAACCTGGAATCTGGACACTGATACAGCTTCGCCTTGTTTGTGTTCTTGTTTGTCTATTGTTTGTTTTTGGTATATTTGCTTTTGTGGTTGTGTGGTTCTTGATTGGTAATCATGACTGGTAAAGATGATAGTGCTGGGCCTTCCCAGACTTTGATTAGTAAATTGGATATAGGTGATCCTCTGTTTTTACATCCCAGTGACTCAAGCTCTTTAACTATAGTTAGTATAAAGTTAAAGGGTACTGAAAATTATAGGGTTTGGTCTAGTGCTATGAAATTAGCATTAGAAGCCAAAAATAAATTTGGATTTATAGATGGAAAGTGTAAAAAGAATACTGAGGATGATGTTTTGAGTAGTCAGTGGGATAGATGTAACTCTGTGGTTTTAAGTTGGTTGTTAAATTCTGTGTCAGAAGAGTTATATCTTGGTCAGGTTTTCTCTAAACTTGCATCTGAGGTTTGGACTGACCTAAAAGAAACTTATGATAAGGTAGATGGCTCAATAGTGTATGATTTGTATAAAAAAATTAATTGTATAACTCAAAATGGTAGCTCAGTATCTGAATATTATCATAAGCTAAATACTATGTGGAAGCAGTTTGATGCTGTACTTCAACTGCCTACATGTTCTTGTCAAGCTGCAAAAGATTTCAATGATTTTTCTACATTAATAAAACTGATGCAGTTTCTTATGGGTTTAGATGATATTTATCATCCTGTAAGAACAAATTTATTAACTAGAGAGCCATTGCCTTCAGTCAAAGTTGCTTTTTCAATTGTGTCTAGAGAGGAATCACATAGAAATTCTAGTAATGTTACTAAAAATCAAAGTGTATCATTTGTTGCTAAAACAAATCAGTCTTTTGATCAAAGAAAAAGAGAATTTAAAGGTCCTAACCCAAATTTTAAATGTACTCATTGTAATAAAATAGGACATACTGTGGACAGATGTTTTGAAGTTGTTGGATATCCTCAGGGATTTAAAAAGAAACCTGTTAATCAAAGTGGTAAAAATATGTCTAATCCTAAGTCAAATGCATCTTCTGTTCCTTCTAGTTCTCCTTTTTCTCCTGAGCAGGTTGCAAAAATTCTAAGTTTGTTGGGTGAAAAATCAAGTACTGAGTCTCAACCTTCTAATATAGGAGGTAAGACTAGTTGTGGTTTTAATTCCTTAGGAGAAGTCATAAGTTGTTCTAGTTTAGTTAATTTTGGATTTGATTTTAACTGGATTTGTGATTCAGGTGCTAATCAGCACATGGTCAAAACTGATAGAGAAATGTTTAATTGTGTTGATGTTTCTGAATATGATCTGTTTGTATCACATCCTAATGGTACAAAAGCTAAAGTTTCAAAAATTGGCAGTTTAAAACTTGCTGAAAATGTTGTTTTAATTGATGTGTTTTTTGTACCTACTTACAGTGTTAATTTATTATCTGTGTACAAATTAGCCAAGGATAATAATATTACTGTTGTGTTTAATGAACATACTTGTGTGCTTCAGGATTTGAAATCAGGGAAAGCCCTGGTGACTGGTAAACAGGATAATGGTTTGTACTTTGTTAGCAAAGGTGATAGTGCTGTTAATCTTTGTTTTAATAGTTTGAGTGTTAGCAATTTGTGGCATAATAGATTAGGGCATCCTGCTGATCAAGTTTTGTCTATTTTAAAAACTGATTTAGGTGTTGTTGGTTTTGAAAAACAATCATGTGAAATCTGTCATAGAGCTAAACAGGTTAGAACTCCTTTTCCTTTAAGTGAACACAAGTCAAAACATGTAGGTGATTTAATTCATTTGGATGTTTGGGGACCTTATAGGGTTACTAGTAGAGATGGGTTTAAATATTTTCTAACTGTTGTTGATGACTATTCACGAGTTGTTTGGTGTTATTTGTTAAAAAGCAAAATAGAAGTGTTTGAAAATATTGAAAGCTTTTATGAATTAATATTAACTCAGTTTAAAAAAAGAGTTAAGGTTTTTAGATCTGATAATGGAACAGAGTTTGTAAATCATAAAATGGATATGTTTTGTAAATCAAAAGGTATCTTACATCAAACAACTTGTGCTTATACACCTCAGCAAAATGGTGTTGTTGAGAGGAAACATCGACATCTGTTAAACTTGGCTAGATCATTACTGTTTCAAAGTGGTGTTCCTCTTTCTTTCTGGTCTGATTGTGTTTTGACAGCTGTTTATATTATCAACAGGTTACCTTCATCTGTGTTGTTAGGAAAAAGTCCTTTTGAGTTAATGTTTGGTTTTAAACCCTCTTTTGCACATTTTAGGATTTTTGGTTGTTTGTGTTTCAGCACTATTCTTAATGATACTGATAAAATGTCTTTTAATGCTGAAAAATGTGTTATGATTGGTTACTCAAATGTTAAAAAAGGCTATAAACTGTGGAGTCTTGTTTCTTGGAAAAGTAAGAAACAATCTACAGTTGCTCGTTCAACTGCAGAAGCAGAATATAGAGCTATGTGTTCTGCAACTTGTGAGCTTATGTGGTTAAGAAATTTGTTATCGGAGTTAAATGTTAATTGTGATCTGCCAATGTCGTTAAATTGTGATAGTCAAGCTGCTATTTCAATAGCAGCGAATCCTGTGTTTCATGAACGAACGAAACATTTTGAGTTGGATCTTCATTTCTTGAGAGAAAAGTTGGCTGATGGTGTTATAAGTACTGTCAAGGTTGATACAGAAAATCAACTTGCTGACATTCTTACCAAAGGTCTTACTAGTGATCAGCATGAATTGTTTTGTAATCAACTTGGTTTGATTGACATGTTTAAACCAATCGAATGAAGGGGGGATGTTAAAATAAGCATCTAAGTTGTTACATATATTACATATTGTTATATATTCTGTTTGGGCTTTTATTATCATTCGTTGGTTTGTTACTAGTTTGTTATTGGGCTCATGTATTTGTTATTGGGCTTATGGTTGTTTGAGCTTTTTGTTGTTACAGAAATATCTAAGGGGCAGATTGTAAATTGAAGGACTGTTCGTGTAAGCTGTGGATAGTTCTGGACTTGAGTGAAAGATTGGAGTATATATACTTTGTCTCTCTCTTCAATCATTCAGTTGATCAGTTTTACTTCTCTCTCTTGTTCTTGTGTTCGTTTAGGGTTTGTACGAACAATCTCAGTTGAGATTGTTCTTCTGGATTTGTTGTATTCTTGTTCTGATGATCATCAGTGGATGATCATCTATGTACTTCTGTACTTGTTGTTGATTAGATCTTACAGTTGTAAGATCATTGGGTATTTGGGGGGCAAATATTTTGGGTTGGTTTAATAAGAGTTTTGTCACCTGTTTTGTCACTATTTCTGGTGTTGATCAGTTGTTATTGTTGATTACTTGTTATTTCATAAAATTTCGCAAATGATTTTTTAACGGTGAATGAAGCAAGTCATTTTGATTTAATTTAAGTTGCTTATATACAAATACTGATTTCAGAAACCAATAGGCAGATAATCAGTTTTAATAAGAAATCACAAACACCCCTTAAAAGTGAACATTCAAATGTCAAATATGGTCAAGATTTGTTCTTGTTAGTACATGCATCTGTAGCTTCCGTCAGCATTTAGTCGTATTTTGTATGTTTATGTCCTTTGTGAACAATTAGGTTATGTATGTATGTTAGATAGAACGACAGATCAGGAAATGGCACTTGAATGTAAAAGAGTTGACCTAAGATTGACTTGTGTCGTCCGATTGGATGGGCCATCCGATCGGACAACAGTGTCGTTCGATCGGTCAGCACTTCCCATGCTCTTGAGTCTGCCTATAAATACCTAGTCAGGGTATGTCATTACAACTTTTGACTTTTACTCATTCTGTTAGAGAGCTCTGTCAAGTCTGACTTCTACTGGCACTTGTACTTTCATTTCATCTGAATAGAAAGCTCAGACCGTGTTTAAACGTTGAATACTTTTGTCGTGATTCTGTGACTCGTCTATTGAATTCCGCACACTAAACGAGGTCAATTCATCCACGTTCTTGTTGAACAGATCCTGTACGAGGCCCCAACAGTTCTTTTGTCATATAGATCTTAAGCATGAAAACAAACTTTCATATTTAATTTCTATACCAGAATAGAAACATTTAATAATTAAACTGATGTTAATTCTACACACTTGCAAGCAATTCATTCTCAACCAAAGTCTACAATTGAAACACTAGCTTATATTATCTACCACTTTTGAGCCCTTATCACCTCCGCAAGATGCCCTTGCCAGTACGGAAGATACGATGGAACACAAATATTCCTAATCTTCGTTCTATACGAAGGAATATTCCTTTCCGTTTTACCGAGTTTTTCACCCTTATCCATCATTCGGTTTCTGCTTCAACAATAATTGAAATGGCCATAATACCCTCACATGCAAAGCATGTAAGATAACTTAACCAAGAAAACCAACGTCATTTGTGTTAAAGGCAAACATGAACATGAAGGTTGAGTTTGGCCGATTTCATAGTGAAAGGTATGAAGTGCAGTTTGTGTATAACATAAATGTTGATTCGTGCAATTCTTTCTGAAATTAAACATATTAACTTGTGAACCCTTGAAGTTACAATTTTACCCATTTCATCACTACTTGCACTTGCCATTTACAAAGGACTGAAATGACTTAACGAACCATGATATAAAAATATTCTAATATTGTTTGAATATTACAAAACTGCAACATTAAATAAAAAAAATAAAAAAATACACTAATTCCAAATAAACATATTTCGAAAACATTTTCTAACACAAAAATAATTACAAAATAATTGACTTGGATAAGGTGTACCATCAATAATTTGTAGGGTGGGTCTATTCGCACACGGCTGTTGTCTTTTTGCACATCCAAAGCGCCTCGCTATGGCCAAAGTGGGGCGCTTTGGCTTGGTCAACAGACAAGGACTGACAGTCAGTCCTTGTCTGTTGACCAAGCCAAAGCGCCCCGCTTTGGTCATAGCGAGGCGCTTTGGATGTTTTTTTTTAAACAGATTGGTTGGGGTTGATTTGGGGTTGATGTGGGTTAGTTTGGTAGGGATTTTTGGTTGAATTAGTTTGGTAGGGATTTTTGGAGGAAAAAATTTTTATGTGAGAGTTGCCGTTGTGAATGGGAATTTGTTTTTGAATGATTGAATGTTGCCTTTTTGAATTAAAACGTTGTTTATTTTGTTAAATTAACGTTGTTTATTTTTATGTGAGAGTTGCCGTTGTGAATGGGAATTTGTTTTTGAATGATTGAATGTTGCCTTTTTGAATTAAAACGTTGTTTATTTTGTTAAATTAACGTTGTTTTATAATTACGTCATTACGTCATTATTTGTATAGAATGTGTATAATATAAGTTCTTAACGTTGTTTATTTTGTTAAATTAAAACGAACACGTTAAATAAAATGTACAGAAAGCCATAAGAATTAAACGTAAACAATCCAGAACCAACGTGATGTAAATAGAAGATTAACTGCAATATATATATATATATATATATATATATATATATATATATATATATATATCAGTTTGTACATACAATACACAACAAAAAGGTACAACTAAGTACATAATACATAACAAAACACTAAACAAACAAAGTAATGTACTAATCCTCGTGCGGTGGGGACGGTGGGAGGGGAAGTGGAGGCAACGCAGCGAGCTCTCGTAGATCAACGAGCGTCTGGACGATCCAGTCAATGCGTGCGCCCTGACGTCTGAGGCGCCGGTCGAAGTCCCGAGCCACCTCACGCGCTGCCGGAGGCAGGTCAGCGTAAACGTGCTGCGGGTACTGTGGCGGCTCAGGAGCTGGCTGAACTGGTGGTACCGGGACCTCCTCGACCCGCTCCTCCTGCGCCGGATCCTCGAATATAGGCTGAGCCTGAGCCTGAGCCTGAGCCTGAGCCTGAGGCTGAGCCTCAGGCTGAGCCTCAGGCAGATCGATGCCCAGAGCCTGTAGCTGAGCTTGCCGAGTGGGCCGCTGAACATCAAGAGGGGCTAACAATCCAGGCCTCACCTCAATAACAACCGGGATGACCTCCGGCAACACCTCCGGCTGCCAAATCAGCCCGTCAGCACCCCTGAACCTCAGACCGACATCAAAGGTACGGGTGATCTGCATAGCCGTATCTCTTAGTCACAATGAGGTAACCATTGTCTTTTATTCGACCTCTTAGTCACAATGAGGTAACCATTGTCTTTTGCCGTGTCTTGTACCCAACGCACCAACTCTTTACGTGACGAAAAGGTCTGCGTTGTATCAAATGAAAATGTAACCGGGTAACAACCTTCCTCGTCAACAGACACATCCTCCGGCTCACCATCGTCACCGAGGTTCGAATAGACTTGATGTTCAAAGCTCTGTTCACAACCGTAACTCTGGTTTGGATAACACTCCTGCTGTACAAAGCTTTGCTCGCCACCGTAACCGAAATTCGAATAACCTTGTAAGCTCTGTTGACAACCGTAACTGTCGTTTGGATAACACTCCTGCTGTACAAAGCTATAGTCGCCACCGTAACCAAAATTCGAATAACCTTGTTGTGCGTAAGGGTCCTCCACAGGGGTATTCAAATCCAGCTGCACCGTATTATCACGATAATGAATGCCAGATACAACCTCTGTCTCCCTCAAGTTGACGACACCGGTTTCTCAAACGATTCACAAATAGCGGTCCCCTCGTAAGAATCAGGAACAACTGACTCGTCAGAATATTGACCGAAAAGATAATTACTTAACCACGACATCGTTTTTTCAAAACATGTAACTAATAGAGCAAAGAAGATCGACAAAAAGCAATCCGAATTATGAATGTCGAGTCTGTCCAGGGATTTAAAGGCAGCATTTGGGGTCGAAGCGCCGCGCTATGGCCAAAGTGCGGCGCTTAGGGTTCACGGGGCGACTGAAACCTCGTATCACCTTTATGTCTCTGTGTCAGTCAGTCAGTCATTCGAAACCTCGTATCAACTTTTGTCGCCCTAAGCGCCCCGCTTTGGCCATAGCGCGGTGCTTAGGGATGTGAAAATTATTTTGGCCGTGTGTAATTAGCATGAAAACAAACTTTCATATTTAATTTCTATACCGGAATAGAAACATCTAATAATTAAATTGATGTTAATTCTACACACTTGCAAGCAATTCATTCTCAACCAAAGTCTACAATTGAAACACTAGCTTATATTATCTACCACTTTTGAGCCCTTATCACCTCCGCAAGATGCCCTTGCCAGTACGGAAGATACGATGGAACACAAATATTCCTAATCTTCGTTCTATACGAAGGAATATTCCTTTCCGTTTTACCGAGTTTTTCACCCTTATCCATCATTCGGTTTCTGCTTCAACAATAATTGAAATGACCATAATACCCTCACATGCAAAGCATGTAAGATAACTTAACCAAGAAAACCAACGTCATTTGTGTTAAAGGCAAACATGAACATGAAGGTTGAGTTTGGCTGATTTCATAGTGAAAGGTATGAAGTGCAGTTTGTGTATAACATAAATGTTGATTCGTGCAATTCTTTCTGAAATTAAACATATTAACTTGTGAACCCTTGAAGTTACAATTTTACCCATTTCATCACTACTTGCACTTGCCATTTAGGCCATCCGTAGTCATAAAGCCCCTTGTGGGGCGTTATGCGACACGTGTCGTGCCACGTCACACGGGGGCTTTATGGGGCGTTATATCACTAGAGCCCGTAGTCATAAAGCCCCTACCCATCATTACCTATTTAATAATTTTCAATTTTATTTAATTAATATTAAAAAGATTACTTGTTTGTGATTGGTCAAAGCTTAAAAAGAAACCAGAATCACGGCGCCATTAACATCGCGCCGCCTCCAATTTTTCGATCGATCGCGCCCTCCGTGGCGGTGTGCCGGCGCTATGCCGGCGCTATGAGGCATACCGCCCCATGCCATGTCGCCCACTACACATAACCTTACAAAGGATTGAAATGACTTAACGAACCATGATATAAAAATATTCTAATATTGTTTGAATATTACAAAACTGCAACATTAAATAAAAAAATAAAAAAATACACTAATTCCAAATAAACATATTTCGAAAACATTTTCTAACACAAAAATAATTACAAAATAATTGACTTGGATAAGGTGTACCATCAATAATTTGTATCCAACCAAATCAAAAATAATCTTTTATGATTATTGAACTCTCGTCAACCCCACATTGTTGTTCATTTCTTTCAATCTAGAAATTTGAGCACAAACAAATCCATACACAATGAATAAATAAATAACCGGCCACGTTTGTTGTTCATTTATTTCATTTACAAATTTAGCCATCATATGAACAAATATAATAATAAACAAACAAACAATCAAATCCATACGTAATAAATAAGTATCATACTTAACTAGTTACATAACATATCATAAATCTATTAACTAAACCCGATTATCACATTTTACTCTTTTTTATAAATCCAAATTCTTAATTACAATTTACAAACTATTCAATATTTCCTTCTTTCAACTGGTGTATATTTACATAGCGTGTCATAAATCTATTAACTAAACCTGATTATCACATTTTACTCTTATTTAAATCCAAAATCTTAATTACAATTTACAAACTATTCAATATTTACTTCTTTCAACTCGTTGAATACACACGTTTCTTACCTAATAACAATATCTTTGTTATGCATTAACTCCCAACGTCACATAAAATGTTTTGATTGACCGGAAAAATAACTCAACACACATCCGCCCCACGATCGTGGCCATATTTACGCTAATCCCGTTATAGGGGTGAGCAAGTTTAGGTCCGGACCGAAAATAACCGAGAACCGAACCGAAATATACCCAAACCGACCCGAACCGAAGTACCTAGGTATTTAGATCGGTTCCAATTTTTCATATAAAATAGGATCGGGTCGGGTCGGTTCTCGGTTCTTTTCATGGTGAAACCCGACTTGGACATATGGACCGGAACCGACCCTATATTTAGGGTAGTGAATCGGTTCTGTATTTTATGTTTTATCGGTTCTCGGGTCGGGTCGGGTAATTGTCGGGTAGGGTCGGGTTTTCTCTTTTGCTCACCCCTATCCCGTTACGCCCCATTTACCCTTTTAAGCTAAGGTGGCAGGAGGCGCTAAACCACAACAAATAGCAAACCAGTATAAACATAAATATAATATTTGACATAGAATATAATATAAAATTTTAATTATACTTAACAAAACTACAAAAAATGCTACATCAATTAATCACACCCCACCCCACCACCACCGTCAAACAAAGATAAATAAACAAATCAATGTTTTAAAATCCGGTTTTCCAATACCAGATATGACTTTGAAATAGTTTAACCAGGTGTATCGGACAACGGTTCAACCAGGTGTACCGGACAGTTCAACCTGCCAGTGTGAACCGGTTTCAAAACATTGAGACAAACAAAACCAACCACCATCCTCACATATTCCGGCCATCCCCACCACCACCCGTCTCCGCTGTCATGAGAGTAACCAATAGATCCGCAAAAGCTCCAACAATAAACTTATGAGCACTTTTGGGGTTCAACTCAAGGTAGCACGTGAGCAGCTCGTGCAAATAATCCCAGTTGGCACGAACATCGATGAGGTCACGTGCCTCCACCATTTCCTGCATAGATTTTCTAAAATCAAAGTACGGGTCCGGCGAGATCGTCGGGATCGCCACGCCGCCACCCACGCTCTCAAACCCATCTCCGCCGGAATATTCCGCCGGCGAGAACGACGTCGAAGCAATGGAAGATGTTGAATGAGATGACGATTCGATGATCGAATTCGACCGGCCGGGTGAGGAGAAGAAGAACCGGTCGGAGGCAATGACGGTGGGGAACTCAGTGGTGGTCGGAGAGTGGTCGGAATCGGAAGCATCGTAAAGGGTGTTGAAGGTTTTGATGACCGTGGGGTCGGAGTGGCGGCGGCGGTGGTGGTGACGGTGGTGGGTGGGAGGAGGTGGTGGGGATTGATGGCGTTTGAGTTTGGTGAAGCAGAGGTTAAGGTTGCGTTCGAAGGTGGTCGGCATTTTGTGGTGGTGGTGGACTGGTGGATATTCCGGTGACCGGAGTTTGGTTGTTGGGGGGGGGGGGGTGGTTGTGTGATTGATGTGAAGTGAAGGTTGTGATGTGGATTTATATCATGAGAGTGAAAGACAGAAGAATAAATAGTTGAGTTGCTTTGATGGGTGGTTTGTAAATGGTTTTTTAATGTAAAGTTAATTATTGGAAGGTTGTTTGGATTAAATATTGATTATTTTGTTGAAATATTGTAGTAAGGTGATAGTATTGTGTAATTATCAAAAGATATCATGTATTGGGTTGATAATATAAGATGATAATAAAATGTCACCAAAGTCAATTTGGGTATGTGAAACTTATAAAACTTGTTTAATATTATATTGTATTGGGACGTGTCAATCGTTTCATCTTCAGTTAAAACATTTTCGTCGTTCAACGTATTGTTAAAGAGCCTCTGAAATCCCGCACACTTTATTCGAATAACCAAAAAATCTTGTAGTTATTTGATGCACATCACGATGGTTTTCACCCATTAACATGTCAAAACAGCGTTCCAAATGAGATTGAATCTGGAGGCTGCCCTTACTCACCGACATGCACCCAACTTGTAAGCGACGTCATTTTCTTTGGTCCAATGGGGTACCATATGAAAATTGATAAAACAAAAAATATTGAGAGTGGAAGAATATGGAGTGAGTTCTGTGAAAGTTTTGAAATGAGTTGTGGTTTGAATGGGTATTTATAAGATTTAAAAATTCATTAGTCATATATTTCACCAAAAAAATTGCTAAGTTACATCAAAACAGAAGGTAGACAGACAACAAGATGTTTCACTATTTGACCGTTATACAAAATTGATAAAACAAAACTTACTTTTTTTAATTGTACCTTTATACAACATTTGGCGAAGCCTTTTGTAGCACTCCCATTCGTCCAGGTAAATTACGATTTTGCCCTTTTAAAATTTACAGTTTGGTCATTGGTTTTGTTTTTCTCTCACAGTCAAATTACGATTTTTCTCTCAGTTCAAATTTACAGTTTTGACATCACTTTTTCTGTCAAATTACGATTTTGCCCCCAGTGTAAAATTATAGTCATGCCATGGTTTTAATTTTTTTTACAAAACTATGGTAGTGTTTTCTTTTAATTGGTTGACTCGGTGTAATTTTTATTCATGTCAGACGACTGCCTGGCACACGTTCATTTGTCCTGACAAATTACAATTTTACTCTTAGTTTAAAATTATAGTCTTTCCATTGTTTTAGTTTTTTTTTTTACCAAAAGCATGATAGTGTTTGGTTTTAATTGGTTGACTCGATGTAATATTCTTTAGAACGTATTATGAGTAATATGTACAAGTAACCGAAACACAAACATATATGTTATGAGAGAGAAATATTCGGCTTAGTGCCCCGCAATGTGGGTGGGGCAAAACTACTATAAAACATATTATAAATTTTACTGGAAAATTATACAAAAATCTATATCATCATTTATCATGTATTTTAGAAAAGAAAATATGGTATGTTGATTTTAGTATCTTATTGTATTGTTATGTTATGTTATTATTGTTAATTATTATATTGTTATGTTATTATTGCTAATTTATTCGATTGCTATAAAAAGGGAGTCCAACAAAAAAAAGAATGAAAAGAATATACCGTTAAAAAAGATGGATTACTTTTTTTTTTAACATTCGTGCTCCACAACAGGAGATGGACCCATTTTAACAAAATTTAAAAGGGAAGATGCAATGGTTGCTCTTCATGAACAGTGAATATTGTCGCTATTATATGAATTATTTCCACAGTTATTTAAAAGTTAGTGTAGGTGTAGAATATTTAGCGGGTGTGTAATTTTATGGTATTAAAATTATAAAAGTAGAAAATGAAAAGATAAGTAAAATATCTTTGAAAGTGTGAGAAACATATCTTCTGACTAGGATTTTGTTTGGGCCCTAAAGAAACATTAGTCCGAAAAGCAAAGTAATAACCCACTCGATCAATTAAGTTATAGTTATAGACTTATAGCAGATTATAGAAAAGTGTTGAGTGGAAAAGAGTTTTTATAAAAAAAAAAAAACCAAATTTTGAGCATTTTATCCTGTATTAAAAATTTACACATTAGTTAGAAAAAGTGACTAGAGAATTTTTTTTTTTTTTTTCATTCAGATTTGATAAATTTGCATCGTCAAGATATTTTGGTTGAAGTTTAAAATGGAAAAATATAATAAATATTGATATGGGTTAGAAGGTGTGCTACACACCAGTTTAACACTTAAGAACTTTGAAGGAACCCTCCAAAGCGAGGGGGATTTCAAGAGGACACTACCCCCTCGTCATGGTCCATGGATGGCAAGTTGCTGTTGATCATCAGTAGTAACTTAATATCAGTAGCAACTTAGTTTAGTAGTAGTAAAATGGTCACTAGGTGCAACTGCCCAACAATGGCGAAATAGTCATCAATTACAAGTGCACATAAGTAGCAAAATGACCGTTATTGGAAATTGACTGTCAGTGGATCCTGAGTGGTCAGTGATAACTTAGTTATTACTAATGGAGTTGTTTACTGAAGATTCCACTGATTGTGTAAAAATCAAATTCGTGTAAATAAGCCGTGTTATCATTGTGTAACTCTAGAAAATTGAATTTAATCTAATTGTTTTTATGTTTAAGATTCTATCTCCTTCAAACATTTTAATTTCATGTTGTTATTCGAGCTTCGTTGGCAGTCAAATAAGTCAAGTTAACCTCTTTGTATGCTTTATTAAGCAATGTTTTCTATTAGTTCACCTAATGGTCAACTTGTCTTTACTAATAATCAATTCAATCTTAGGTGATCAAAATCATATATACATACATTAAGTCAACTACACATGGCATTATAGCCTAGTGGTATCTTAGGGATGGGATAAGGCTTATGATCATTAGGTCATGGGTTCGATTCACACAAAGGGGTTTTTTCTCAGATTTATTAAGTTTCCTCCTGAATTGGTGTATAGGCATTATTGCCTCGTGGAGATGGATATTATCGGGTGGTTCTATTGGTGGCACGATGATACTCCAATAGTCCCTCAGTGATACAAATTTGCCGTTCAAAAAAAAAAAAAACATACATTAAGTCAACTCACTTGTGAGCTTTAAGGTTTAAACACTCTTAATGGAGTACTTGATTATAAAAACTAACTTCTAGCAATTAGGCAATTCATTTCATATCACTAGTAGGTCAAATATTGGCTAAAAAGTCGTATTCACCCAAATCACCACTTGTACCTTCTAGCTTTTTTCTTTAGTATTATCAGGCTTTTACAATTTCTTTTGGTGCACAACATGCCAATCAACCATATCCACGGTGTAACCGTTAGGACGTGACATGAAACTTCGTTACTTCGACACCATGATGTTAGACTTAGTGGGTGTTATTCGGCCACATTTTCTACGATATCACCGAACCAATGTGCTGGTGTATAATGTGTCGGATGTTGGATCCGGATAAAGTATTCTCAATTAGGTATGTTTATTATATGTCATCATATCCCTTCAATGAGTAAACTGTTCACTCAATCATAGGTTATAATCACTTGATTTTCTTTTACTAAATTTACATGTTGGTGAATGATGAGTCAAAGAGTGTTGTAAGGTTGTGAAGAAACCTAATTTGTCAAAGGAATCTAAACTAATATAAATGGTTGAAAAAGGTGATTGTCCTTAACTCTTATTTTGCAAAGACATCCCTTGAGAAGGACACTTGGGTCAATTTGGGCCCTACTGAATTTCATGGTTTTATTTAGTAAAATGAGCAGCCATTTTCGCGAAAGTGTATTTTTGTGAAAATTATTTACCAATAATTTAAACTGTCAGAATGATTCTTTCATTTGTTTTACCGCCCTGCTTTTTGTTCTTGTTTTTTCATGCAAATTAAAATGTACTTTTGTCTTGTCCAAAAAGGTTTTTTGAAAGCATATATGGTTGTACTTATGTAGATGATTTAAGGAAAGCTAATTGATTTTTCTAAGCGAAAGTATAAAGTATCATATGCCCTATACATATTAAATATAAGAGTATACGTGTTAGTCAAATAAAAGTTGGTTTTAGTTGCATGGTTTAACGATTTAGACACACCATTATAATCGTACATACGTCAGACAAAACCATCTTAAACGCATAGTTATAACTTATAAGTTAGATGCACTGTTATACTAACTGACAAATAAAAGATGAACTTTTAGTTGTTTAACAAAATATATAATTTATGTTGTGTAATGGAGAGTTTAAACGAGAAGAAAAAAATAATGTAAAAGAATATATAATCAATCATAATATTTCTTTTTTTATTTTGAATTTAATGTTACAATAATCGTATAATAGTAATTTGTATGAACGGATTAATTTGGTCTAACTTCATTCTTTTAGCTAACTAAATTAAACATATTTTTCAAAATTCATCTACAAGTTGTGTTAAAACAAAAATGTACTTACACAATCATACATTCATACTTCTTACCTAGACACCCACGCATACATACTATTATATGTACACAATTGTACACACACAATATTCTACCTACAGACACATTATTATACATACACAACTATATTTCTCTCTACACACCTACACATAACAACAATCCATTATCCATATGATCTAACATAATACCATCCTATATGTCGAATACCCAACCTCCGGCTGACGTTAGCTGGATCTTCATTGACGTCAAGAGCCTTTATCTTCGTTTGCTACAAAAGAATAAACCGTTAGCCTCGCCACGGGGGACCTCGGGAGGGGGATCCGTGACCAAGCTCCGGCGTGAGAGTAAGTAAACTTGCCGGGAAATGAGAGGAGCTTCCTCCGATGAGTATAATCACTGGAAGATTCCTTCTTTGGTGTGAATCTAATGTGTGTGTATTAAATATGGAGAATGTTGGTCAGAAGTTAATGAGAGGTGAGTAAATGAGAATGTAGTAAATGAGGGAAAAATGCCGGAGATCATACCTGCCTTGGCTCCTTGATACCTTTCCTTATATAACAGCCTGCTCTTATCTCACTAAGGGTTTTCCATACGTGATCCGACGGTTTTTGGAGGTTCTCGGGAGGTGCAGACACGTTTCTGACCCCCAACGGTGGGATATTCTCCTTCATTAATGCTCAGCCGGAGAAGTACGATGATTCAGACGGGATCCTTTTCTTGTCGAGCATTTAATGAGCTCTGTCCCTCTTAGCTGTTTCCCGCCCGTTACAAAAGGAAGAGAAACCTTAGTGGACAAGGTAATCCTATTTTGTGGGCCTTCATGTAATTGGGCTTCCTAAAAAATAGTCCAAAGCGGGTAAAGTGGACTTCCCCACTGGCCCGTCGTCACTATATATGAACAACAATGACCTACACTAAGCTACAAAAATCCTACACAACCACTTATGTATTTTTTTTAAAAATAATATTATATCAAAATCATCTATCTAATATGTTAATACAATTTTATTTGTAAATAAAAAAACCCAAATTAAACTTAAAGAATCCAGCCTTGTTTGATAATTTGTAAAAAAAATTATTTGGGATAAGAGATCCTACCATTGTATAGTAAAATAAGTTTAGTGACTTAAAAAAATTATTTGGGATGAGAGATCCTGCCAGAAGTTATAATGTTTGAGAATAAATATTAGGGAAATTTTTGACTAAGTAAAGACCATTTATTCTATTAATTTGATATTAAAATCCTAAATAAAGAAAATGACAAATATACACTTACAATAACTTAAATTAGGTTAATATTTTCGTTCCATTTACAATATTGTCATTACTTATTTACAATATGTAACATTTAGGGTAGTTTATTTTCGAGTTAATTGCTCGGATGGTCCCTGTGGTTTCATTTTTTTTCATGTTTAGTCCCCACCTTTTGAAAATAGCAGGTATGCTCCCTATGGTTTGTCATTTTGTTACTCGGATAGTCCCTGAGTAGATGTCAGTAAGTTTGGAAATAACATATATGCTCCCTATGGTTTGTCATTTTGTTACTCGGATAGTCCCCAGAGTAAATGTTGGGGGACTATCCGAGTAACAAAATAACAAACCATAGGGAGCATACATGCTATTTTCAAAAGATGGGGACTAAATGTGAAAAAACGTGAAACCACAGGAACCATTCGAGCAATTAACTCTTTATTTTCTATAGTACTAAAAGTGATCATCCTTTAAAAATTGGAATGGTGGATATAGTGAGGATTTTTTCTTTTTTTTACATTTCAGAACGGTGGATGAAGTGAGGATGTTTGTTTGTTTTTTTTTTTTTTTTTTTTTTTTTTTTTTTTTTTTGTGTTGTAGTTATTTTTTAATGTTATTTAATTTTATCGTCTTTTATTGTGGTTTACGTTATCAGTCCCTTAGATTTCTATGTTTTACTTTTAGCTTTGTAAATTTTGTTTTTTTCTTTAAATTAAAGCTTTTTTTCTATAACTTTGAGTTCGTCTATGTTTTACACCAGCTCATGGCATAAAATGGTGTTTTTCTTTGTCTATGTTTGATGCCACGTAGCGGTATAAATTCATGTTTGATAATTTGTAGAGTAAAATAAATTCATGTTTTTGTTTTACAAATATACACTTACAATAACTTTAATGTAATGTTATTTTTATATATAAAAAGTACATATATAAGTTAGATCTGATAAAAACTTCATGTATATTTGTATGTAACTTTTGAGTAAGCGGCTCTTTAGTGTAGTAAATGAAAGAAGAATTTCAGAAACTAACAATTTTATGTTAGATTATATATTTAGGTTGGTGGGTGTGGTTTAAAGCCTCTAGCACCTCATATGAGGGCTTTTAAAGCCCTTTCTTAACATCCTTGCAATGGTTTAAAGCCTCTTTTAAACAATATAAAAAAAGAAAATCAAAAAGAGGGAAATCTAATTGATGGAAATGGAATGGGTCCCACATACACACTCGTTCTTGATTTTTCACTGAGAATTAACTGACTGAATTTTCTTATGTACTAGTGAAATAATTCAACCTGAATATATTCTACATGGTTTTAAGAGCTAGGTTCAAATATCGGCAATTCGGCATGGATGCGGGATGTTTTGTGGGACATCCTGAGAAGAGCTGGGATCTCTGCTAAGAAAGAAGTCCCTGTGAATTTCCTCACAGACCCTATGGAAGAGAGATCTACTCTGTGACCAGCGAGAGAATAAAAGTTATTGCGACTATTTGATTATTTATTTCAAAAAACTGTTATCAAACGGTAGCCCCATATGGAAGGTCACTTGTGAAGTACGATCGAGGATCCTACAAAATTATTGAGTAATAAACAATAATTCAATAAGAAGGTGATTAAAATATAAATATAATTAAACCAAGATGTGTTTAGACTATATTTAAATTCAAACTTTTCATTAATTTTGATCAATTTATGTGTTGATACTCCCAATGTTATGTTGTCATAAACAAAGATATTTGGGGTGTCCTTAGAACGTGGGGTATGGTGGGGCGTGGGTTGGGGCATGATACGACACGTGGAGTATGGGGCATCCAAGATCAAAAGCTAATTTCAAAGGGGTATGGTGGGGCATGGCTGGGGTGGCGTGTAAAAAAAAAAACAAATTTCAAAGAGCTAGTGCTCTTGGCCAATGAGGTTCCGCCATGTCATGTGGGTAGCCCCGCCCCAACCCCCGCCTCATACCCCATAGTCTTAGTTCTTAGGTTTGAAAATAATAAAGGAAAATAAAAGTGATAAGTTATATTTAACCAGGTTTGTTGGTGTTGCGCGTTGCGGCGAAACGGAACACGTGATAATGTTAAACAAACGTTATTTAAAAACGAAGTACGTTGTTTAGAAAGCTAAACCATCAGAATCAGTTCAGTTTATCATCGTACCATAAAACGATACCAAATAAAAACTCTATTTTGAATACGACTTCATTTAAAAGAAAAAATAACAAATTGAAGTTATTAAAGAAATATTAAATTAGTTGATAAATAAAATATAATTAAAAAAAGAATTACGAAAAACAAAAAAAGGGAAATATGGTTTAGAAAAAATTTATGAAAAACATAAAGTAAATGACAAAGAGAGTATGGTTTAGGAAAACAAAAAAAGGAAATATATTAAAAGTAAATATAATAATAAAATATTATAATATTAAAATAATAAAATACTAAAAAACTTTATATTATGTTATTATTATTATATTATATATATTATATATATTATATATATTAACATAAAGTTATGATAAACAGTATTTTAAATAATTTAGGTATTTATTTTTATTTAGTAATATTTTATCAGTTATTCATTTAATTGTTTAATAAAGATAATTTTTAGGTATTTGTTCTTTTTATTAGTAGCACTTTGTTTATGCTTAAAATAATTTAAGTATTTATTTTTATTTAGTAATATTTTATCAGTTATTCATTTAATTGTTTAATAAAGATAATTTTTAGGTATTTGTTCTTTTTATTAGTAGCATTTTGTTTATGCTTAGTTTGATTTTTTTTTTTTATAATAACTTACGTTCGGATCACTACGATAGCAACACGATAAATAAAAAAACTATAAAAATTAATACATACCGGTACCGATGTTGTTTAGTTCGGTACGGTATGATAGCAATACGATCTTAGTTTATCGAAAAGAAAAACAACAAAAATAAATCCCGCTAATGATAAAAATGTTGTTCAGTCGGTTTCGGTTTGGGTTGGTACGATAGCGGCACAATAGCCGTTTTCCATAATGTTTACATGGCAACGTTGAAAAAAATAAACACAGAATGCAAACCAACCAAACTGATATCAACTGAACAACATACAAATCAAATGATATGTTGTGAGGGTTGATGCATTGTATTGCAAGCAGCTGACGCAAGTTTGATTGTTGTTGTGTCCGATTCTATGTTTTGTCAATGTGGGGCTAGCCCAATTGGTAGAGGCATATGCCTCTTAAGGGAGATATTTCAGGTTCAATCCTGGGCAAGGTTGATAAATATTAGAATTATTGGTGAATAGAGCAGATCAGAGGTTGCCATTCAAAAAAAATGAACAACATCGGTACTGGTATGGAAATTCGTTTTTATTGTTTTCGATCGATGTAAGGTTTTCTCTTTCGATTACTATAGCGAGTGTAGGTACCATAACGAACCGAACAGATATCAACCGAATTTTCGCCGCGAAACGCGAGGGGAAAATCACTAGTTATACATATGAAAAGGAAGTGAGGATCAACAGTAGTTAGGTTATTTATTTGATATTTTATTATTTAGTTTAAATTCATAGGTATTTGAGATTAATTTTTAAAAATAGATCATCAAACAACTACTTTGAGTGAGTTTTTCTTTTTTGTTTTTTATAGTTTAATTTGATTTTTGGTTTAAATAGGGTAGTAGTGACTTTGAATTAGTTTTTTTTTAAATATTAATTTATGTATAATTTAATTTGATTTTTCATTAATATCTTGTCTTCTTTAACTTTTTAAATGAGTAGTTGTATATAATTATGGTGTAAATTTTCTTAAAAACGGAGTTATATTCAAAAAAGGAAATTGTATTAAAAAAGGTATTTTTTTGTATCATAAAACTATACGGGTATCATCACCATACCTGTACCGTGACGAACCAAACCGATTTCGATTGAACAACATCTGTACCAATTGGTAGTCTAGTCTGGGAATTGATATTCGTTTTTATTTGCGATTGATTTAACGTATGTGTCGACATCCTTTTGGGCATATCATGAATTTATTTTTTCAGTTCTCTTTTAGTTGTTATATATGGAAACGAACCGAATCAATATAAACTGAGTTCCCGCCGCGTAGCACGGGAGAAATCCACTAGTTATATATATATTAATACAAAGTCTCTATGAATAGTGTTTTAAGATTTTTTTAATATTGTTTGTTTTTTAATTTTTTTATTATTTTATTAATAAATTTTTTATTGATTTTGCATGTTTTTTCCCTTTTATAACTATTAAGATACGTATGTTTATATATATTAATACAAAGTCTCTATGAATAGTGTTTTAAGATTTTTTTAATATTGTTTGTTTTTTAATTTTTTATTATTTTATTAATAAATTTTTTATTGATTTTGCATGTTTTTTCCCTTTTATAACTATTAAGATACGTATGTTTATATAATTTTGAGTATGTTGTTGCGATATGCCTACATTTATCTTTGTCTCAATACATTTTCTTTTTTGAAACCGAGTTGTGAGTGGTAAAGCATAAGTAATCCGAAGTATAAACGTACATGTTATCAGAGGTAACTCACATTAGTTTTTTCATAGAGATTTTGCAAGTTTTTTTTCTTTTATAACTATTAAGATATGATAATTTATATAGTTTTGAGTATGTTGTTATGACTTGCCTATATTTATCCCTATCTCGATACAATTTTTTTTCGAAATCGAGTTGTGAGTGGTAAAACATAAGTAATCAAAGTACAAACGTACATGTTATCAAGGCTAACTCACATTTAGTTTTTTATATATAAATTGACGTTACCATTTTCATTATTCTAATAATATTTTGTAATGCTTTATAAAGTTCTGAATACATGTGACGTGTTTTTTTGTCTTCGTTTCGCTAAAAGTTTTGTTCAAAATCAAACAAATCAATATAATTGAGTTTGTTTGTTCTGCCGATATCCTGCGAAACTTCAGTAGCATATATCATATCTTTTTTATATAGTAAACTACAACTAGTATGAATAGCATATTGGTACTGTGACGAATAAAGTATTTTCTTATATCGTAAACTATAGCGAGTATCGGTAACACATCAATTCAGAGCCGTCCCCGAGAATAATAAAAAACTTTTGGGCCTCGTGCGAGATAAAAAGTTGGGCCCCTTTCTGTAATATAAACTTATCATTTCATATATACAAAAACCACGATGCGACGATAATTGATTAATTGTTATAAATAAACAAAACAATACTAGTGTAGCTAAATGATCGAACTAACTTACTTAAGCAAATCGTGAGGCTCTCCTAGCGTTTTTGGATGCAAAGCTCTCGATCAAGTCTTTATATTCCATACCTTCTAATATTTCGTTTTCAAGAGATATCATCGCCAATCCATTAAGTCTTTCTTGGGACATTGACGATCGCAAATAAGACTTCAACAACTTCAATTTAGAGAAGCTTCTCTCTGCCGATGCCACCGTTACCGGAAGTGCCAAAAGCACATGATAAGCATTTATAGTAATTTTCATCTAACTCTAAACCTAAACAATAAACAATTATACATCAAAGTCTCAAAAGATTCAATCATTTAATTTCAAACATCAAAGATTCATGTTTCATCTAGTTCTAAATCAATAAAGAGTAAACTGCCATTTTGGTCCCTGAGGTTTGGTTACTTTTGCCACTTTAGTAAAAAACTCAAACCTTTTGCATCTGGCTCCCTGTGGTTTCAGTTTTATTGCCATTTTGGTCCAAAAATGAAATCAGGTCATACTTGTCTTATAAAATCCTGCAATTTTGTCATTTTCCTCAGGGGCAAATCAGGTCATATTTGTCTTATAAAATATGGTATTTATTTATAAAAAAGAAATGATCATTTTGCCCCTGCGGAAAATGACAAAATAACAGGATTTTATAAGATAAATATGACCTAATTTCATTTTTGGACCAAAATGGCAATAAAACTGAAACCACAGGGACCCAGATGCAAAAAGTTTGAGTTTTGGACTAAAGTGGCAAAATTGACCAAACCACAGGGACCAAAATGACAGTTTACTCATCAATAAATCTAAACAACAAAGATTCAAGGTTTCCTCTAATGTAATTGACTAATTATATAAATCTAAACATAAAAATAAAAAATACATTCTATTAATCGAATTTTATAATTGAAAATTACATACCTCAAGGATGAAATCTTGAATATTATTTAACTATGTGATATGTCACACCCCAACCGATGACGGAAACATTGGGATGAGACGAAGTGTGTATAGATTGCTAGAGACTTCATAACACTATGTGACAATATTTAATTAAATTTAAATTTCATTTCAATACTAAATTGTCATCAAGATTCAAATAGAAATAACAACATTGTTTCAAATTGTAACATTACAACAAAAGATAGATTAATCTAGGTGTGTATCTAGTCCACCCTAAATCTCGTTTCATCATGTCCATACTTCAACAATTAACCTGCAACATGTATTAAAATAGAGTTCAATGCAAAAGCAAAGACGAGTATACAAGTTTGTTTACATAGCATAATAGAATAAAAACTCATATCCAACATGTTACTTAATGAATAAATTTACTAGCAATGCAATTTTTGGCGTACAATATGATCAAACCCAAGAATACAACGCATAACAAGCCTAATCCCAAAAGTTTAGCGGGGTGGTAAAGTTTAACTTAACAATACCCACAAGAATAACAGGCGGGGCGTCAATCCTATAGCGCTATAATTGTTAAGGTGGGCTAGCAAAGTTAATGAGCATATAACGTTCCAAATCGTTCATAGAGCATACAAACATAGCAAATATTCACAATAGTTTCATGTCACGTTCATAGATAGAGTATGTTTTGTTTAAGCATAAAAGTTGTTTTGAATAGGTATACATATTGCATCCCAAAGTGTAAAGGGGAAAAAGGGATCGAGTATACTCACGGTTTACAAGTCTTGACTTGAAGGTCCGAGAGTAAGTTGTGACAAACCTCACTAAACCAGGTATCCATACGATTTAATTAATAAATAATTGCTTCTTAATTACTGTGCTTAACTGAAATTGCTGACGAACTGCTACTTGATTTCTAGTACTTGTATATTCCTGCATCATACTTTGATTTCCGTCACTACATTATTTACACGTTGAACCTTAGTGACAAACATGATGCACTAAAGCACAGTAGCATTAGAACGGATAACCCATTGAACATGCTGATAAAGCCAGCATCAGGCAGACACTGCCTCTAAGGGCCTGTATGAGCCAGAAATATTTTACTACACCCATAGTGAGTGTAGGGATACAAGGGTTGTAGAACTGCGTCTCTAGGAATAAGATATAATGATTGGATGTGCCTAAAACGTACTCTAAGCACAAACCACAACACTTTTATTAACATACTAGCTTATGGCTAACTAATAAAGTGCCAAAACATGAGGAAAATATTCCTGACACTTTGTAGAATAAGTTGTGTCACTAAAAGCATTATTTACGACACTTAAAAACTTACTTAAGCTCTTTAACGGATTTCTATCCAAACGAACAACCGGACTATGCCCGGAACATGAAAATATTGACAAAAATATTATTGGTCTTTTTCTGAGCCAGTTAGGGTCCCTGATTACCCTAACACCCGCGTTAAAGCACAACATATGACTAACCGAGTTAACCCCTAAATCTAACTTGGTTTAAAGTAACTAAACTCTAATCATCCACTTGAATTCGAACTAGAAACCCCCCCCCCCCTTGGGCCGATCGGTCACCTTGTGACCTTGACATGTACCATTTTTCTAATATTTTATTTCCCTTGGTCTCATATCTAGATGACACATGAACCATGGGATAATCACTTTCATGTTTGCCTATAAGTATGGACTTAAACACAAGAGATTTTCACACTTCACAACTCAACACACACACACACTCTCTTGCCCTCCCTTGGCTCTCGGCCGAACCCACATCCACACATCCACCCATTTTCGGTTTTTGATCCATCCATTCCAAGCATACACAAGCCTTTCAGGTCACGCATAAGGAGTCTTGGAGCTAACGGAAGTGGAAGGACCTCGTTATCTTGCTTTTATCCACCACATTTTCGCATAGATTCTTCCCTAGCCCCGAGCTAGAGGTATAACACTTAAAACTCATACTCGGATCATTCTAAGGTGGTTAATAAGATTTGTAACGGTTAAAACTCGGAAACTTGCATTTTGAATCTTTAAAGTCTACTAAAACATGAATATAGTTGGTTAAAAGCTTAATACTTGTGTAAAAGTTGTAGTATTTGAAAGTGGTGATTATTGAGGCCCGATCTACGTTGTGGTAGCTCGGATCATCGTTTAACCCGACTTTGTTAAGATCATGGATCTTGACATAAGCTTGTTTCGGACGGTACAAGGGTTAAAAGGTGAAACTCTACCACACGAGAAACATGAACTTGTGTAAAAGTATTTTTACTTGCAAAATAGTGTTTAAAACTAGCAGATCTACGTATCTGCAAGTGGTATTTTCAAAGGACCAAGTGTCGAGAAAATCATGTTTTCTAAAAGACGGATAACACACTAACAAGTGTGATTTTTTACAAACCACAAGCGTATAAACACTTGTGAAATGAAAGATCCGACAAAATAATAATTTTTGCAAAAGATGACGGGAAGTTGTAAAGGATGATTTATTCTAAAAACGAGGCTTTTACGGGATTAAACTATTTTATACAAAGATCCACCAAATATAACGGGATCTACACTATAGTTTTTGGAAAAACCACAAGTTCATGTGATTATGCGATTTACATACTTGTCGACTAGTTTGATGTGTCGGAAATTGATTGATTGATTAAAGAAGTGTTGAAATGATTTTGTAAAAGAAAATGATACGCTTGAAAGCGTGGCCACCTCCAGTTACAGGGGAAACTCTGGCGAAATTTTTCTAAAAACCTAACACTTAGAATTATTTACAAGTGTTAGAATTATTTTTGGTATGTTTTCAAAATATATTTCACCACGACTTATTTACTAATATTCGGAGGTGGGATTTTCACAAAACTAAACGTGATAAACATATACTTAGTAAATATATTTTTCACCACACTGTTTATGATTATTTTGTGAAAATACATAAATATTATTTTTAGAGTAAAAATAATATTTCGAACGATAACAGCTCCAAAATAATACAAACGCTTACACGACAAACATATAAGTTACACCGGTAATTATTATTACCACTTAATCGTTAAAACGTAACTTACGCATTATACGGAAATATTCATGAACGCGTATTTTGTCAACGCATTATTTTGGAAGTATTATGTGAAGTGAAAATATAATGTTTTTGAGAAAAATATTTATATTTTGGAAGTAGAAGTAAAAATATATTAAGTGGGACTTAATGATATAATACAAATACACATGTATTAAATCCCCCATCCTTGGGAAGGAGATTAATTACCAAAGTACATGCAAAATATAAACACGAAATAGTTGTCTAACTATTTCCCAAAAACTTAAACTATAAAGCTAAGGCACGGCCATCCGTCTAATAGAATCAGCACATGTAGGTCGTTGCACAGCTGCCTGACATTCGGAGTACTTGGTATAGCGACGCACTGACTGTGAGTTCATGTCCCCCTATTCTCTTAACTGTTTTCAGTTTTCTAAACTGCGGGGGTGAAATACATGTTACTTTGATTATGAATACTTTTTACATGGTATGGTTAGCGTAAGGAGGGTTACTACTTAGATCATGTGAGTGGGTAGGCGGAAACTTGAGGCCATTAATCCTCATGGTAGGACCGAGGGACAGGAGCGGTAGATCTATCTGGATGTAGCGAGCCCAGCCCCAGGTCCAGCATAATAGACCTCGGGGTGACTTAGTGCCCGACGCATAAATCCGCTAGGTTTGAGTCTTCCTACTTGCACTTCACACATATCAATGGCCTTGCAAACCATTGGTGATCTCTTTTTCCTTATTTGCTACATACCAGGGTTTTTGATAAATACAAAGGTTTGTTTACTCACTTTCGCATGAACTCGCTCAACATTATTGTTGATTTTTCAACTTACATGTATTTCAGGGAATTAAAAGATCTGGCACGGTATGGCATGTTTTCCGCTGCATTAGTCACCGAGGTCATCCAGGGTTCGGGGAATGTGACTCTTTCCTGGACAAGTCACAGTCCTGGAATCATGTTTATGTTAAGATTGAATTTGTAATGTTTGGTGAACAAGCTTATGGTTGTTAGGGTGTTATCCCGTTAAGACAATGTTATGGTATTTTTATTTTAATGGATGATCTTGCATATTTTTAATTCATATAGCTTGGTTATGATTAAGCTATGGTATTAAGAAGTCACACCAAATTAACCACGCTTCCGCAAAGCCAGGGTGTGACAGCTTGGTATCAGAGCTCTGATCATAGCGAACTAGGATTCCTTCTCGAGTCTAGACTATGATCACTAGGGCTCTCACGAAAACATTTTTACTGCATACCACTTAAGTCCAGATCCAAAACCTTTTTATAAACAAATGTTGAGCGCATTTTATTTATTATTTTTAGGCTCAGTCTGGGAGGCTGAGGCTCGGTCTGGGAGGCCGAGGCTCGATCCAATGGATCGAGGTAGTTGTCTAGTGGGACTAGGGAGTCAGTCTGGGAGGCTGGGAGATTTGGCTAGTGGGACTAGGGAGTCAGTCTGGGAGGCTGGGAGAATTGGCTAGTGGGACTAGGGAGTCAGTCTGGGAGGCTGGAAGAATTGGCTAGTGGGACTAGGAAGAACAGTCTGGGAGGCTGGGAGGCTAGTGGGACTAGGAGAATTATGTGATTTTTACTTGGTGACTTATGTGATTACCTGATTGTATGACTGATTATTTGTGCATATTTGTGTTGGTGTTACAGACACATGGACTCACCAGGCACAGGTGACTCGGACACCACCGGACCCCTACCTATCGTATCTGATGACCTCCCATCTTCGGAGCATGAGGTGCATACATCTGATTCCACCAGCACGGACGACGACGATTTCCAGCCCTTCGCACTACCCGAGGGTGCTGATGAGCCTGCGGATGGCCCCCCTGCTGAGTACTTACCTCTAGTTGTGATTCCGGCTCCTATACCTTTAGCTGTTTATCCCGCATATGACTTACTACTTGACGCCGAGGCTGACGGCGATATCGATCTGTTTGAGGATGAGCCTATCGAGGATGAGATCCCGGACGCATCCCTACTTCCTGCTGGCGATCTTCTGATGGTCGCTGATGCCCCTGCCAAGGACTCACCCGCACATTCACCGGTCCCAGACTCCTTTGAGTCTGTGGCTTCCGCACCTTCTCACGAGGTGAGCGTACAACACTTTGCACATGATTCGGATCCTGACCAGGCATCCTCTGCTGCACCTATTCCGAGCTTTGCATTTGAGCATGACGACATAGAGGATTCTGATCCCATCTTTCCTCCGGGATTTGACCCGGATCATGATATTGAGTTTATCCCGATGGACCAGCCCATGGAGGATCCCGCTGATCCAGTTGATCCTATTGATCCCGATTTTGATTTCGAGATGGCTTTTGATGACCATGAGCCTGCCTTGGCTCCTGAGCAGGCAGCTGCTCTAGATCCTATGCCCGAGCATGACCCCGTACATGCTGGCATCCCAGTTGAGCCCGTTCTAGCTGACCCGCCCGTTGATGATCATTTGGAGGGCGATCATGTCGTTGTTGCTGTCGATCCTGTTGTTCCCCCACCTATTGCTGATATACCTGTTGACCATCCTGTTGATCACGTTGCACCGGTTGATCCTATTGTTGCTCCCCCATTTGATCCCATTCCACTTGAGCCTGAGCACGCACTGTTTGCAGACCACATGGATCCACCGGATGAGCATGCACAGCACGGTTGGATACCTGCTGATGAGGACGTTCCACCTTTGCCCCCTCAGATCCCTGTTACACGATCTGTTGATTTCACTTTTCAGGTTCCTCAGTTTGTACCTCCAGCGAGGCCTGGAGAGGGCTCTTCAGCCCATCCTTTTGGGCACGTACCGATGTCTATTCCTTTCATGCCCCAGATGTCATCTGTTCCACCCTCTGCTTCACCGATTCATGTGGCACCGTTTGACCCCACCAGTGAGCCTTTGCTTTGGTCGACACCAGCAGTTATGCCACCTACTGATCCTTACCATCCATTTCATGTGGGACACACTATAGAGGATGTTTTGATGTCCTTCGTTCATCAGCACGAGTTACACACGCAGCGTCTCCAGGAGCTCGAGAGAGCTCAGCTGCCACCATGTTCATGCCATGGTCAGATACACTCTCCTCTTCAGCCATGTCGATCATTACCCCCAGATTATGCTGCTCGTCTCTTTACATTAGAGCAGCAGGTTGCTTCTGTCATCCGTACTCAGCAAGCTATGGAGGAGGACTGGCTCCAGTTACGTCGCTTGCTTTACACTTACTTTCCCCCTCCTCCACCGCCATCTGTATAGGGCTCATCAGTACTGCTTGTGTAGACGTTGGTGAGAGGACCGCGATTGCTTTTGGTTGCATAGCATTTTGGAGACTACATGACGATACTGACTTTTGACACATACTTGATGTATTTGATGTATATGACACTGATTTGATATAACTTTTGGACAGGGGTGATGTAGCCCTAGTTGATTGATGATTGTATGACACAGTGATGTACTGATACACTTACGTTGTGGTCTCGATATATATGGCAATCGCAGTATTCTCATCATATTTGATTCGCTTGATTGCTTATTTACATTTTTATGACATGGGATGTTGTGTGTATAATATTTATGACATGGGATGTTGTGTGTATAATATTTGTGACATGGGATGTTGTGTGATTAGTATTTGTAAAGTATTGATAACATGAGATGTTATGTGCTATTACTATTACTATATACGTACGCGTTACTATGGCCTAACCGACGTAAACACATCTTTAGAAGATGCCGCCAAGACGTCAACAACAGCAGATGCCCACTACTCAGGACGAACTACAGCAAGTCATTGCTGCTGCCATTGCTCAATATGCTGCCTCTCAAGGAGGAATGAGTGGAAGCAACTCTGGCAACACTGGCAACAACAACAATCCACCTCATGGGTGCACCTACAAACAGTTCTTGGACTGCAAGCCCGTATGTCACACCCCCAAAATACCACCTAGGGAATGTCCCTGTTAGGCGTGTGACGTACCAACAACGAGCCACTCATTACATTGAACCCAAACATGTTTCAAAATAAAGTTCCCAATTATTAATAAAAATACCATCAACAAGTTAAGTGAAAACCAAAGTGTTCAGCGGAAGCAAAGTAAAACAGTTTCAAAACCAATGTATAGTATCAATAAATCAATAACATGAGTTCCTCCAGTCGACTCATGACCACTCCAGCTACTCCAGACGGCAAGTTCCAATGCAAGACATCTAACGACCTACAAGCATGCAAACAAGTGTGTCAGACAACGCTGGTGAGTTCAAAGTTTTGTTAACGAGTTTAGTTTACCAGATACATGTATAAAACAGTTTAACAATTTGATTTGATGTTGATATTAACTCGATTACCGTATGTGGCGACCAGATGTGAATGCCCAACCCCAATGCCTCCATTTAGGCATTGGTCATGAGGTCAAGGTATCAAACAACCCTGAATAGATGTAAGGGGTCTTATATGTACACGATGAGAATGCCCAACCCCAATGCCTCCATTTAGGCATTGGTCATGAAGTCCAGGTAATTAGTTCACGCCCGTCCTTTCGGTCCGGTGTGAGGGTGCCAAACCTAATAGCGCTATCAACTAAATACCTCGTTGCTTCTTTAGCAACACGGTAGATGTATGGGGTCTTACATGATTTATACTGTGTTCAATAACCAACATCCCAAATAAACAGTTTACCCAGTATTCCCTTTAGAAACGTTTACCAGATGTCCCAAACCACCGGGACGCATGCTTGGAAAAGTGCAGTGAACTCACCTTGGATTTGCTTGGTATGTTACGTTACATTACCCGTTCCCAGTTGGTCAACCAAACCCTACCGTGGTTACCAGAGATAGTCAGTGTATATGCTTATAATGTACGTATTCCACATTCACATTGCACAAGTAACATACACCTATCATTGTATGAGTTGTAATAATTCACGAACTCCAACAGTAACATATGTCATACTACATAATTAACATATTGTACACCATGCACATTATCCAATAACACCTATCAGGTATTTAGCACGTATACAGATTCATATCACGAGTTTACATTCAACGAATACTAATTAGTGTTCGGCCCCTTTTTTGTTCCAGGCCCTAGGTGTGTGTGTGTGACCCGAGCATATTTACTAGTCCCAAACCAACGAGTGGTCCAAATTAGCATAACTGTGTGAGCGGAGTCTTATTATGCGATTCGTGTTCGGTGTATAGTTCAATAGTTAGCAGCCCACACCGGAGTGTGTGATCCAACCGACCGGTGCGGCCCAATACATCACTGGCCCACTTATGTAAGGTGCGGTTCCAGACATAGTGTGCGATCAACATTAAATAGTGCGATTCGTTGCTTTACCCATTTAACATGTGCGATGACTTATTAGTGCATGTGACCAGTATTGTGTGTGCCTCATGTTGACCGTTGTGCTATCAGTTTACTTTATACCAAATTCATGGATTCAATTACAAGGTTACCCCTCCCCACTATCCTTAATTACCGTCTAAGACTCAACCCTCGTGGTTATTTAATCAATTTATTCAAGTACTAGAATCATTCCAATGAATACACTTTGCCATACAACAGATAATCATGGTTCACACCTCACAGACATTCATAATGTTGGGTTAATTGGGTTCGTTCTCGGGTTACACGGGTCGCGAGTCACGGATTAACTGGTCAGCTGTTACGAGTTCATGCAAACGTGGGAAAGTGAACAATTTGGAGTTGTTTTGCTTGCGAAACTGTAGGACCAGTAGAATAGATCTTTGACCGAGTTTATTGGAGAGTCATGGGGCATGGAGCTTTTACGTGGAGTTTATTTCCAGCACATGTTTTATTTGTTTTGTTATATATATAGGATAGTGCTAGTATGTTTCTTTTGTACCTTTTTTTGTTTTATCAAAACAGTTACCAAGTTTCCTTCTGCATAGTATCTACCAATTCACTATCATACACACATACATAAGTTTGTGTGTGTTGTGAGAGGGTTGAGTGTAATTGGGCCTGTAACCAACACATAATCCTTAATATCCATCCTAATCATCGATCAAACAGCAGGTGCATATCAATGATTACTAATCCTGTCATCATGCCTATACGTGAAACGAACCAGCCATATAGTTAACCTAGGAATCATTCATCACGGCAATACTCTAACGCATCAAGGAGATAATCATCATAGTTGTTTCGATGCATAATCACCATCAGATTTTAACATTCAAACCACATTCTAATACACGCCATCATCTCGGACTATCGATTCGCATCATAGACGGTTCCGAGTTCATGTTAACAGATTAATCATGCTAATGGTTACAATCTACACAATTTTAATACATACCATCTATCTTTTGTTTCAACAGAATTTCTACCACTAATCCTTCTAAATTCTTAGATCATAACAGAACACAACAGATACATAGATTATATCCAAACACATACAAACACGGAATAATAATAAGGTAGACTATACTAACCGAGATGAATTTTTGCCAGACAACCGGACAGATCCGAGAGAGAGATGTGCTTCGATGGGAGGGGGTGTAATCTGTCGTCGATCAGAGAGAAGGGGTAGGGTTTTAGTGCCGTCGACTCTTTTCTGCCTGATGTTGCTGCCGTATGCTGTTGTCGAAAATACAAATATATGCCCAATAGAATTTTTTAGGTTCTATAATAATATATTCCTTTGCAAGGCCCAAGACCTAATTCACGTGGATATGATGGACTACACATGCAATTGGGGCCCACTAGTAATCTTGATATATGTCCAAGAATTATTGTTATTATTTTTTTTTTCAAAAGATCCCACTAATTCACTATGATGCTGTGACATGCATGGTTCAAGCATTTGATTTTGGCGGCCCAGTAAAGATAAAGGCCAACCCCTTATTGATAAATAGCCCCTAATACTATATATAAAGGCAACTTTCGTCTGACGGTTATTTTAGCAGTCCAAACTTTATGCGGCAATTTTAACTCAGTCACTGGCGTCCCACTCTGCCCAACTTGCTGGTTGTTTCCATATACTTTAATTATTAACCTTACACATTTAAATCCACTAATCATTAGGATACTCCAATCCTTCAAATAACAACACATTCCATAGCATTCAACAATTTGCCAAAACAAGATTTCGAAACAAGTGATTCGTAAGAAAGGACCTTGAAATCTCGGTTTGTCACATCATCCCCAACTTGAAAGAAATTTCGTCCCGAAATTTGATAAGCAATCCCGAACAGCAAGGCGTTAGATCAGGATGACCGTGGATTTTTATCGGGTACCACATCATCCCCAACTTGAAAGGGATTTCGTCCCGAAATTCACCAATGATATCAGAGATTGATTTAACCGGTTGGACAATTGAAGATACTAGAGCTTCCTCTGATTATTAGCTTTCCTAACAGTCACGCGTTGTCGCCAAACGATTTTCCGACCTGAACGATCTTCCCAAAAGGTTCGAGTACAAACCCTGGATCTGCGATTAGATTGTCACCCACCTTAGTCCAACCAAGAGATCGGAATTGTCGCTCAAGTAATGCCTCAAACGGAGCTGCCTGAATACTAGAATGGTCACTGCTGCAGTAGAACTCAACCAAAGGTAAGTGTCCTCCCAGTTCTCACTAAAGCCAATCGCACACATGCTCGCAGCATGTCTTCGTGTGCCAAGATAGTTCGCTTTATTTGACCTTTTGTCCAATGCTCATGTCTAGACGTGAGCCAAGGGTGTTGTGTGTTGCCTGTCATAAATCAGGTATAGATCAAAACCAGATGTAACAGTAGTTGGCACCTCGTGCGTAAAAGCCGCCTCTTTCAGAGGAATATTCACAGATGTGAAGACTCGTCAGTTTCCATAATTGTGAGAAAGTGTGCTGGTAACGTGAGACCATCAACGATCACCCAGGTGATATTGTTTCCGTTTCGAGTTGTAAGTAAACTAGTGGCAGGATCTATGGCAGTGTGTTCTCATTTCCATATGGATGTTCCTGGTTGCCGATACTCTACCTTGACTTTCCGACTAGTTAATCATCATTCCCTTGCACAGCTAGGTGGGTCTTCATGCCCGATCACCAGTATAGGATTTATAAATTCCAATATCTCTTCATCGAAATCCAGACGACTAGAATATCGAAGCCGGTGTGCTTTGCTCAACACAAGTTCCCTAAAGTTGCCGTATAATGAGATCCACACTCATTCCTGGAGGTAGCGAATATCATCCGACCTACCGAAGGTTGCTTCTCCAGGTCCCGCATGGGTCCAATTTGAAAATCCTCTTCCTTCAGTTCTCCAGTTTGAACAGATCGAGTCTGATTAGGTAAGTTAGAGTCGATAGTGAGCTGCAAAGCTCGTGCACATTCAAGTTTCACAGTCGTAATCATCCAAAAGTTCCATCCAGCGATGCCATTAACTGATTTAGCTTCTTCGAAACCAGGGTACACGGGAGGCCTTTGTGATCGGTCTAAGTAGTGCTTTTGGTACCGTCCAAGTAATGCCTCCAACTTAAATCTAAAGACCATGGTTTCCACCGCTGGCTGTGCGTCATGCAGTTCCTATTTGTATCTCCATTACGTAAGTTATCACTTTCTCGCGTTGAATCGGTGTGTAACTGGGACTCCGGTTCAAATCATCATGGTATACCACCAAATCACCCGTACCCTCAGGTAAAGACGATGCTCAGTGCATTGTTGAGTTGGGTTCCCAAAAGTTGAAATGATGCCCGTCTGTGGTGTCACTCACAAGTACACAGCACCCTGTTGTGCTAAAGAGGTTAAAGCTGCACAATCTTCAAGAATCCCTCGATAAATATGCGATAGTATTTAACTGAACCAAAAATTACTGTATCCCCGATGGACTATTTGGTGCCGATCAATATCTAATGAAATGGATCTTTAACAAGATCTGCACGTATCTCCACTTTGTGAACTATGTGACCAAGAAGGTGTATCTCCTCCCCTCCCTGAAGTCACACACAAATAGACTTCGCGTGTAGTTGCTCCTCCCCTAGGAGCTCTAGAACAAAAATACAGGTATAAGTGTCGTTCAGGGCGTTCCTTCTCCTGGTAGTGATTCAAAACGTCACCGATAAATGCGGTCGACAGATCTAGTGAAACGAGGTTGACGTATATCACTTACGTGATCCCTGAGGTTGCTGGTGTGTTGGATATCTTAAATATCTTGAACAGAAAATCATCGTCACCATACTGGATCTGTAACGCCGTGTTAGGGATCATCCTCCCCATGGTCTTCCATCAGATGACAGTCAATCTTAAGTCAGTTTCCGGATAGAATCTTGATTATTGCAACAGGTCAAGCAGGTTGTCGATGCGAGACAGGGGGTGACGGACTATGATAGCCACCTTGTGGTAGTCTGTACACGTACGAAAGGACTCGTCCTTCGTTTCCACAATAGAGCGCGTTTCCCCAAAATGAGGAGCTAGATCTATAAAACTCCCATCCTGTAGTTTCCTAAGGTTGATTGGACAGTTCTTGCAACTTTCCAAGCGCCAGACGATAAGGAGTATGAGTAATCAAGGTTGTCTCTGGTCATCAGATCAATCTGAGACTCTACCTAATCAGTTGTGAAAGTAAACCTGAAAGTTCCTTAAGTACCACGAACAATTGGTGTATCCTCGATCCTCTTTCCCTAGCCCAACATAGTAACGGTTGGCAACATAGCGGAGTAATCCCTCCGTAGACTCTCCTGGCCCTTAGTGCCGGACAGATACTAACCTTTACCCCACACTGATGCTTTAGAACAAACGACGATCCGCCACTAGGGAGGAAGATACGCAAAATATCCTCCTCACTAGGTATATCTACGCGATATCTGGGTAACCAATCCACATTAACTACTGCATCGAGACCATCAAGGATAGTAGAAAGAAGGTCGATGTCGGACACTTGTCCCACAAGGTCGAGTTTGTATCCCAACAAGCATATGAGGTTTCAATTGGCTTGCCATCCACTGATTCCACAATAGGTTTGATTCCGAGAAGCATCAGGGTCAAACAGAACAGAGACGAAATAATTAATTACCCAAAAACATAAAAGCTACCATGTTTTTATTACACCTGGCATTGCCTACGCCAATCCTAAATGCCCTTCCATGAGCGTCATTTCCAGTGTTTGTTGTTTTCGTTACGAGCATTTCCAATACTGCCGTCGTTCCCTTGGTTGTTGTCGTGACTGTTGCCTCTAATGTCGTTGCTTGAAACGGGGCCCTACGGTCGTTCAACAACAGGGTCCATCTTGTCCCACTCCGTGTTGCGTCCTAAGACACTACTCACTGCGTAGGAAGTTACACATTCCACACTGTAATCAGTTGCCATTGCTTATGTCCCTGATTGATTCGTAAGAGTTGACTCCCATGAGTCGCTGACTAAGATTAAAGATTCAATTGGAGTCAAATTGCTGATGTTCGTTGCAGGTAATCAGGGTCGTTCTAATACTGAGATTGGTAAGGCACTACGCTCCTCCTATTGTCCATTGTTCTTGCAAGTTGACAGAGTAATACACGGTATGTTTCCAGAGCGTTGCAGAAGTGATCGCACTTCAGGGTCTAAGACGTCAATACATTAAGTTCCAGCAAACGGAGAGAAGTGAGGGAGGTATAGACCAATCATTCGACATTACGACATACAACTCAAGGACGTTCGTATAAGCACCTAACATTCTACGCAGTTCGCTAGGCGTTCAGATGGGTGCTCAGGTAATACTCGATAGCATCGAGATTCGAAAGGTTTCGGAGGGAAGTGAAAAGGTCATGTTCGAGTAGGAGACAATCACTACTATGGCTCCTATAGACTGTTATGTTTCACATCAACCAAATAACGGAATGGAACCCCTTTTTCACTTGTTAAGCCTCACTGGGACCCACATGCACCCCACATTATTATTATGTGTGCACCCACAATAATATTGTGATTTGCATGCTCATCTCAGTTCTTCCTAACTCATGTCAAATGGTTCCTCAAACTCGAGTAGCAAACAAAGAACATCCCAAAACGGGAGTCGTGAATGTCTAATGAAACACCACACCATCAATCACATAACATATGCAAGTAGTATATGAATTCGTACTGTTGTGCTAAGCGTGCAGCCACGTGCAATATCATACGTAAGTGTTCACTAGTTATGCAGTACAATGAGTAAACGAGAGACGAACCTTGCAGTCTAGAGCTGAGTGTCATGGTCGATTTTCGTAGTTGCTTGGTTATAGTCCGGTTTTATAAAAAAACATTTTAAAACCAAGTTCACTATAACCAGTGGCTCTGATACCAAACTGTCACACCCCCAAAATACCACCTAGGGAATGTCCCTGTTAGGCGTGTGACGTACCAACAACGAGCCACTCATTACATTGAACCCAAACATGTTTCAAAATAAAGTTCCCAATTATTAATAAAAATACCATCAACAAGTTAAGTGAAAACCAAAGTGTTCAGCGGAAGCAAAGTAAAACAGTTTCAAAACCAATGTATAGTATCAATAAATCAATAACATGAGTTCCTCCAGTCGACCCATGACCACTCCAGCTACTCCAGACGGCAAGTTCCAATGCAAGACATCTAACGACCTACAAGCATGCAAACAAGTGTGTCAGACAACGCTGGTGAGTTCAAAGTTTTGTTAACGAGTTTAGTTTACCAGATACATGTATAAAACAGTTTAACAATTTGATTTGATGTTGATATTAACTCGATTACCGTATGTGGCGACCAGATGTGAATGCCCAACCCCAATGCCTCCATTTAGGCATTGGTCATGAGGTCAAGGTATCAAACAACCCTGAATAGATGTAAGGGGTCTTATATGTACACGATGAGAATGCCCAACCCCAATGCCTCCATTTAGGCATTGGTCATGAAGTCCAGGTAATTAGTTCACGCCCGTCCTTTCGGCCCGGTGTGAGGGTGCCAAACCTAATAGCGCTATCAACTAAATACCTCGTTGCTTCTTCAGCAACACGGTAGATGTATGGGGTCTTACATGATTTATACTGTGTTCAATAACCAACATCCCAAATAAACAGTTTACCCAGTATTCCCTTTAGAAACGTTTACCAGATGTCCCAAACCACCGGGACGCATGCTTGGAAAAGTGCAGTGAACTCACCTTGGATTTGCTCGGTATATTACGTTACATTACCCGTTCCCAGTTGGTCAACCAAACCCTACCGTGGTTACCAGAGATAGTCAGTGTATATGCTTATAATGTACGTATTCCACATTCACATTGCACAAGTAACATACACCTATCATATGAGTTGTAATAATTCACGAACTCCAACAGTAACATATGTCATACTACATAATTAACATATTGTACACCATGCACATTATCCAATAACACCTATCAGGTATTTAGCACGTATACAGATTCATATCACGAGTTTACATTCAACGAATACTAATTAGTGTTCGGCCCCTTTTTTGTTCCAGGCCCTAGGTGTGTGTGTGTGACCCGAGCGTATTTACTAGTCCCAAACCAACGAGTGGTCCAAATTAGCATAACTGTGTGAGCGGAGTCTTATTATGCGATTCGTGTTCGGTGTATAGTTCAATAGTTAGCAGCCCACACCGGAGTGTGTGATCCAACCGACCGGTGCGGCCCAATACATCACTGGCCCACTTATGTAAGGTGCGGTTCCAGACATAGTGTGCGATCAACATTAAATAGTGCGATTCGTTGCTTTACCCATTTAACATGTGCGATGACTTACTAGTGCATGTGACCAGTATTGTGTGTGCCTCATGTTGACCGTTGTGCTATCAGTTTACTTTATACCAAATTCATGGATTCAATTACAAGGTTACCCCTCCCCACTATCCTTAATTACCGTCTAAGACTCAACCCTCGTGGTTATTTAATCAATTTATTCAAGTACTAGAATCATTCCAATGAATACACTTTGCCATACAATAGATAATCATGGTTCACACCTCACAGACATTCATAATGTTGGGTTAATTGGGTTCGTTCTCGGGTTACACGGGTCGCGAGTCACGGATTAACTGGTCAGCTGTTACGAGTTCATGCAAACGTGGGAAAGTGAACAATTTGGAGTTGTTTTGCTTGCGAAACTGTAGGACCAGTAGAATAGATCTTTGACCGAGTTTATTGGAGAGTCATGGGGCATGGAGCTTTTACGTGGAGTTTATTTCCAGCACATGTTTTATTTGTTTTGTTATATATATAGGATAGTGCTAGTATGTTTCTTTTGTACCTTTTTTTGTTTTATCAAAACAGTTACCAAGTTTCCTTCTGCATAGTATCTACCAATTCACTATCATACACACATACATAAGTTTGTGTGTGTTGTGAGAGGGTTGAGTGTAATTGGGCCTGTAACCAACACATAATCCTTAATATCCATCCTAATCATCGATCAAACAGCAGGTGCATATCAATGATTACTAATCCTGTCATCATGCCTATACGTGAAACGAACCAGCCATATAGTTAACCTAGGAATCATTCATCACGGCAATACTCTAACGCATCAAGGAGATAATCATCATAGTTGTTTCGATGCATAATCACCATCAGATTTTAACATTCAAACCACATTCTAATACACGCCATCATCTCGGACTATCGATTCGCATCATAGACGGTTCCGAGTTCATGTTAACAGATTAATCATGCTAATGGTTACAATCTACACAATTTTAATACATACCATCTATCTTTTGTTTCAACAGAATTTCTACCACTAATCCTTCTAAATTCTTAGATCATAACAGAACACAACAGATACATAGATTATATCCGAACACATACAAACACGGAATAATAATAAGGTAGACTATACTAACCGAGATGAATTTTTGCCAGACAACCGGACAGATCCGAGAGGGAGATGTGCTTCGATGGGAGGGGGTGTAATCTGTCGTCGATCAGAGAGAAGGGGTAGGGTTTTAGTGCCGTCGACTCTTTTCTGCCTGATGTTGCTGCCGTATGCTGTTGTCGAAAATACAAATATATGCCCAATAGAATTTTTTAGGTTCTATAATAATATATTCCTTTGCAAGGCCCAAGACCTAATTCACGTGGATATGATGGACTACATGTAACAACCCGCACCTTCGTGCGTTGTTACTACTCGATACACTCGTTACGCCTAGCACCGGAGATTCGGATCATAATGTAACTATATCAATTATATCGCTAAATCGAAGTATAATCGAATAATTACGCATATTCTATCGCTATTACAAACCTATTTTGCATAACACTCACGATGATGTCGAATATGGGCCTAAACTACCCTTCTCGATGAGCGTGAGGTGTCAAAATGTGAGTAATCAACGCTAACGAGGGTTATCGGGTGAGTACTATGACTCTAACCGTCATGACGATGATGGCAATACGAGTAAGTAGTGCCCCGGTAGTCATCGTGGCACATCACATCGAAGAACGCACTCGAAGGCACGCGTAATTCGATCACCGCACTGAGAATTGGATACATAAATACGTATATACGACCCTTTTGTGATTAATAATAATAAATAATTTAATAATTATATAAATATATGAAAATATGGCTCAAACCGTCGAAATCGCACCAAAAACGGGATCAAAAGGCTTCCGAACGGATCAATTCGATCAGGCTAGTCCAATTGGTCAGACCGGCCCAATCAGATAGGCCAGTCCGATCGGATGGACCAGCCGATCGGATGGGCCAGTCCGATCGAATGGGCCAGCCGATCGACTGGGCCAGCCGATCGACTGGGCCAGCCGATCGACTGGGCCAACCGATCGACTGGGCCAGCCGATCGACTGGGCCAGCCGATCGACTGGGCCAGCCGATCGACTGGGCCAGCCGATCCAACTGCTGTTTTGCCTTTCTTTCCCCTTCCTTGCCTATAAATACCCCTCCATTCACTCCCAAACACTTGTGTTGCTGCTCCTAACCGACCAAGACGCTCCAGCCCTCAAATCTCTCGATTTCTTCCGTTTCTTGTAAGTTTTCAACCCGAATCTTGTACTTTCTTGATCCAAATGCAATCCTTCATCTTTCTATCTTTCAAATCCCAATTTTCAACCGTGAAATCAACGGATTTGGGCTGTTCTAAGGTGATGTCACCACAAAGTTCTTCAAAGGTGATGTCATCCCATGAAGAACAACTCAGATTCGGATGATTTACGTACGATTCTTCACGAATCTCAACCAAATCAATGTTTTTCTAATCAAAGGGCCACGGATTTGGGATGTTCGGATAGATTTCATCACAAAGTTCTTATGAACTTCAAGTGTTGACCTCATATCATCAAGAACAACTCAGATCCAGGGCATTTCCTAAGTAAAATCAAGGTTTTTACATCTGATTTCTAGTGATAAAATGATCGATTTCGGGTTAAACACGGAAAAACCGACAAAAACGACCAGTTCTGACGAACGGGGTGATTCCCGGCCGTTAAAACAGGTCGGAATTGACGGGATTTCAGTTGCTTAACACCTCATCGTAACGTCCTAACCCAAAACGCCGAGAAACGCTCGAAAAATCATCGAAAACAGCCGAACAGGATGGCCAATCGAGTGGCCCAATCGATCGAACAGACCAGTCGATCGAGTGGCCCAATCGATCGAACAGACCAGTCGATCGAGTGGCCCAATCGATCGAACAGACCAGTCGATCGAGTGGCCCAATCGATCGAACAGACCAGTCGATCGAGTGGCCCATTCGATCGAACAGGCCAATCGATCGAGTGGCCCATTCGATCGAACGGCCCATTCGATCGATCAAGCCGTCCGATCGATCAGGCCCATCCGTCCGATCGATCAGGCCTATCCGTCCGACCGACCAGGCCCACTCGATTGAGTGGCCTGTTCGACTGGGCCAGCCCAATTTCACCATTTTGTCCGATTTTAACCCAATTTTGCCCGATTTCACGCAAATCGATACCGTTTAACGCACAGTAATCTATCACTCACGTAAATTATCTGAAATCAGGACATTCTCCGGCACCGATTCCGCAAACCTAACCGAATACGCGCTGTGAGTATACTTGACCCCTTTTATCGAATTTTGGGTGTAACATACGTTCCATAAAAACCAAACTTATCAAACGAATGATTTAATTGGACTATTTATCACTTGCGAATAACTGTTTGCATAGATATACGTGATGCTAGTACATGTATGCTAGGACTTATACTCGTGACGTCCCACCAAGACTAGTATAGTACTATTTCGCCCGACGGGGTCTAGTTATGCCATCAAGAGTCGAGCATCGAGGACTTAGCTGGTAGTATCAGTTTTGTGAGTATATATGTTGTGTATTACGTTTATGCATGTGGAAATTCGCAGCACTTTTAATCTATCATACTACACATATCAAACCTGTATACTCGCCAATACTTTTGTATTGACAAAGTTTTAACGTATGTTGCAGGTTTAGCCGAAGTTTACATCAAATCAAGCTAGGAAGTCTAGAAACTCATCTAAAATCTAGGTTGTCGGATTTGAATTGTTCGAGAGGACAAGAAATCTGTGATGACTTACGTGATTGTATTGTTTGTTAGTATGGGATGACAAATGTAATAAATATTATCGCAATATAGTTGTTATGGATTCTCTTGAGCAATCTGATTCGCCTAGTGCCGCGCCCCGATGATTCCGCCATCGGTTGGGGTGTGACAGATTGGTATCAGAGCCATAACTATAGGGAATTAGGCAAAGTTTGAGACTCGACCTAGTCCGGGTCGATGTCTTAGAAAAATTGACCTAGTCTATAGTCTAAGTACCTACAGGCCGACTCTTACGAACTCGTTAGGGTTTGTTTGGGCCAACTTGCTACTCTCGATCGAATTTGTTGAAAAGTTACAACTATTGTGTGAACACCGCATACTACAGCTTCACACAAAGAGCCTTTCCTAAGGCTAGAAGGTTACTTAGCCTTTCCTAAGGCTGACACAATACACATGTTTTCAAAACTACTCGCATAACAAAACCGAGTGATCTAGTCGAGACCAGGTGTGAAAACCAATAACTCTCGATAGGATCACTCACTCAGCGTATTTTTCTAGCACGAGAACTCTTTGTTGAGCTAGGAGTGACATCCACATCTCGACAAAAGGTCTCCATTTCGAAATTCTGGTGGAACTCTCGGATTTATTCGATGAGCACAACCACAAATGGGAACGAAGTTGTTAAGCCAGGGGTGAAACCCATACCTTAATCAACTGTTCCACTCCATAAAATGGTTTACAAAAGCTCTCACCAAGGTCACGACCATAACAACGACTCAGGCTACGCGAAGACTAGAGAGACGAATGTCAAGAGCTGCATCCCAGTGGAAGCATGAGTCCCCTAGGTCAACGCGTATGCCCGAACTTGTTGGGTATAGTCGGGTTACTTGGGTAGTCAACGCCTAAACACCCAAGGCATTCTATCTAAACTATTACGTATATGGTATCAATTACGTCTATGAGTTTTCAAATTTAAGCTTTACGATTTACCGATTTCTCGATTTATCGGATTTACGAACCTCGATTTACAAAGCGCACAACTTGCACAGCCATCGCAATCTAAAACAAAGACCGAATGATCGCAACAAAACCAACGTCTAAGTACTCGAATTCGCTTACGCTATTTCTCTCATCGCGTCCTCGCGAATTCTGAATCAATATCTATGTATAACCTACAACTATATCTATATATGTATTAAATACAAAACGAATCAATTATGTGAGAGTTTAGGAACCTAGAATTTTCCTATGTGGCTCCTATGTGTTAAATTAAATTCTATAACAAGTTTTGATCGAATCAAATCGCATCAAAAGCTCAAAATCATTATGATCGAATCTCATTCCGGATCCTTCTGTCTAGATGCCTTCCAACAACTCGATCTCGAGACGAGTAGCTAGGAGAAGAGCTCAACGACGCGCCGATAAGAGGATTGCCTCGCTTGTAACCAGGGAAGTGGTCAAGCTCATTCCTCGAATTGTCGCTCAAGTGCACTCTCAAAGCCACTCTCGAGCCCCGGAAGACGTCAAGACGGAATCTGCATTCCTCTACAAACACTTCAAAGCCTGTGATCCGATGCCTTTCACGGGTGAGGGAGATGTTTCTCAATTACTCCAGTGGTTCGATGCCATCGAGGTTACCCTTCGTCAGAGTGGGTGCCCCGAGGACCTTCAAACTACTTGCGCCACCGGAGTATTCCAATCCCGAGCACTCGATTGGTGGACCGCCGAACGCAACAAACGTGGGATCTCCGCAGCTTACGCCCTCTCATGGGGTGAGCTGAAGGAACTCATGAAGGAAGAATATTGTCCCCCTCACGAAGTCCGGAAGCTAGAGAACGAATTTTGGGAAATCAAGCAAACCGAAGGTGACAATGCGAGCTATACCGCAAGGTTCAAACAGCTTAGCATAATCTGCCCAAGTCAAGTCGACACTCCAAAGAAAGCTATCGCGAAGTATATTCGTGGCTTACCAGAGTGTGTGGGTGATTTTGTCGAAGCTGCAAAACCTACTACCATCGAAGAAGCCTACCATCTAGCCGCGGAGCTCAACAGCAAACGAGTCGTGGACGGATTCTTCTCCAAGAAGCCTGTCAAACGAGCTCATCAAGCAATCATCATCAACTCGTCCGACGATTCCTCTGGAGAATCGGTCGATGGATCATCTGACAGCTCCTTGAAGGATTCTTCTAAGAATTACTCCGACAATGCCTCCGCTAAATCGTCAGGCGAATCCGAAGACGACGCCGCATCAACTCAGGAAGCCCAACCGAGCCGCAAACGAAAGACCGTGAGCCCAGACTCTTCAACAACTGGACTGCCGCAACCCGAACCTCTCCGATCAGTCCCAGTTCAGTCACAACGCGCTTACAATGGATCTCATCCCCTGTGTTTCACATGCACGTACCATCACCCGCTAGAAGCAAAATGTCGCTATTGCGCAAATTGCAACTGGTATGGGCATTATACGTCGCAGTGCCGTACAAGACCGTGACCTGGAAGGAAGTCATCAGCAACCGCCGTCTCCGCAAGTATCCACAACAACGTTATTTTGATCCTAATGTTGTTGTAATAATCCGACTTATCGCTATCATTTCTGGAACTTATTTCATATATCATCGTGTGTGGATTCTATTTCTCTTACAATCGAGCACTATCTAGACGCTAGCACTATGTACTATATCATGTATTTTATCCCTATAACACTCTTAGAACGAGGTACGGTATACGTGCAAGGGACAACTAATCACGGGTGCACACGGGATTATCTTGGTCAGTGCACGGAGATCGTAGTGAAGTTCTAATGGTGCCATAACGTTTAAAAGCACGGTCAAGGCCGTGTCAACAAAGTGTGACACCAAAGCACGGGGCATAAGTAGTAGGGGTGACGCGGGGGTACGCTTTACCATACTACCGAAACTTCGTGAAGAAAGTGCCATGTGGAGTTGGACGTTATTAGACCTATTATACTATTATGGTTAATTTGACACTCTACCATCAATCACAAGGCGTAACAAAACTAAACCGCATCACTGCGAGGCTTCTCGTAAGTCCGCGTACACAAATTGCCACATCGATGAACTTAGGTAAGTTCACCCCGAAGAGCAATTGGAGCAACGCGAGACTGGTCGTAAAGTCTAGAACGCAACTTAATCGCAGTTTTGCCGGATCAATCTCGCAATCAAATCATTCGATATGTGGCTCGAAATCGCAATCGCATCACGTGTTGTCTAGAAATCTCTAACGCTAGTTATTGTCAATTGTGTGAATCTCTATCAGCTGGTGTGGATCGCCTATTGTGGATTCGCTAGACGAGTATCGAGGATCACTCGCCGCCTTCCACTATTAACGCGCCTCGCACCTAATCCATCCACTCGATACTCTTATCGTGGTTCGCTATTACTTATCGATGTACGCGTTCTACTTGACATGTTAGCGCGCACGACCTCGCTTCACGAGATAAAATTAATAAGGTTGAAACATGGTGATGTTTTGACCATATTAGCTGACTTTTGTGGAAAAAGGCCGTGTGGGCTAGCCTTAGTACTAATTGTGATGTAATCAGTTCAATCAATCGCCTATCACTCGCAAAGCAACAATCGTCGCTTATCAATCTGTCGGAATCTATTGCCTATCGATATTCGAAAGTTACTTGGAAGTCATCGCAGGTGGTGTAATATTAGGGTACATGACATCGCTTCACAAGATAAAACTAATATGGAAAACGTGGCGTTTGACGTATTAGCAAGTCTTGTGGAAACGTGCCATGCGAACCTTGTGTGGAATCAAATCGAAATCTCATTTACTCGAATCAAAATCGTGTCATTCGTTGTCCAACCAAGCATACCATATCAGCGTTTGTGTGACCAAACTACTCGCACTCGCTGCCCATGCTTGGTTTGCATCCAACTCACTCCTATCTTAAGGCTCGGTCTAGCACCCTATCGCTTGGACCAAGGAAATCGAAATTCTATCTGTGTCGTATCGGCACACGTGACACCGCCGCACGAAACAGAGATAATATGGGTAAAACATGGTGGATACGCCGCTGGTACTTCCTATATATAAGTGTTTTAGTCATATTAACAAACTTTCGTGGGAAAGTGCCACGTGGGGCCCGATGTAAATTGTTTTCTGTATTATTAAAGAAAAACCCAATTTATAAATTTTGTTAAAAACCGTTGGACAGGTGAAATTTCCTCATAACATGGAGCAGACATCAAAGCAGGTTAGCTCCATGCCCAATGGAAGATTCATAAGTCCCGATCCTTTTCTTAAAAACTTTTGCAATGACAGAAAGGAACCTTCCCGAGAACGAGGGTTTGACAACCGAGTTCAGCTCAAACCCACGTTGTAGGAAAACTTTCTTAAAACTTATTTTGCCGCCAAATTCTTTTAAAACGTATAACTCACAACCTATTATCAACTAACAAAAACCCTCACCATAGCGCTGGGGTGGACATCGATACAGTCAACGCCGCGCCATGAGGAGATTTTCCTAAATAACTTCGAAGATTAATCGAGTATTGGTAAGTTTAAAACGCTATGGAATTGCTTTTTGTGTGTGTTATCACTTTTAACTAATCGAATCGTATCTTCTCTCCGTTCTCACTCGTCAAATCTTAATCGATCGCTCGTTATCTAGACGCTGATAATCTCTACTCTCAATCGCATCAACCCTTACGACCCTACTATTGGATTAATTTCGGGACGAAATTTCCTAAAGGAGGGGATACTGTAACAACCCGCACCTTCGTGCGTTGTTACTACTCGATACACTCGTTACGCCTAGCACCGGAGATTCGGATCATAATGTAACTATATCAATTATATCGCTAAATCGAAGTATAATCGAATAATTACGCATATTCTATCGCTATTACAAACCTATTTTGCATAACACTCACGATGATGTCGAATATGGGCCTAAACTACCCTTCTCGATGAGCGTGAGGTGTCAAAATGTGAGTAATCAACGCTAACGAGGGTTATCGGGTGAGTACTATGACTCTAACCGTCATGACGATGATGGCAATACGAGTAAGTAGTGCCCCGGTAGTCATCGTGGCACATCACATCGAAGAACGCACTCGAAGGCACGCGTAATTCGATCACCGCACTGAGAATTGGATACATAAATACGTATATACGACCCTTTTGTGATTAATAATAATAAATAATTTAATAATTATATAAATATATGAAAATATGGCTCAAACCGTCGAAATCGCACCAAAAACGGGATCAAAAGGCTTCCGAACGGATCAATTCGATCAGGCTAGTCCAATTGGTCAGACCGGCCCAATCAGATAGGCCAGTCCGATCGGATGGACCAGCCGATCGGATGGGCCAGTCCGATCGAATGGGCCAGCCGATCGACTGGGCCAGCCGATCGACTGGGCCAGCCGATCGACTGGGCCAACCGATCGACTGGGCCAGCCGATCGACTGGGCCAGCCGATCGACTGGGCCAGCCGATCCAACTGCTGTTTTGCCTTTCTTTCCCCTTCCTTGCCTATAAATACCCCTCCATTCACTCCCAAACACTTGTGTTGCTGCTCCTAACCGACCAAGACGCTCCAGCCCTCAAATCTCTCGATTTCTTCCGTTTCTTGTAAGTTTTCAACCCGAATCTTGTACTTTCTTGATCCAAATGCAATCCTTCATCTTTCTATCTTTCAAATCCCAATTTTCAACCGTGAAATCAACGGATTTGGGCTGTTCTAAGGTGATGTCACCACAAAGTTCTTCAAAGGTGATGTCATCCCATGAAGAACAACTCAGATTCGGATGATTTACGTACGATTCTTCACGAATCTCAACCAAATCAATGTTTTTCTAATCAAAGGGCCACGGATTTGGGATGTTCGGATAGATTTCATCACAAAGTTCTTATGAACTTCAAGTGTTGACCTCATATCATCAAGAACAACTCAGATCCAGGGCATTTCCTAAGTAAAATCAAGGTTTTTACATCTGATTTCTAGTGATAAAATGATCGATTTCGGGTTAAACACGGAAAAACCGACAAAAACGACCAGTTCTGACGAACGGGGTGATTCCCGGCCGTTAAAACAGGTCGGAATTGACGGGATTTCAGTTGCTTAACACCTCATCGTAACGTCCTAACCCAAAACGCCGAGAAACGCTCGAAAAATCATCGAAAACAGCCGAACAGGATGGCCAATCGAGTGGCCCAATCGATCGAACAGACCAGTCGATCGAGTGGCCCAATCGATCGAACAGACCAGTCGATCGAGTGGCCCAATCGATCGAACAGACCAGTCGATCGAGTGGCCCAATCGATCGAACAGACCAGTCGATCGAGTGGCCCATTCGATCGAACAGGCCAATCGATCGAGTGGCCCATTCGATCGAACGGCCCATTCGATCGATCAAGCCGTCCGATCGATCAGGCCCATCCGTCCGATCGATCAGGCCTATCCGTCCGACCGACCAGGCCCACTCGATTGAGTGGCCTGTTCGACTGGGCCAGCCCAATTTCACCATTTTGTCCGATTTTAACCCAATTTTGCCCGATTTCATGCAAATCGATACCGTTTAACGCACAGTAATCTATCACTCACGTAAATTATCTGAAATCAGGACATTCTCCGGCACCGATTCCGCAAACCTAACCGAATACGCGCTGTGAGTATACTTGACCCCTTTTATCGAATTTTGGGTGTAACATACGTTCCATAAAAACCAAACTTATCAAACGAATGATTTAATTGGACTATTTATCACTTGCGAATAACTGTTTGCATAGATATACGTGATGCTAGTACATGTATGCTAGGACTTATACTCGTGACGTCCCACCAAGACTAGTATAGTACTATTTCGCCCGACGGGGTCTAGTTATGCCATCAAGAGTCGAGCATCGAGGACTTAGCTGGTAGTATCAGTTTTGTGAGTATATATGTTGTGTATTACGTTTATGCATGTGGAAATTCGCAGCACTTTTAATCTATCATACTACACATATCAAACCTGTATACTCGCCAATACTTTTGTATTGACAAAGTTTTAACGTATGTTGCAGGTTTAGCCGAAGTTTACATCAAATCAAGCTAGGAAGTCTAGAAACTCATCTAAAATCTAGGTTGTCGGATTTGAATTGTTCGAGAGGACAAGAAATCTGTGATGACTTACGTGATTGTATTGTTTGTTAGTATGGGATGACAAATGTAATAAATATTATCGCAATATAGTTGTTATGGATTCTCTTGAGCAATCTGATTCGCCTAGTGCCGCGCCCCGATGATTCCGCCATCGGTTGGGGTGTGACACTACACATGCAATTGGGGCTCACTAGTAATCTTGATATATGTCCAAGAATTATTATTATTATTTTTTTTTCAAAAGATCCCACTAATTCACTATGATGCTGTGACATGCATGGTTCAAGCATTTGATTTTGGCGGCCCAGTAAAGATAAAGGCCAACCCCTTATTGATAAATAGCCCCTAATACTATATATAAAGGCAACTTTCGTCTGACGGTTATTTTAGCAGTCCAAACTTTATGCGGCAATTTTAACTCAGTCACTGGCGTCCCACTCTGCCCAACTTGCTGGTTGTTTCCATATACATTAATTATTAACCTTACACATTTAAATCCACTAATCATTAGGATACTCCAATCCTTCAAATAACAACACATTCCATAGCATTCAACAATTTGCCAAAACAAGATTTCGAAACAAGTGATTCGTAAGAAAAGGACCTTGAAATCTCGGTTTGTCACATCATCCCCAACTTGAAAGAAATTTCGTCCCGAAATTTGATAAGCAATCCCGAACAGCAAGGCGTTAGATCAGGATGACCGTGGATTTTTATCGGGTACCACATCATCCCCAACTTGAAAGGGATTTCGTCCCGAAATTCACCAATGATATCAGAGATTGATTTAACCGGTTGGACAATTGAAGATACTAGAGCTTCCTCTGATTATTAGCTTTCCTAACAGTCACGCGTTGTCGCCAAACGATTTTCCGACCTGAACGATCTTCCCAAAAGGTTCGAGTACAAACCCTGGATCTGCGATTAGATTGTCACCCACCTTAGTCCAACCAAGAGATCGGAATTGTCGCTCAAGTAATGCCTCAAACGGAGCTGCCTGAATACTAGAATGGTCACTGCTGCAGTAGAACTCAACCAAAGGTAAGTGTCCTCCCAGTTCTCACTAAAGCCAATCGCACACATGCTCGCAGCATGTCTTCGTGTGCCAAGATAGTTCGTTTTATTTGACCTTTTGTCCAATGCTCATGTCTAGACGTGAGCCAAGGGTGTTGTGTGTTGCCTGTCATAAATCAGGTATAGATCAAAACCAGATGTAACAGTAGTTGGCACCTCGTGCGTAAAAGCCGCCTCTCTCAGAGGAATATTCACAGATGTGAAGACTCGTCAGTTTCCATAATTGTGAGAAAGTGTGCTGGTAACGTGAGACCATCAACGATCACCCAGGTGATATTGTTTCCGTTTCGAGTTGTAAGTAAACTAGTGGCAGGATCTATGGCAGTGTGTTCTCATTTCCATATGGATGTTCCTGGTTGCCGATACTCTACCTTGACTTTCCGACTAGTTAATCATCATTCCCTTGCACAGCTAGGTGGGTCTTCATGCCCGATCACCAGTATAGGATTTATAAATTCCAATATCTCTTCATCGAAATCCAGACGACTAGAATATCGAAGCCGGTGTGCTTTGCTCAACACAAGTTCCCTAAAGTTGCCGTATAATGAGATCCACACTCATTCCTGGAGGTAGCGAATATCATCCGACCTACCGAAGGTTGCTTCTCCAGGTCCCGCATGGGTCCAATTTGAAAATCCTCTTCCTTTAGTTCTCCAGTGTGAACAGATCGAGTCTGATTAGGTAAGTTAGAGTCGATAGTGAGCTGCAAAGCTCGTGCACATTCAAGTTTCACAGTCGTAATCATCCAAAAGTTCCATCCAGCGATGCCATTAACTGATTTAGCTTCTTCGAAACCAGGGTACACGGGAGGCCTTTGTGATCGGTCTAAGTAGTGCTTTTGGTACCGTCCAAGTAATGCCTCCAACTTAAATCTAAAGACCATGGTTTCCACCGCTGGCTGTGCGTCATGCAGTTCCTATTTGTATCTCCATTACGTAAGTTATCACTTTCTCGCGTTGAATCGGTGTGTAACTGGGACTCCGGTTCAAATCATCATGGTATACCACCAAATCACCCGTACCCTCAGGTAAAGACGATGCTCAGTGCATTGTTGAGTTGGGTTCCCAAAAGTTGAAATGATGCCCGTCTGTGGTGTCACTCACAAGTACACAGCACCCTGTTGTGCTAAAGAGGTTAAAGCTGCACAATCTTCGAGAATCCCTCAATAAATATGCGATAGTATTTAACTGAACCAAAAATTACTGTATCCCCGATGGACTATTTGGTGCCGATCAATATCTAATGAAATGGATCTTTAACAAGATCTGCACGTATCTCCACTTTGTGAACTATGTGACCAAGAAGGTGTATCTCCTCCCCTCCCTGAAGTCACACACAAATAGACTTCGCGTGTAGTTGCTCCTCCCCTAGGAGCTCTAGAACAAAAATACAGGTATAAGTGTCGTTCAGGGCGTTCCTTCTCCTGGTAGTGATTCAAAACGTCACCGATAAATGCGGTCGACAGATCTAGTGAAACGAGGTTGACGTATATCACTTACGTGATCCCTGAGGTTGCTGGTGTGTTGGATATCTTAAATATCTTGAACAGAAAATCATCGTCACCATACTGGATCTGTAACGCCGTGTTAGGGATCATCCTCCCCATGGTCTTCCATCAGATGACAGTCAATCTTAAGTCAGTTTCCGGATAGAATCTTGATTATTGCAACAGGTCAAGCAGGTTGTCGATGCGAGACAGGGGGTGACGGACTATGATAGCCACCTTGTGGTAGTCTGTACACGTACGAAAGGACTCGTCCTTCGTTTCCACAATAGAGCGCGTTTCCCCAAAATGAGGAGCTAGATCTATAAAACTCCCATCCTGTAGTTTCCTAAGGTTGATTGGACAGTTCTTGCAACTTTCCAAGCGCCAGACGATAAGGAGTATGAGTAATCAAGGTTGTCTCTGGTCATCAGATCAATCTGAGACTCTACCTAATCAGTTGTGAAAGTAAACCTGAAAGTTCCTTAAGTACCACGAACAATTGGTGTATCCTCGATCCTCTTTCCCTAGCCCAACATAGTAACGGTTGGCAACATAGCGGAGTAATCCCTCCGTAGACTCTCCTGGCCCTTAGTGCCGGACAGATACTAACCTTTACCCCACACTGATGCTTTAGAACAAACGACGATCCGCCACTAGGGAGGAAGATACGCAAAATATCCTCCTCACTAGGTATATCTACGCGATATCTGGGTAACCAATCCACATTAACTACTGCATCGAGACCATCAAGGATAGTAGAAAGAAGGTCGATGTCGGACACTTGTCCCACAAGGTCGAGTTTGTATCCCAACAAGCATATGAGGTTTCAATTGGCTTGCCATCCACTGATTCCACAATAGGTTTGATTCCGAGAAGCATCAGGGTCAAACAGAACAAAGACGAAATAATTAATTACCCAAAAACATAAAAGCTACCATGTTTTTATTACACCTGGCATTGCCTACGCCAATCCTAAATGCCCTTCCATGAGCGTCATTTCCAGTGTTTGTTGTTTTCGTTACGAGCATTTCTAATACTGCCGTCGTTCCCTTGGTTGTTGTCGTGACTGTTGCCTCTAATGTCGTTGCTTGAAACGGGGCCCTACGGTCGTTCAACAACAGGGTCCATCTTGTCCCACTCCGTGTTGCGTCCTAAGACACTACTCACTGCGTAGGAAGTTACACATTCCACACTGTAATCAGTTGCCATTGCTTATGTCCCTGATTGATTCGTAAGAGTTGACTCCCATGAGTCGCTGACTAAGATTAAAGATTCAATTGGAGTCAAATTGCTGATGTTCGTTGCAGGTAATCAGGGTCGTTCTAATACTGAGATTGGTAAGGCACTACGCTCCTCCTATTGTCCATCGTTCTTGCAAGTTGACAGAGTAATACACGGTATGTTTCCAGAGCGTTGCAGAAGTGATCGCACTTCAGGGTCTAAGACGTCAATACATTAAGTTCCAGCAAACGGAGAGAAGTGAGGGAGGTATAGACCAATCATTCGACATTACGACATACAACTCAAGGACGTTCGTATAAGCACCTAACATTCTACACAGTTCGCTAGGCGTTCAGATGGGTGCTCAGGTAATACTCGATAGCATCGAGATTCGAAAGGTTTCGGAGGGAAGTGAAAAGGTCATGTTCGAGTAGGAGACAATCACTACTATGGCTCCTATAGACTGTTATGTTTCACATCAACCAAATAACGGAATGGAACCCCTTTTTCACTTGTTAAGCCTCACTGGGACCCACATGCACCCCACATTATTATTATGTGTGCACCCATAATAATATTGTGATTTGCATGCTCATCTCAGTTCTTCCTAACTCATGTCAAATGGTTCCTCAAACTCGAGTAGCAAACAAAGAACATCCCAAAACGGGAGTCGTGAATGTCTAATGAAACACCACACCATCAATCACATAACATATGCAAGTAGTATATGAATTCGTACTGTTGTGCTCAGCGTGCAGCCACGTGCAATATCATACGTAAGTGTTCACTAGTTATGCAGTACAATGAGTAAACGAGAGACGAACCTTGCAGTCTAGAGCTGAGTGTCATGGTCGATTTTCGTAGTGGCTTGGTTATAGTCCGGTTTTATAAAAAAACATTTTAAAACCAAGTTCACTATAACCAGTGGCTCTGATACCAAACTGTCACACCCCCAAAATACCACCTAGGGAATGTCCCTGTTAGGCGTGTGACGTACCAACAACGAGCCACTCATTACATTGAACCCAAACATGTTTCAAAATAAAGTTCCCAATTATTAATAAAAATACCATCAACAAGTTAAGTGAAAACCAAAGTGTTCAGCGGAAGCAAAGTAAAACAGTTTCAAAACCAATGTATAGTATCAATAAATCAATAACATGAGTTCCTCCAGTCGACCCATGACCACTCCAGCTACTCCAGACGGCAAGTTCCAATGCAAGACATCTAACGACCTACAAGCATGCAAACAAGTGTGTCAGACAACGCTGGTGAGTTCAAAGTTTTGTTAACGAGTTTAGTTTACCAGATACATGTATAAAACAGTTTAACAATTTGATTTGATGTTGATATTAACTCGATTACCGTATGTGGCGACCAGATGTGAATGCCCAACCCCAATGCCTCCATTTAGGCATTGGTCATGAGGTCAAGGTATCAAACAACCCTGAATAGATGTAAGGGGTCTTATATGTACACGATGAGAATGCCCAACCCCAATGCCTCCATTTAGGCATTGGTCATGAAGTCCAGGTAATTAGTTCACGCCCGTCCTTTCGGCCCGGTGTGAGGGTGCCAAACCTAATAGCGCTATCAACTAAATACCTCGTTGCTTCTTCAGCAACACGGTAGATGTATGGGGTCTTACATGATTTATACTGTGTTCAATAACCAACATCCCAAATAAACAGTTTACCCAGTATTCCCTTTAGAAACGTTTACCAGATGTCCCAAACCACCGGGACGCATGCTTGGAAAAGTGCAGTGAACTCACCTTGGATTTGCTCGGTATGTTACGTTACATTACCCGTTCCCAGTTGGTCAACCAAACCCTACCGTGGTTACCAGAGATAGTCAGTGTATATGCTTATAATGTACGTATTCCACATTCACATTGCACAAGTAACATACACCTATCATTGTATGAGTTGTAATAGTTCACGAACTCCAACAGTAACATATGTCATACTACATAATTAACATATTGTACACCATGCACATTATCCAATAACACCTATCAGGTATTTAGCACGTATACAGATTCATATCACGAGTTTACATTCAACGAATACTAATTAGTGTTCGGCCCCTTTTTTGTTCCAGGCCCTAGGTGTGTGTGTGTGACCCGAGCATATTTACTAGTCCCAAACCAACGAGTGGTCCAAATTAGCATAACTGTGTGAGCGGAGTCTTATTATGCGATTCGTGTTCGGTGTATAGTTCAATAGTTAGCAGCCCACACCGGAGTGTGTGATCCAACCGACCGGTGCGGCCCAATACATCACTGGCCCACTTATGTAAGGTGCGGTTCCAGACATAGTGTGCGATCAACATTAAATAGTGCGATTCGTTGCTTTACCCATTTAACATGTGCGATGACTTACTAGTGCATGTGACCAGTATTGTGTGTGCCTCATGTTGACCGTTGTGCTATCAGTTTACTTTATACCAAATTCATGGATTCAATTACAAGGTTACCCCTCCCCACTATCCTTAATTACCGTCTAAGACTCAACCCTCGTGGTTATTTAATCAATTTATTCAAGTACTAGAATCATTCCAATGAATACACTTTGCCATACAACAGATAATCATGGTTCACACCTCACAGACATTCATAATGTTGGGTTAATTGGGTTCGTTCTCGGGTTACACGGGTCGCGAGTCAAGGATTAACTGGTCAGCTGTTACGAGTTCATGCAAACGTGGGAAAGTGAACAATTTGGAGTTGTTTTGCTTGCGAAACTGTAGGACCAGTAGAATAGATCTTTGACCGAGTTTATTGGAGAGTCATGGGGCATGGAGCTTTTACGTGGAGTTTATTTCCAGCACATGTTTTATTTGTTTTGTTATATATATAGGATAGTGCTAGTATGTTTCTTTTGTACCTTTTTTTGTTTTATCAAAACAGTTACCAAGTTTCCTTCTGCATAGTATCTACCAATTCACTATCATACACACATACGTAAGTTTGTGTGTGTTGTGAGAGGGTTGAGTGTAATTGGGCCTGTAACCAACACATAATCCTTAATATCCATCCTAATCATCGATCAAACAGCAGGTGCATATCAATGATTACTAATCCTGTCATCATGCCTATACCTGAAACGAACCAGCCATATAGTTAACCTAGGAATCATTCATCACGGCAATACTCTAACGCATCAAGGAGATAATCATCATAGTTGTTTCGATGCATAATCACCATCAGATTTTAACATTCAAACCACATTCTAATACACACCATCATCTCGGACTATCGATTCGCATCATAGACGGTTCCGAGTTCATGTTAACAGATTAATCATGCTAATGGTTACAATCTACACAATTTTAATACATACCATCTATCTTTTGTTTCAATAGAATTTCTACCACTAATCCTTCTAAATTCTTAGATCATAACAGAACACAACAGATACATAGATTATATCCGAACACATACAAACACGGAATAATAATAAGGTAGACTATACTAACCGAGATGAATTTTTGCCAGACAACCGGACAGATCCGAGAGGGAGATGTGCTTCGATGGGAGGGGGTGTAATCTGTCGTCGATCAGAGAGAAGGGGTAGGGTTTTAGTGCCGTCGACTCTTTTCTGCCTGATGTTGCTGCCGTATGCTGTTGTCGAAAATACAAATATATGCCCAATAGAATTTTTTAGGTTCTATAATAATATATTCCTTTGCAAGGCCCAAGGCCTAATTCACGTGGATATGATGGACTACACATGCAATTGAGGCCCACTAGTAATCTTGATATATGTCCAAGAATTATTATTATTATTTTTTTTTCCAAAAGATCCCACTAATTCACTATGATGTTGCTGTGACATGCATGGTTCAAGCATTTGATTTTGGCGGCCCAATAAAGATAAAGGCCAACCCCTTTATTGATAAATAGCCCCTAATACTATATATAAAGGCAACTTTTGTCTGACGGTTATTTTAGCAGTCCAAACTTTATGCGGCAATTTTAACTCAGTCACTGGTGTCCCACTCTGCCCAACTTGCTGGTCGTTTCCATATACTTTAATTATTAACCTTACACATTTAAATCCACTAATCATTAGGATACTCCAATCCTTCAAATAACAACACATTCCATAGCATTCAACAATTTGCCAAAACAAGATTTCAAAACAAGTGATTCGTAAGAAAAGGACCTTGAAATCTCGGTTTGTCACACCGTAAACTTTGATGGCACAGGAGGTGCTGTCGCTTTTGTCCGCTGGGCTGAGAAAACAGAATCCGTTCTTCGCATGAGCAAATGCGCATTGAATCAGCAAGTCACTTACATCTCTGGGCTATTTTTGGATGGAGCCCTATCCTGGTGGAATCTACAAGTACAGACACTTGGCGAAGCTGCTGCTTACGCGCTGACATGGACCGAACTGAAGGAACTCATGCGCAAGAAGTACTGTTCTCGCGCAGAGATTCAGAGATTGGAGACCGAGTTCTGGCATCTAAAAATGGAAGGTCCTAAGATAGCTGAGTACGTCCAAAGATTCCACGACTTGTCGCATGTGGTACCCTACATGGTCACACCTGAGTTCAAGAGAATTGAACGCTTCATTTGGGGATTAGCTCCTCAAATCATCAGCATGGTGACCTCCTCCAAACCTGCAACTATCACTGAAGCCATTGATTTGAGTGTGGCTCTCACCGAGGAGGCAATTCGTTTGAACAAGTTTGATGAAGCTGAGCCCAAGAAGAAAGAGACTCATGTGGAGTCGTCAGGTGGTAACAAACGAAAGTTTTCAAACTTCAAGCAGGGCACCGGGGTGGTGGTTAAGAAAGGAGAGCAGAACGCGCCAGCTCAGGATACAGCTGGTGGTAGGAAGAAAGGAAAGGGATATATGGGTGCACAACCCAAGTGCAACTCATGCCAACGACATCACTCTGGTCGTTGCGGGCTAAGAGTTTGTGAATCATGTGGGAAGACTGGTCATACGAAGGATTTTTGTTGGGCTAGTGCTGGCCGGGGAGGCCAAGGAGGAGTTGGGAATAGAAATAATCGTGGTGGTAATGGGAACCGCCCCCAAGGAAACAATGGAGGTGATGGAAACCGAGTCAACAACGCAAACCAAGCGGGCGCCATGAATCGTAATCAGGGAAACAATCAAGCTGGAAACGTTGGTGGAAATGGGCAGAGACCCGGATGCTTTAACTGCGGCGACATTGGGCACTACAAAAGGAATTGCCCGGAATTGAACCAAGCCCGCGGAAGGGTTTTCAACATAGAAGCAAGGGAAGCGCGCCAGGATCCCAATGTTGTCACTGGTACGTTCCTTGTAAACCAACGCTATGCATCCGTTTTATTTGATACTGGCGCTGATTATAGCTTCGTGTCGTTAGAATTTAAGAATATGCTTGGTTTAGCCGCTAGTAAGTTAGATACTCCGTACTCGATCGAATTAGCGAATGGGAAGTTAGTAGAAGCTAATGAGGTGATTCGAGGTTGCGTAATCGAATTGGGAGAGCGTGAGTTCGCTCTAGATCTACTACCAGTCCAGTTGGGAAGCTTCGACGTGGTAGTAGGGATGGATTGGTTATCGAGTAACAAGGCCGAGATAGTTTGTCATGAGAAGGTCGTTCGTATCCCAACCAATGATGGTGAGACCATTATTGTTCACGGAGAGAAGCGTGAGACGCCGTTGAGGATTATTAGCTGCCTGAAGGCAAGAAAGTGTTTGCAGAAGGGATGTGCTGCCTTTCTGGCACACATTGTAGATAAGAAGGCTGCTGAGCCAAAGATCGAAGACATCCCTGTCGTGAGGGAATATCCAGAAGTCTTTCCAGAAGACTTGCCTGGATTGCCGCCTCCAAGACAAGTGGAGTTCCGCATAGACTTAGTTCCAGGCGCCGCGCCTGTGGCTAAGGCACCTTACAGACTTGCTCCGTCTGAGATGCAGGAACTCTCGACACAACTTCAAGAGTTGTTAGACAAGGGATTTATCAGACCGAGCTTCTCGCCTTGGGGAGCTCCAGTTTTGTTTGTCAAGAAGAAGGACGGTAGTTTCCGCATGTGCATTGATTACAGAGAGTTGAACAAGCTGACGATCAAGAATAGGTATCCCCTGCCAAGAATCGATGATCTGTTTGACCAACTACAAGGTTCAAGCTTTTATTCAAAGATCGATCTTCGATCTGGATACCATCAGTTACGGATACAGGAGGAGAGTATCCTAAAGACAGCCTTCAGAACCCGATATGGACACTACGAGTTTCTGGTTATGCCGTTTGGTCTGACAAACGCACCTGTAGTGTTCATGGATCTAATGAATCGAGTTTGTAAGCCGTACTTGGATAAGTTTGTGATTGTATTCATCGATGATATTTTGATTTATTCAAAGACGAAGGATGAGCACGAGCAACATCTTAGAGCCATTCTGGAGCTGCTAAAGAAAGAACAGTTGTACGCCAAGTTCTCTAAGTGCGAGTTTTGGCTACGAGAAGTGCAATTCCTTGGGCACGTGGTGAATGGAAATGGAATCCACGTGGATCCCACCAAGATCGAGGCGATCAAAGATTGGGAAACGCCAAAGACGCCAACCGAGATTCGGCAATTCTTGGGTTTGGCTGGCTATTATCGAAGGTTCATTGAGAATTTTTCAAAGATCGCTCAACCATTGACGCTCCTCACTCAGAAGGACAAGAAGTTTAATTGGGGAATCAAACAGGAGGAAGCATTTCAAATATTGAAAGATAAGCTTTGCAACGCGCCAATCTTAGCTCTACCGGAAGGTACACATGATTTTGTGGTATACTGCGACGCATCGCGTCAAGGATTGGGTTGTGTGTTGATGCAACGCCAAAAGGTTATTGCCTACGCATCACGCCAACTGAAGGTACATGAAAAGAACTATACCACACATGATTTGGAACTAGGCGCAGTACTTTTTGCTTTAAAAATCTGGAGACACTACCTTTATGGTACAAAGTGCACAATCTTCACAGATCACAAGAGCCTCCAACATATATTCAACCAGAAGGAGTTGAACATGAGGCAAAGACGATGGGTAGAACTGTTGAATGACTACGACTGCAAGATTAAGTATCATCCAGGGAAGGCGAATGTGGTCGCCGATGCCCTAAGTCGAAAAGAGAGGATCAAGCCCATAAGGGTTAGGGCTTTGGAGATGGTTATTCGAACCGACTTTCCTCTGCGCATTCGTGCCGCGCAGAAAGAAGCTCTCAAGGAAAGAAACCTTGAAGAAGAGTATCTCCGTGGGATGGAGAAGTTATTGGTACCAAACAAGGAAGGAACGTTGTGTTTTGAGAAAAGGATTTGGGTTCCTCTGTTTGGTGGTTTAAGGAAGGTTATTTTCGATGAAGCTCACAAGTCGCGGTACTCTATCCATCCTGGAGCGGATAAGATGTACCAGGATCTTAAGGATTATTATTGGTGGCCTAGAATGAAAGGCGACGTGGCTGTTTATGTGAGCAAATGTTTAACTTGCGCTAAGGTAAAAGCGGAATACCAGAAGCCTTCGGGACTTCTGCAGCAACCAGAGATTCCCAAGTGGAAGTGGGAACAAATCTCTATGGATTTTATTACGAAGTTGCCAAGAACGCCAAGAGGCCATGACACTATTTGGGTAATAGTGGATCGCTTAACGAAGTCAGCACACTTCCTACCTATCCGAGAGAAGGATAATACGAGCAAACTGGCCGAAATTTACATGAGAGAGATTGTTACACGTCATGGAGTACCTCTCTCGATTATCTCTGATAGAGACGGAAGGTTCGTATCGAGGATATGGCAATCCTTCCAGGAAGCTTTTGGCTCAAAGTTGAATCTGAGCACTGCTTTTCACCCGCAGACCGACGGTCAAAGCGAGCGGACGATTCAGACATTGGAGGACATGCTGAGAGCATGTGTTATGGATTTGGGCGGTAGCTGGGATAAACATTTGCCTTTGGTTGAGTTCTCATACAACAACAGCTACCACACCAGTATTGGTGCCGCGCCATTCGAAGCTTTATATGGACGCAAGTGCAGATCACCGCTTTGTTGGGCAGACGCAGGTGATAGACAATTGGTTGGTCCTGACATGGTCCAGGAAACCACCGACAAGATCGCACAAATCCGAGATCGCATCAGTGCGGCTCGTGACAGGCAGAAAGCCTACGCGGATCGAAGCAGGAAACCTCTAGAGTTTGAGGTTCGTGATATGGTTTTGTTGAAGGTATCACCCTGGAAGGGTGTGGCACGCTTTGGGAAACGTGGAAAGTTGAACCCGAGGTATATTGGACCGTTCAAGATCTTGGAGAGAATCGGGTTAGTAGCATACAAGTTGGACCTGCCTGCCGAACTGAATGGCGTTCACGATACATTTCACGTATCCAATCTGAAGAGAAGTCCAACACAAGATACCGTTGTCATTCCTACCGACGAAATTCATGTTGACGACACGCTCCACTTCGTTGAAGAACCAGTCGAGGTCACGGATTGGAAAGTTAACAAGACCCGCCGGAGCAATGTCAAGCTCGTCAAAGTTCGTTGGAATGCTAGACATGGTCCTGAATTCACCTGGGAGCGTGAGGACCGAATGAAAGAGAAATACCCCCACCTATTTCCTGAGAACCCTGCTTCTACAAGCAGAACTTAAAATTTCGGGACGAAATTTTTCTAACGGGGGGAGAATGTGACAACCCTCACTAAACCAGGTATCCGTACGATTTAATTAATAAATAATTGCTGCTTAATTACTGTGCTTAACTGAAATTGCTGACGAACTGCTACTTGATTTCTAGTACTTGTATATTCCTGCATCATACTTTGATTTCCGTCACTACATTATTTACACGTTGAACCTTAGTGACAAACATGATGCACTAAAGCACAGTAGCATTAGAACGGATAACCCATTGAACATGCTGATAAAGCCAGCATCAGGCAGACACTGCCTCTAAGGGCCTGTATGAGCCAGAAATATTTTACTACACCCATAGTGAGTGTAGGGATACAAGGGTTGTAGAACTGCGTCTCTAGGAATAAGATATAATGATTGGATGTGCCTAAAACGTACTCTAAGCACAAGCCACAACACTTTTATTAACATACTAGCTTATGGCTAACTAATAAAGTGCCAAAACATGAGGAAAATATTCCTGACACTTTGTAGAATAAGTTGTGTCACTAAAAGCATTATTTACGACACTTAAAAACTTACTTAAGCTCTTTAACGGATTTCTATCCAAACGAACAACCGGACTATACCCGGAACATGAAAATATTGACAAAAATATTATTGCTCTTTTTCTGAGCCAGTTAGGGTCCCTGATTACCCTAACACCCGCGTTAAAGCACAACATATGACTAACCGAGTTAACCCTTAAATCTAACTTGGTTTAAAGTAACTAAACTCTAATCATCCACTTGAATTCGAACTAGAAACCCCCCCCCCCTTGGGCCGATCGGTCACCTTGTGACCTTGACATGTACCATTTTTCTAATATTTTATTTCCCTTGGTCTCATATCTAGATGACACATGAACCATGGGATAATCACTTTCATGTTTGCCTATAAGTATGGACTTAAACACAAGAGATTTTCACACTTCACAACTCAACACACACACACTCTCTTGCCCTCCCTTGGCTCTCGGCCGAACCCACATCCACACATCCACCCATTTTCGGTTTTTGATCCATCCATTCCAAGCATACACAAGCCTTTCGGGTCACGCATAAGGAGTCTTGGAGCTAACGGAAGTGGAAGGACCTCGTTATCTTGCTTTTATCCACCACATTTTCGCATAGATTCTTCCCTAGCCCCGAGCTAGAGGTATAACACTTAAAACTCATACTCGGATCATTCTAAGGTGGTTAATAAGATTTGTAACGGTTAAAACTCGGAAACTTGCATTTTGAATCTTTAAAGTCTACTAAAACATGAATATAGTTGGTTAAAAGCTTAATACTTGTGTAAAAGTTGTAGTATTTGAAAGTGGTGATTATTGAGGCCCGATCTACGTTGTGGTAGCTCGGATCATCGTTTAACCCGACTTTGTTAAGATCATGGATCTTGACATAAGCTTGTTTCGGACGGTACAAGGGTTAAAAGGTGAAACTCTACCACACGAGAAACATGAACTTGTGTAAAAGTATTTTTACTTGCAAAATAGTGTTTAAAACTAGCAGATCTACGTATCTGCAAGTGGTATTTTCAAAGGACCAAGTGTCGAGAAAATCATGTTTTCTAAAAGACGGATAACACACTAACAAGTGTGATTTTTTACAAACCACAAGCGTATAAACACTTGTGAAATGAAAGATCCGACAAAATAATAATTTTTGCAAAAGATGACGGGAAGTTGTAAAGGATGATTTATTCTAAAAACGAGGTTTTTACGGGATTAAACTATTTTATACAAAGATCCACCAAATATAACGGGATCTACACTATAGTTTTCGGAAAAACCACAAGTTCATGTGATTATGCGATTTACATACTTGTCGACTAGTTTGATGTGTCGGAAATTGATTGATTGATTAAAGAAGTGTTGAAATGATTTTGTAAAAGAAAATGATACGCTTGAAAGCGTGGCCACCTCCAGTTACAGGGGAAACTCTGGCGAAATTTTTCTAAAAACCTAACACTTAGAATTATTTACAAGTGTTAGAATTATTTTTGGTATGTTTTCAAAATATATTTCACCACGACTTATTTACTAATATTCGGAGGTGGGATTTTCACAAAACTAAACGTGATAAACATATACTTAGTAAATATATTTTTCACCACACTGTTTATGATTATTTTGTGAAAATACATAAATATTATTTTTAGAGTAAAAATAATATTTCGAACGATAACAGCTCCAAAATAATACAAACGCTTACACGACAAACATATAAGTTACACCGGTAATTATTATTACCACTTAATCGTTAAAACGTAACTTACGCATTATACGGAAATATTCATGAACGCGTATTTTGTCAACGCATTATTTTGGAAGTATTATGTGAAGTGAAAATATAATGTTTTTGAGAAAAATATTTATATTTTGGAAGTAGAAGTAAAAATATATTAAGTGGGACTTAATGATATAATACAAATACACATGTATTAAATCCCCCATCCTTGGGAAGGAGATTAATTACCAAAGTACATGCAAAATATAAACACGAAATAGTTGTCTAACTATTTCCCAAAAACTTAAACTATAAAGCTAAGGCACGGCCATCCGTCTAATAGAATCAGCACATGTAGGTCTTTGCACAGCTGCCTGACATTCGGAGTACTTGGTATAGCGACGCACTGACTGTGAGTTCATGTCCCCCTATTCTCTTAACTGTTTTCAGTTTTCTAAACTGCGGGGGTGAAATACATGTTACTTTGATTATGAATACTTTTTACATGGTATGGTTAGCGTAAGGAGGGTTACTACTTAGATCATGTGAGTGGGTAGGCGGAAACTTGAGGCCATTAATCCTCATGGTAGGACCGAGGGACAGGAGCGGTAGATCTATCTGGATGTAGCGAGCCCAGCCCCAGGTCCAGCATAACGGACCTCGGGGTGACTTAGTGCCCGACGCATAAATCCGCTAGGTTTGAGTCTTCCTACTTGCACTTCACACATATCAATGGCCTTGCAAACCATTGGTGATCTCTTTTTCCTTATTTGCTACATACCAGGGTTTTTGATAAATACAAAGGTTTGTTTACTCACTTTCGCATGAACTCGCTCAACATTATTGTTGATTTTTCAACTTACATGTATTTCAGGGAATTAAAAGATCTGGCACGGTATGGCATGTTTTCCGCTGCATTAGTCACCGAGGTCATCCAGGGTTCGGGGAATGTGACTCTTTCCTGGACAAGTCACAGTCCTGGAATCATGTTTATGTTAAGATTGAATTTGTAATGTTTGGTGAACAAGCTTATGGTTGTTAGGGTGTTATCCCGTTAAGACAATGTTATGGTATTTTTATTTTAATGGATGATCTTGCATATTTTTAATTCATATAGCTTGGTTATGATTAAGCTATGGTATTAAGAAGTCACACCAAATTAACCACGCTTCCGCAAAGCCAGGGTGTGACAGCTTGGTATCAGAGCTCTGATCATAGCGAACTAGGATTCCTTCTCGAGTCTAGACTATGATCACTAGGGCTCTCACGAAAACATTTTTACTGCATACCACTTAAGTCCAGATCCAAAACCTTTTTATAAACAAATGTTGAGCGCATTTTATTTATTATTTTTAGGCTCAGTCTGGGAGGCTGAGGCTCGGTCTGGGAGGCCGAGGCTCGATCCAATGGATCGAGGTAGTTGTCTAGTGGGACTAGGGAGTCAGTCTGGGAGGCTGGGAGATTTGGCTAGTGGGACTAGGGAGTCAGTCTGGGAGGCTGGGAGAATTGGCTAGTGGGACTAGGGAGTCAGTCTGGGAGGCTGGAAGAATTGGCTAGTGGGACTAGGAAGAACAGTCTGGGAGGCTGGGAGGCTAGTGGGACTAGGAGAATTATGTGATTTTTACTTGGTGACTTATGTGATTACCTGATTGTATGACTGATTATTTGTGCATATTTGTGTTGGTGTTACAGACACATGGACTCACCAGGCACAGGTGACTCGGACACCACCGGACCCCTACCTATCGTATCTGATGACCTCCCATCTTCGGAGCATGAGGTGCATACATCTGATTCCACCAGCACGGACGACGACGATTTCCAGCCCTTCGCACTACCCGAGGGTGCTGATGAGCCTGCGGATGGCCCCCCTGCTGAGTACTTACCTCTAGTTGTGATTCCGGCTCCTATACCTTTAGCTGTTTATCCCGCATATGACTTACTACTTGACGCCGAGGCTGACGGCGATATCGATCTGTTTGAGGATGAGCCTATCGAGGATGAGATCCCGGACGCATCCCTACTTCCTGCTGGCGATCTTCTGATGGTCGCTGATGCCCCTGCCAAGGACTCACCCGCACATTCACCGGTCCCAGACTCCTTTGAGTCTGTGGCTTCCGCACCTTCTCACGAGGTGAGCGTACAGCACTTTGCACACGATTCGGATCCTGACCAGGCATCCTCTGCTGCACCTATTCCGAGCTTTGCATTTGAGCATGACGACATAGAGGATTCTGATCCCATCTTTCCTCCGGGATTTGACCCGGATCATGATATTGAGTTTATCCCGATGGACCAGCCCATGGAGGATCCCGCTGATCCAGTTGATCCTATTGATCCCGATTTTGATTTCGAGATGGCTTTTGATGACCATGAGCCTGCCTTGGCTCCTGAGCAGGCAGCTGCTCTAGATCCTATGCCCGAGCATGACCCCGTACATGCTGGCATCCCAGTTGAGCCCGTTCTAGCTGACCCGCCCGTTGATGATCATTTGGAGGGCGATCATGTCGTTGTTGCTGTCGATCCTGTTGTTCCCCCACCTATTGCTGATATACCTGTTGACCATCTTGTTGATCACGTTGCACCGGTTGATCCTATTGTTGCTCCCCCATTTGATCCCATTCCACTTGAGCCTGAGCACGCACTGTTTGCAGACCACATGGATCCACCGGATGAGCATGCACAGCACGGTTGGATACCTGCTGATGAGGACGTTCCACCTTTGCCCCCTCAGATCCCTGTTACACGATCTGTTGATTTCACTTTTCAGGTTCCTCAGTTTGTACCTCCAGCGAGGCCTGGAGAGGGCTCTTCAGCCCATCCTTTTGGGCACGTACCGATGTCTATTCCTTTCATGCCCCAGATGTCATCTGTTCCACCCTCTGCTTCACCGATTCATGTGGCACCGTTTGACCCCACCAGTGAGCCTTTGCTTTGGTCGACACCAGCAGTCATGCCACCTACTGATCCTTACCATCCATTTCATGTGGGACACACTATAGAGGATGTTTTGATGTCCTTCGTTCATCAGCACGAGTTACACACGCAGCGTCTCCAGGAGCTCGAGAGAGCTCAGCTGCCACCATGTTCATGCCATGGTCAGATACACTCTCCTCTTCAGCCATGTCGATCATTACCCCCAGATTATGCTGCTCGTCTCTTTACATTAGAGCAGCAGGTTGCTTCTGTCATCCGTACTCAGCAAGCTATGGAGGAGGACTGGCTCCAGTTACGTCGCTTGCTTTACACTTACTTTCCCCCTCCTCCACCGCCATCTGTATAGGGCTCATCAGTACTGCTTGTGTAGACGTTGGTGAGAGGACCGCGATTGCTTTTGGTTGCATAGCATTTTGGAGACTACATGACGATACTGACTTTTGACACATACTTGATGTATTTGATGTATATGACACTGATTTGATATAACTTTTGGACAGGGGTGATGTAGCCCTAGTTGATTGATGATTGTATGACACAGTGATGTACTGATACACTTACGTTGTGGTCTCGATATATATGGCAATCGCAGTATTCTCATCATATTTGATTCGCTTGATTGCTTATTTACATTTTTATGACATGGGATGTTGTGTGTATAATATTTATGACATGGGATGTTGTGTGTATAATATTTGTGACATGGGATGTTGTGTGATTAGTATTTGTAAAGTATTGATAACATGAGATGTTATGTGCTATTACTATTACTATATACGTACGCGTTACTATGGCCTAACCGACGTAAACACATCTTTAGAAGATGCCGCCAAGACGTCAACAACAGCAGATGCCCACTACTCAGGACGAACTACAGCAAGTCATTGCTGCTGCCATTGCTCAATATGCTGCCTCTCAAGGAGGAATGAGTGGAAGCAACTCTGGCAACACTGGCAACAACAACAATCCACCTCATGGGTGCACCTACAAACAGTTCTTGGACTGCAAGCCCGTATGTCACACCCCCAAAATACCACCTAGGGAATGTCCCTGTTAGGCGTGTGACGTACCAACAACGAGCCACTCATTACATTGAACCCAAACATGTTTCAAAATAAAGTTCCCAATTATTAATAAAAATACCATCAACAAGTTAAGTGAAAACCAAAGTGTTCAGCGGAAGCAAAGTAAAACAGTTTCAAAACCAATGTATAGTATCAATAAATCAATAACATGAGTTCCTCCAGTCGACTCATGACCACTCCAGCTACTCCAGACGGCAAGTTCCAATGCAAGACATCTAACGACCTACAAGCATGCAAACAAGTGTGTCAGACAACGCTGGTGAGTTCAAAGTTTTGTTAACGAGTTTAGTTTACCAGATACATGTATAAAACAGTTTAACAATTTGATTTGATGTTGATATTAACTCGATTACCGTATGTGGCGACCAGATGTGAATGCCCAACCCCAATGCCTCCATTTAGGCATTGGTCATGAGGTCAAGGTATCAAACAACCCTGAATAGATGTAAGGGGTCTTATATGTACACGATGAGAATGCCCAACCCCAATGCCTCCATTTAGGCATTGGTCATGAAGTCCAGGTAATTAGTTCACGCCCGTCCTTTCGGTCCGGTGTGAGGGTGCCAAACCTAATAGCGCTATCAACTAAATACCTCGTTGCTTCTTTAGCAACACGGTAGATGTATGGGGTCTTACATGATTTATACTGTGTTCAATAACCAACATCCCAAATAAACAGTTTACCCAGTATTCCCTTTAGAAACGTTTACCAGATGTCCCAAACCACCGGGACGCATGCTTGGAAAAGTGCAGTGAACTCACCTTGGATTTGCTTGGTATGTTACGTTACATTACCCGTTCCCAGTTGGTCAACCAAACCCTACCGTGGTTACCAGAGATAGTCAGTGTATATGCTTATAATGTACGTATTCCACATTCACATTGCACAAGTAACATACACCTATCATTGTATGAGTTGTAATAATTCACGAACTCCAACAGTAACATAAGTCATACTACATAATTAACATATTGTACACCATGCACATTATCCAATAACACCTATCAGGTATTTAGCACGTATACAGATTCATATCACGAGTTTACATTCAACGAATACTAATTAGTGTTCGGCCCCTTTTTTGTTCCAGGCCCTAGGTGTGTGTGTGTGACCCGAGCATATTTACTAGTCCCAAACCAACGAGTGGTCCAAATTAGCATAACTGTGTGAGCGGAGTCTTATTATGCGATTCGTGTGCGGTGTATAGTTCAATAGTTAGCAGCCCACACCGGAGTGTGTGATCCAACCGACCGGTGCGGCCCAATACATCACTGGCCCACTTATGTAAGGTGCGGTTCCAGACATAGTGTGCGATCAACATTAAATAGTGCGATTCGTTGCTTTACCCATTTAACATGTGCGATGACTTATTAGTGCATGTGACCAGTATTGTGTGTGCCTCATGTTGACCGTTGTGCTATCAGTTTACTTTATACCAAATTCATGGATTCAATTACAAGGTTACCCCTCCCCACTATCCTTAATTACCGTCTAAGACTCAACCCTCGTGGTTATTTAATCAATTTATTCAAGTACTAGAATCATTCCAATGAATACACTTTGCCATACAACAGATAATCATGGTTCACACCTCACAGACATTCATAATGTTGGGTTAATTGGGTTCGTTCTCGGGTTACACGGGTCGCGAGTCACGGATTAACTGGTCAGCTGTTACGAGTTCATGCAAACGTGGGAAAGTGAACAATTTGGAGTTGTTTTGCTTGCGAAACTGTAGGACCAGTAGAATAGATCTTTGACCGAGTTTATTGGAGAGTCATGGGGCATGGAGCTTTTACGTGGAGTTTATTTCCAGCACATGTTTTATTTGTTTTGTTATATATATAGGATAGTGCTAGTATGTTTCTTTTGTACCTTTTTTTGTTTTATCAAAACAGTTACCAAGTTTCCTTCTGCATAGTATCTACCAATTCACTATCATACACACATACATAAGTTTGTGTGTGTTGTGAGAGGGTTGAGTGTAATTGGGCCTGTAACCAACACATAATCCTTAATATCCATCCTAATCATCGATCAAACAGCAGGTGCATATCAATGATTACTAATCCTGTCATCATGCCTATACGTGAAACGAACCAGCCATATAGTTAACCTAGGAATCATTCATCACGGCAATACTCTAACGCATCAAGGAGATAATCATCATAGTTGTTTCGATGCATAATCACCATCAGATTTTAACATTCAAACCACATTCTAATACACGCCATCATCTCGGACTATCGATTCGCATCATAGACGGTTCCGAGTTCATGTTAACAGATTAATCATGCTAATGGTTACAATCTACACAATTTTAATACATACCATCTATCTTTTGTTTCAACAGAATTTCTACCACTAATCCTTCTAAATTCTTAGATCATAACAGAACACAACAGATACATAGATTATATCCGAACACATACAAACACGGAATAATAATAAGGTAGACTATACTAACCGAGATGAATTTTTGCCAGACAACCGGACAGATCCGAGAGAGAGATGTGCTTCGATGGGAGGGGGTGTAATCTGTCGTCGATCAGAGAGAAGGGGTAGGGTTTTAGTGCCGTCGACTCTTTTCTGCCTGATGTTGCTGCCGTATGCTGTTGTCGAAAATACAAATATATGCCCAATAGAATTTTTTAGGTTCTATAATAATATATTCCTTTGCAAGGCCCAAGACCTAATTCACGTGGATATGATGGACTATACATGCAATTGGGGCCCACTAGTAATCTTGATATATGTCCAAGAATTATTGTTATTATTTTTTTTTCAAAAGATCCCACTAATTCACTATGATGCTGTGACATGCATGGTTCAAGCATTTGATTTTGGCGGCCCAGTAAAGATAAAGGCCAACCCCTTATTGATAAATAGCCCCTAATACTATATATAAAGGCAACTTTCGTCTGACGGTTATTTTAGCAGTCCAAACTTTATGCGGCAATTTTAACTCAGTCACTGGCGTCCCACTCTGCCCAACTTGCTGGTTGTTTCCATATACTTTAATTATTAACCTTACACATTTAAATCCACTAATCATTAGGATACTCCAATCCTTCAAATAACAACACATTCCATAGCATTCAACAATTTGCCAAAACAAGATTTCGAAACAAGTGATTCGTAAGAAAGGACCTTGAAATCTCGGTTTGTCACATCATCCCCAACTTGAAAGAAATTTCGTCCCGAAATTTGATAAGCAATCCCGAACAGCAAGGCGTTAGATCAGGATGACCGTGGATTTTTATCGGGTACCACATCATCCCCAACTTGAAAGGGATTTCGTCCCGAAATTCACCAATGATATCATAGATTGATTTAACCGGTTGGACAATTGAAGATACTAGAGCTTCCTCTGATTATTAGCTTTCCTAACAGTCACGCGTTGTCGCCAAACGATTTTCCGACCTGAACGATCTTCCCAAAAGGTTCGAGTACAAACCCTGGATCTGCGATTAGATTGTCACCCACCTTAGTCCAACCAAGAGATCGGAATTGTCGCTCAAGTAATGCCTCAAACGGAGCTGCCTGAATACTAGAATGGTCACTGCTGCAGTAGAACTCAACCAAAGGTAAGTGTCCTCCCAGTTCTCACCAAAGCCAATCGCACACATGCTCGCAGCATGTCTTCGTGTGCCAAGATAGTTCGTTTTATTTGACCTTTTGTCCAATGCTCATGTCTAGACGTGAGCCAAGGGTGTTGTGTGTTGCCTGTCATAAATCAGGTATAGATCAAAACCAGATGTAACAGTAGTTGGCACCTCGTGCGTAAAAGCCGCCTCTTTCAGAGGAATATTCACAGATGTGAAGACTCGTCAGTTTCCATAATTGTGAGAAAGTGTGCTGGTAACGTGAGACCATCAACGATCACCCAGGTGATATTGTTTCCGTTTCGAGTTGTAAGTAAACTAGTGGCAGGATCTATGGCAGTGTGTTCTCATTTCCATATGGATGTTCCTGGTTGCCGATACTCTACCTTGACTTTCCGACTAGTTAATCATCATTCCCTTGCACAGCTAGGTGGGTCTTCATGCCCGATCACCAGTATAGGATTTATAAATTCCAATATCTCTTCATCGAAATCCAGACGACTAGAATATCGAAGCCGGTGTGCTTTGCTCAACACAAGTTCCCTAAAGTTGCCGTATAATGAGATCCACACTCATTCCTGGAGGTAGCGAATATCATCCGACCTACCGAAGGTTGCTTCTCCAGGTCCCGCATGGGTCCAATTTGAAAATCCTCTTCCTTCAGTTCTCCAGTTTGAACAGATCGAGTCTGATTCGGTAAGTTAGAGTCGATAGTGTGACAACTCGAGTTTCTGACTTTCACTTTCGCATTAAATGCGCGTTGACTTTGACTGTTTAGTTGTTTGAAGTTGTGGACTTGAAATTGTACGCGTTGTGTTTTAATGAAACGTATTGTCGTTTTGCCTATATGTGATTACTTGCTGTGGTAGAAAATAATATTAGAATTATTATTAAAACACTTAGTCTAGATCACGAAACATGACCTACAGTTCGAAGGATCTCGAAACATATCCTTCGATTCGAAGGATCAACTTTCGGTTCGAAGGATCACGAAACATATCCTTCGACCAAGGACTCTATCCTTTGACATCTTTCGGCCCAGTCTTTCTAATGGGCTTGGCCCATTCCTGTGATACGTTTATATACGTGATGCATGTAAACCGGCTGTTAGTTTCAAAAACCCTAATACCCTTCTCTCTCTCTCTCGAAGTCTTGTAGTCGGCTGAAAGTTCTTGTGCACCCGAAACCCCACTAGTTTCAATCCCCTAATCCGGTTAGTGTTTGATTGTGTTTTAGTGATTGAATGATGTTATTATTATTACATGCTTTGATTAGAACGATTAGAATTGATTGTATGTTGAATGATATGAATCGTATAAAGATGATCTTGTAGTTGTATTGCATGATAATAAGTTTAAATCGATTCAATGATGCTTGTTATGTTACTGTGACGATGTATGCTCCGGATTGATAACTTGTTGATATATTAGTGAAATCGGGTTATTATGAAATCAGTTTACATGAGGTTGTTATGTCTTAATAGTAATCCGAATGAATATGGTTATTGTTCATGATTTTCGGTTAGGGTTCCTGAGTTTGAATATATGAAATATGCTTGTTTGATCGGCTGTATGTTAATCGAGAAATTGGAAACCTGTTGATTGATAATTGTTATGTTTGGAAACAATGTAACAAATTCAGTAAATTTAGGAAACACGTAACTGATATTTATCGAAAGATGGTAGTTATTCGAAACATAGTTGTTGTGACCGAAAGATACTTGTCCTTCGAACCCTAGTAGCATTGACCGAAGGATAGCATTGACCGAAGGATAGCATTGACCGAAACATAATTAGGTTGACCGAAAGATGACAGTTGGTCGAAAGATGACGGTAGGTTCGAAACATAACATTTGGTCCGAAAGATAACTATGATAACTGTTTGTCGAAAGATCACTAATGTGTCGAAAGATAAGAGTGGATCGAAAGATATATGGTTATGAACATACTTTGCATGATTGAATGTATGCTTGATTTATTTGGCATGCCATGCTTGGTGATGAATGTTAACATTGGTATTCGTGTACACTAGCTGATGATTTGATGTGAAACAATACGTGTTGTGCCGATATGCAGACTGACTGTTATGTGAACATTAAATTGCATGCGTATCATTGCGAACATGAACTGATTTGTTATACGTGCATACAATAGGACGTGATTAATTACTTGTGAGTGCATAACCTAGCATACCGAGCAAACCAAGGTGAGTTCACACAGCCAAGGCATGGGTTCCCAGGGTGGGAATGGGTTGGATGATTGTTTGTGCATGCTTAAATGATACTTGTCGAACTGCCTTCGCACACACCCTGGTTGGTAAAGACTATGGTCGCGAAAGAACTACTCAACTGCCTTCGCACACACCCTGGTCGGTAAAGACTATGGTCGCGAACTGATCAATTGCCTTCGCACACACCCTGGTCGGTAAAGACTACGGTCGCGAACTAACGAACCTAATCTTCGCACACATGCCTGGGAGGCCGCGATGGAACTGATACGATATGAAACTTAATTGAACAAACGCACTATTACCCAAACTAAACTATTAACTGTGAACTCGCTCAACTAGTTTGTTGATTATCTGCTGCATGCCTTGCAGGACCTTAGGTACATATTGGAGCTTGCACAAGGAGGGAGCAGGTCGTTGTGGGGATTGGATCGCGAACGTTAATTGAACTCATAACTACATTTGAGAATTTTATTACTATGCTTCCGCTACTTAAACAATGTTTGGTTTTGAAACACCAGTCATATCTTTATGAATTGTATTAACTACTTTTGATTATTAAATACTATGTTTGATATGATTGATGGCTTGATCCTGGTCATGTCACGCCTCCAAGCGGTGGTACTCCGCGTGTGGGATTTTGGGGGTGTGACAGATTGGTATCAGAGCCATTGGTTATAGAGAACTTGGTTTTAATATGGAAAAACGTTTTTATTAAAACCAGACTATAACCAGAACAGTGCTCTCAACGATCCACAACGACGCTTCGCTCCACGTGCAAGACTCAACTTCCTAGGTAATAAGGTTTATGTTTATTGCCTACATGCTAGAATTTGCATAGAACTTTGCTCGTAGTATGCTTACATTACCTTGCTCACAACTTGTCATTGCATGAGAATACTTATGTGCTTACACTCTTCTGTCATCGCACTATTCGCGAACCTTTCTCACTTATGTTGCCTTTGATGTGAAGATCAATGGCCGCACGAATTACCATGACTCAAGCCCAGCTAGAGGCTCTCGTTGCTGCGGCAGTTGCAGCCGCCCAAGCAGGTAGTATACCCTGCAGTATAGACACTAGGATCTTTAGATCCTACATTAATTCTCGTACTTAACTTTGCCCTATTCGTACACAATAGGTCAACCCGCTCAGCAACAACCTGGGTGCACCTTCAAGAATTTCATGGATTGTCGTCCTAGCTCGTTCAGTGGCACGGAGGGAGCAGTTGGACTCCTCCATTGGTTTGAAAAGCTCGAGTCGGTTTTCGAAATGTGTGAATGCCCTGAGGCTCGCAGGGTGAAGTTCGCCACTGGCACACTTGAAGGGATTGCGCTCACTTGGTGGAACGCACAAGTGCAAATCTTAGGGTTGGCAGCTGCTAACGCCACACCCTGGAACGATTTCAAAGAACTGATCAAGAGGGAATACTGCACTAGAGAAGACATTCACAAGTTAGAGGACGAGTTGTATAACTTGAAAATGGTTGGTTCGGAAATCGAAGCTTACACCAAGAGATCGAATGAGTTGGCTGTGTTATGTCCAACTATGGTGGACCCTCCATACAAGCGTATTGAGTTGTATCTCAAAGGTTTGGCGCCAGAAATACAGAGCCACGTTACCTCGGCTAACCTAAACAATATCCAGGAAATACAGCGTCTCGCTCATCGCATCACCGATCAGGCAGTGGATCAGAATAAACTGCCAAAGCGTGTCGGCGCTACTGCTACAGTCACTCCAGCTGCTACTTCTGCTACACCCAGCGACAACAAGAGAAAATGGGATGGGGATTCCAGCAGGGGATCGGTGTCTGTTCAGTCCCAAACTCAGCAACGTCGCACCAACGATTACCAGAGTCCGAGTCAGCAATCATCGGGAAGTCAGGGACAACGTGGTTATCAGGGAAATCATCCGTGGTGCAACAGGTGCAACAAACACCACAGTGGAAGGTGTCGGAAAGATCGCTGTCAAAGATGCCACAAGATGGGCCATGAGGCCAAAGATTGTAGAAGCGCGCGACCAGTAAACCAGAACCAGCAACTTCCACCGCCAGCTCCACAGAATCAGCAGCAGCAGCCACAGCGTGGAAATCGGGGATGTTTCCAGTGTGGGGCTGAAGGTCATTACAAACGCGATTGCCCTCAGTTGAACCAGAATCGCAACAACAACAACAACAACCAGGGCAACGGAAATAACAACAATAACCAGAACAACGGGGGAAACAACAACAACAATGGCAACGAAGCTCGGGGTCGTGCTTTTGTGCTAGGTCGGGGTGACGCAGTGAATGATCCCAATGTGGTTATGGGTAAGTTTCTTCTCGACGATATTTATGTTACTGTCTTATTTGATTCGGGTGCTGATACAAGCTATATGTCATTGAAAATGAGTAAATTATTAAAACGTACACCAACACCCCTAGACACCAAACACGTCGTAGAACTAGCCAATGGTAAAAGTGTAGAAGCCGCACAGGTAGTCAAGGGTTGTAGTATTGTTCTAGCGGGTCAGACTTTCTCGATTGATCTCATACCCATAGTTTTGGGTAGTTTCGACGTCGTCATCGGTATGGATTGGTTATCCCAACATCACGCGGAGATCTTGTGCAAAGAAAAAGTTATTCGTATTCCTCGCTCCAGTCAAGAACCTCTCGAGGTACAAGGTGACAAGAGTGGTGCTGTGGTTGGCATCATCTCTTTCTTAAAGGCGCAGAAATGTTTACGAAAGGGACATACTGCCATTCTGGCACTTGTCACTGACGCATCAGCAAAGGAAAAGAAGCTGGAGGATATACCAGTTGTGCGTGATTTTCCTCAAGTGTTTCCTGAAGATTTACCTGGTTTACCTCCTCATCGTCAAGTCGAGTTTCAGATTGAGTTAGCTCCTGGAGCAGCACCAATAGCCCGCGCACCGTATCGTTTAGCTCCAACCGAACTGGAAGAACTGTCGAAGCAGTTACAAGAGCTCTTGGAAAAGGGCTTTATTCGTCCAAGCTCTTCGCCTTGGGGAGCTCCAGTGTTATTTGTGAAAAAGAAGGATGGCACTTTCAGAATGTGCATCGATTATCGCGAGCTGAACAAGGTCACAGTGAAGAACCGTTATCCTCTTCCGCGCATAGATGACCTATTCGACCAGTTGCAAGGGTCGTGTTACTATTCCAAGATTGATTTAAGGTCAGGGTATCATCAGCTGAGAGTCCGGGATGAGGACGTCTCCAAAACCGCTTTCAGAACTCGCTACGGTCATTACGAGTTTCTTGTCATGCCATTCGGGCTTACGAACGCACCTGCAGTCTTCATGGATCTTATGAACAGGGTGTGCAAACCTTATCTTGATAAGTTTGTTATCGTTTTCATCGACGACATTTTGATTTACTCCAAGAGTCAGGAGGAACACGAGCAGCACTTACGTCTTATCTTGGAACTTCTTCGAAAGGAGCAACTGTACGCAAAGTTTTCAAAATGCGACTTCTGGCTTCGTGAAGTCCACTTCTTAGGCCATGTGGTGAACAAGGATGGGATTCATGTCGATCCATCCAAGGTTGATTCGATCAGAAACTGGCCAGCACCACGTACACCGACAGAAATACGCCAATTCTTGGGTTTGGCGGGTTACTACAGGCGATTTATTAAAGACTTCTCCAAGATCGCGCAACCACTTACTATGTTAACACAGAAAGGTGTCGTTTACAGATGGGGTAATACGCAAGAGACCGCTTTTCAGTATCTAAAGGATAGACTCTGCAGCGCACCTATTCTTTCATTGCCAGAGGGCACAGATGACTTCGTAGTATATTGTGATGCATCCATCCAGGGTCTTGGATGTGTGTTGATGCAACGTGATAAAGTGATAGCCTACGCTTCTCGACAACTCAAGGTTCATGAACGAAACTACACGACGCACGATTTAGAGCTGGGAGCTGTTGTTTTCGCGCTTAAGATATGGCGACACTACCTGTACGGTACCAAGTGCACGATTTACACCGATCACAGGAGTCTCGAGCATATTCTTAAGCAAAAGGATTTGAATATGCGTCAACGGAGATGGGTTGAACTTCTAAACGACTATGAATGCGCCATCAAGTATCATCCAGGCAAGGCCAATGTTGTGGCTGATGCCCTCAGTCGGAAAGACACTCTACCTAAGCGCGTGCGAGCGCTACAGCTTACTATTCAGTCCAGTCTTCCTGCACAGATACGAGCTGCTCAGTTAGAAGCACTGAAACCCGAAAACGCCAAAGCTGAAGCCTTACGCGGCTCAAGGCAACGCATGGAACAAAAGGAAGACGGCGCCTACTATGTAACGGGGCGTATTTGGGTCCCACTTTATGGCGGTTTACGCGAACTAGTAATGGATGAAGCTCACAAGTCTCGCTATTCGGTACATCCAGGGTCGGATAAAATGTACCACGACATCAGTACTACTTACTGGTGGCCTAGTATGAAGGCCCACATCGCCACCTATGTTGGAAAATGCTTAACCTGTGCGAGAGTCAAGGTTGAATATCAGAAACTATCAGTCCTACTTCAGCAGCCTAAGATACCGCAATGGAAATGGGAAGAAATTTCCATGGATTTTGTTACAGGTCTACCTAGATCCCAGCGTGGGAATGACACTATTTGGGTGATCGTTGATCGACTCACAAAGTCTGCTCACTTCTTGGCTATCAAAGAAACGGATAAGTTTTCTACCCTAGCAGACATCTACTTGAAAGAAGTTGTTTCAAGGCACGGAGTGCCCACTTCTATTATTTCGGATCGCGATGCACGATTCACGTCAGAGCTTTGGCAAGCGATGCACAAATCCTTCGGCTCACGACTAGACATGAGCACAGCATATCATCCTCAGACGGATGGGCAGTCTGAGCGAACTATTCAAACTCTAGAAGACATGCTTCGAGCGTGTGTCATCGATTTCGGCAACGGCTGGGAAAAACACCTCCCTTTAGTGGAGTTTTCATACAATAACAGCTATCATACCAGCATTCAAGCCGCTCCATTCGAGGCATTGTACGGACGTAAATGCCGGTCACCTCTCTGTTGGGCAGAGGTGGGGGATAGTCAAATTACGGGTCCAGAGATTGTAGTGGACGCCACAGAAAAGATTGCGCAGATACGACAACGCATGGCGGCAGCACGCGACCGTCAGAAAGCCTACGCGGACAAGCGTAGAAAACCATTGGAATTTGAGGTCGGGGACCGGGTTTTATTGAAAGTTTCACCCTGGAAGGGTGTGGTTCGATTTGGTAAAAGAGGCAAACTGAATCCGCGGTACGTCGGACCATTCGAAATCTTAGAAAAGATTGGCAAAGTAGCCTACAGATTAAACCTACCAGCTGAACTCGGTGCAGTTCACAATGTATTTCACGTGTCGAATCTGAAGAAATGCCTATCAGATGAGACCCTTATAGTTCCTTTTAAGGAACTCACTATCGACGAGCGGTTGCAGTTCGTCGAGGAACCAGTTGAAATCACGGACCGGGATGTTAAGGTCCTCAAACACAAGAGAATCCCTCTTGTTCGAGTTCGTTGGAACTCCCAGCGTGGTCCAGAGTATACCTGGGAACGCGAAGATCAGATGAAAGAAAAGTACCCCCAGTTATTCGAAACCAATGCATCCACTTCTGAGGCTGAAGCTACTACTACTGAATTTCGGGACGAAATTCCAAATCAACGGGGGGATGATGTGACACCCCAGGAAAACCAGTGAACAATGTAACTTACCTAGCTTCCTCAGTGAGTGCGTACCAAATTTCGGGACGAAATTTCTTTTAAGTTGGGGATAATGTGACAACTCGAGTTTCTGACTTTCACTTTCGCATTAAATGCGCGTTGACTTTGACTGTTTAGTTGTTTGAAGTTGTGGACTTGAAATTGTACGCGTTGTGTTTTAATGAAACGTATTGTCGTTTTGCCTATATGTGATTACTTGCTGTGGTAGAAAATAATATTAGAATTATTATTAAAACACTTAGTCTAGATCACGAAACATGACCTACAGTTCGAAGGATCTCGAAACATATCCTTCGATTCGAAGGATCAACTTTCGGTTCGAAGGATCACGAAACATATCCTTCGACCAAGGACTCTATCCTTTGACATCTTTCGGCCCAGTCTTTCTAATGGGCTTGGCCCATTCCTGTGATACGTTTATATACGTGATGCATGTAAACCGGCTGTTAGTTTCAAAAACCCTAATACCCTTCTCTCTCTCTCTCGAAGTCTTGTAGTCGGCTGAAAGTTCTTGTGCACCCGAAACCCCACTAGTTTCAATCCCCTAATCCGGTTAGTGTTTGATTGTGTTTTAGTGATTGAATGATGTTATTATTATTACATGCTTTGATTAGAACGATTAGAATTGATTGTATGTTGAATGATATGAATCGTATAAAGATGATCTTGTAGTTGTATTGCATGATAATAAGTTTAAATCGATTCAATGATGCTTGTTATGTTACTGTGACGATGTATGCTCCGGATTGATAACTTGTTGATATATTAGTGAAATCGGGTTATTATGAAATCAGTTTACATGAGGTTGTTATGTCTTAATAGTAATCCGAATGAATATGGTTATTGTTCATGATTTTCGGTTAGGGTTCCTGAGTTTGAATATATGAAATATGCTTGTTTGATCGGCTGTATGTTAATCGAGAAATTGGAAACCTGTTGATTGATAATTGTTATGTTTGGAAACAATGTAACAAATTCAGTAAATTTAGGAAACACGTAACTGATATTTATCGAAAGATGGTAGTTATTCGAAACATAGTTGTTGTGACCGAAAGATACTTGTCCTTCGAACCCTAGTAGCATTGACCGAAGGATAGCATTGACCGAAGGATAGCATTGACCGAAACATAATTAGGTTGACCGAAAGATGACAGTTGGTCGAAAGATGACGGTAGGTTCGAAACATAACATTTGGTCCGAAAGATAACTATGATAACTGTTTGTCGAAAGATCACTAATGTGTCGAAAGATAAGAGTGGATCGAAAGATATATGGTTATGAACATACTTTGCATGATTGAATGTATGCTTGATTTATTTGGCATGCCATGCTTGGTGATGAATGTTAACATTGGTATTCGTGTACACTAGCTGATGATTTGATGTGAAACAATACGTGTTGTGCCGATATGCAGACTGACTGTGATGTGAACATTAAATTGCATGCGTATCATTGCGAACATGAACTGATTTGTTATACGTGCATACAATAGGACGTGATTAATTACTTGTGAGTGCATAACCTAGCATACCGAGCAAACCAAGGTGAGTTCACACAGCCAAGGCATGGGTTCCAAGGGTGGGAATGGGTTGGATGATTGTTTGTGCATGCTTAAATGATACTTGTCGAACTGCCTTCGCACACACCCTGGTTGGTAAAGACTATGGTCGCGAAAGAACTACTCAACTGCCTTCGCACACACCCTGGTCGGTAAAGACTATGGTCGCGAACTGATCAATTGCCTTCGCACACACCCTGGTCGGTAAAGACTACGGTCGCGAACTAACGAACCTAATCTTCGCACACATGCCTGGGAGGCCGCGATGGAACTGATACGATATGAAACTTAATTGAACAAACGCACTATTACCCAAACTAAACTATTAACTGTGAACTCGCTCAACTAGTTTGTTGATTATCTGCTGCATGCCTTGCAGGACCTTAGGTACATATTGGAGCTTGCACAAGGAGGGAGCAGGTCGTTGTGGGGATTGGATCGCGAACGTTAATTGAACTCATAACTACATTTGAGAATTTTATTACTATGCTTCCGCTACTTAAACAATGTTTGGTTTTGAAACACCAGTCATATCTTTATGAATTGTATTAACTACTTTTGATTATTAAATACTATGTTTGATATGATTGATGGCTTGATCCTGGTCATGTCACGCCTCCAAGCGGTGGTACTCCGCGTGTGGGATTTTGGGGGTGTGACAGATAGTGAGCTGCAAAGCTCGTGCACATTCAAGTTTCACAGTCGTAATCATCCAAAAGTTCCATCCAGCGATGCCATTAACTGATTTAGCTTCTTCGAAACCAGGGTACACGGGAGGCCTTTGTGATCGGTCTAAGTAGTGCTTTTGGTACCGTCCAAGTAATGCCTCCAACTTAAATCTAAAGACCATGGTTTCCACCGCTGGCTGTGCGTCATGCAGTTCCTATTTGTATCTCCATTACGTAAGTTATCACTTTCTCGCGTTGAATCGGTGTGTAACTGGGACTCCGGTTCAAATCATCATGGTATACCACCAAATCACCCGTACCCTCAGGTAAAGACGATGCTCAGTGCATTGTTGAGTTGGGTTCCCAAAAGTTGAAATGATGCCCGTCTGTGGTGTCACTCACAAGTACACAGCACCCTGTTGTGCTAAAGAGGTTAAAGCTGCACAATCTTCAAGAATCCCTCGATAAATATGCGATAGTATTTAACTGAACCAAAAATTACTGTATCCCCGATGGACTATTTGGTGCCGATCAATATCTAATGAAATGGATCTTTAACAAGATCTGCACGTATCTCCACTTTGTGAACTATGTGACCAAGAAGGTGTATCTCCTCCCCTCCCTGAAGTCACACACAAATAGACTTCGCGTGTAGTTGCTCCTCCCCTAGGAGCTCTAGAACAAAAATACAGGTATAAGTGTCGTTCAGGGCGTTCCTTCTCCTGGTAGTGATTCAAAACGTCACCGATAAATGCGGTCGACAGATCTAGTGAAACGAGGTTGACGTATATCACTTACGTGATCCCTGAGGTTGCTGGTGTGTTGGATATCTTAAATATCTTGAACAGAAAATCATCGTCACCATACTGGATCTGTAACGCCGTGTTAGGGATCATCCTCCCCATGGTCTTCCATCAGATGACAGTCAATCTTAAGTCAGTTTCCGGATAGAATCTTGATTATTGCAACAGGTCAAGCAGGTTGTCGATGCGAGACAGGGGGTGACGGACTATGATAGCCACCTTGTGGTAGTCTGTACACGTACGAAAGGACTCGTCCTTCGTTTCCACAATAGAGCGCGTTTCCCCAAAATGAGGAGCTAGATCTATAAAACTCCCATCCTGTAGTTTCCTAAGGTTGATTGGACAGTTCTTGCAACTTTCCAAGCGCCAGACGATAAGGAGTATGAGTAATCAAGGTTGTCTCTGGTCATCAGATCAATCTGAGACTCTACCTAATCAGTTGTGAAAGTAAACCTAAAAGTTCCTTAAGTACCACGAACAATTGGTGTATCCTCGATCCTCTTTCCCTAGCCCAACATAGTAACGGTTGGCAACATAGCGGAGTAATCCCTCCGTAGACTCTCCTGGCCCTTAGTGCCGGACAGATACTAACCTTTACCCCACACTGATGCTTTAGAACAAACGACGATCCGCCACTAGGGAGGAAGATACGCAAAATATCCTCCTCACTAGGTATATCTACGCGATATCTGGGTAACCAATCCACATTAACTACTGCATCGAGACCATCAAGGATAGTAGAAAGAAGGTCGATGTCGGACACTTGTCCCACAAGGTCGAGTTTGTATCCCAACAAGCATATGAGGTTTCAATTGGCTTGCCATCCACTGATTCCACAATAGGTTTGATTCCGAGAAGCATCAGGGTCAAACAGAACAGAGACGAAATAATTAATTACCCAAAAACATAAAAGCTACCATGTTTTTATTACACCTGGCATTGCCTACGCCAATCATAAATGCCCTTCCATGAGCGTCATTTCCAGTGTTTGTTGTTTTCGTTACGAGCATTTCCAATACTGCCGTCGTTCCCTTGGTTGTTGTCGTGACTGTTGCCTCTAATGTCGTTGCTTGAAACGGGGCCCTACGGTCGTTCAACAACAGGGTCCATCTTGTCCCACTCCGTGTTGCGTCCTAAGACACTACTCACTGCGTAGGAAGTTACACATTCCACACTGTAATCAGTTGCCATTGCTTATGTCCCTGATTGATTCGTAAGAGTTGACTCCCATGAGTCGCTGACTAAGATTAAAGATTCAATTGGAGTCAAATTGCTGATGTTCGTTGCAGGTAATCAGGGTCGTTCTAATACTGAGATTGGTAAGGCACTACGCTCCTCCTATTGTCCATCGTTCTTGCAAGTTGACAGAGTAATACACGGTATGTTTCCAGAGCGTTGCAGAAGTGATCGCACTTCAGGGTCTAAGACGTCAATACATTAAGTTCCAGCAAATGGAGAGAAGTGAGGGAGGTATAGACCAATCATTCGACATTACGACATACAACTCAAGGACGTTCGTATAAGCACCTAACATTCTACGCAGTTCGCTAGGCGTTCAGATGGGTGCTCAGGTAATACTCGATAGCATCGAGATTCGAAAGGTTTCGGAGGGAAGTGAAAAGGTCATGTTCGAGTAGGAGAAAATCACTACTATGGCTCCTATAGACTGTTATGTTTCACATCAACCAAATAACGGAATGGAACCCCTTTTTCACTTGTTAAGCCTCACTGGGACCCACATGCACCCCACATTATTATTATGTGTGCACCCACAATAATATTGTGATTTGCATGCTCATCTCAGTTCTTCCTAACTCATGTCAAATGGTTCCTCAAACTCGAGTAGCAAACAAAGAACATCCCAAAACGGGAGTCGTGAATGTCTAATGAAACACCACACCATCAATGACATAACATATGCAAGTAGTATATGAATTCGTACTGTTGTGCTAAGCGTGCAGCCACGTGCAATATCATACGTAAGTGTTCACTAGTTATGCAGTACAATGAGTAAACGAGAGACGAACCTTGCAGTCTAGAGCTGAGTGTCATGGTCGATTTTCGTAGTTGCTTGGTTATAGTCCGGTTTTATAAAAAAACATTTTAAAACCAAGTTCACTATAACCAGTGGCTCTGATACCAAACTGTCACACCCCCAAAATACCACCTAGGGAATGTCCCTGTTAGGCGTGTGACGTACCAACAACGAGCCACTCATTACATTGAACCCAAACATGTTTCAAAATAAAGTTCCCAATTATTAATAAAAATACCATCAACAAGTTAAGTGAAAACCAAAGTGTTCAGCGGAAGCAAAGTAAAACAGTTTCAAAACCAATGTATAGTATCAATAAATCAATAACATGAGTTCCTCCAGTCGACCCATGACCACTCCAGCTACTCCAGACGGCAAGTTCCAATGCAAGACATCTAACGACCTACAAGCATGCAAACAAGTGTGTCAGACAACGCTGGTGAGTTCAAAGTTTTGTTAACGAGTTTAGTTTACCAGATACATGTATAAAACAGTTTAACAATTTGATTTGATGTTGATATTAACTCGATTACCGTATGTGGCGACCAGATGTGAATGCCCAACCCCAATGCCTCCATTTAGGCATTGGTCATGAGGTCAAGGTATCAAACAACCCTGAATAGATGTAAGGGGTCTTATATGTACACGATGAGAATGCCCAACCCCAATGCCTCCATTTAGGCATTGGTCATGAAGTCCAGGTAATTAGTTCACGCCCGTCCTTTCGGCCCGGTGTGAGGGTGCCAAACCTAATAGCGCTATCAACTAAATACCTCGTTGCTTCTTCAGCAACACGGTAGATGTATGGGGTCTTACATGATTTATACTGTGTTCAATAACCAACATCCCAAATAAACAGTTTACCCAGTATTCCCTTTAGAAACGTTTACCAGATGTCCCAAACCACCGGGACGCATGCTTGGAAAAGTGCAGTGAACTCACCTTGGATTTGCTCGGTATATTACGTTACATTACCCGTTCCCAGTTGGTCAACCAAACCCTACCGTGGTTACCAGAGATAGTCAGTGTATATGCTTATAATGTACGTATTCCACATTCACATTGCACAAGTAACATACACCTATCATTGTATGAGTTGTAATAATTCACGAACTCCAACAGTAACATATGTCATACTACATAATTAACATATTGTACACCATGCACATTATCCAATAACACCTATCAGGTATTTAGCACGTATACAGATTCATATCACGAGTTTACATTCAACGAATACTAATTAGTGTTCGGCCCCTTTTTTGTTCCAGGCCCTAGGTGTGTGTGTGTGACCCGAGCGTATTTACTAGTCCCAAACCAACGAGTGGTCCAAATTAGCATAACTGTGTGAGCGGAGTCTTATTATGCGATTCGTGTTTGGTGTATAGTTCAATAGTTAGCAGCCCACACCGGAGTGTGTGATCCAACCGACCGGTGCGGCCCAATACATCACTGGCCCACTTATGTAAGGTGCGGTTCCAGACATAGTGTGCGATCAACATTAAATAGTGCGATTCGTTGCTTTACCCATTTAACATGTGCGATGACTTATTAGTGCATGTGACCAGTATTGTGTGTGCCTCATGTTGACCGTTGTGCTATCAGTTTACTTTATACCAAATTCATGGATTCAATTACAAGGTTACCCCTCCCCACTATCCTTAATTACCGTCTAAGACTCAACCCTCGTGGTTATTTAATCAATTTATTCAAGTACTAGAATCATTCCAATGAATACACTTTGCCATACAACAGATAATCATGGTTCACACCTCACAGACATTCATAATGTTGGGTTAATTGGGTTCGTTCTCGGGTTACACGGGTCGCGAGTCACGGATTAACTGGTCAGCTGTTACGAGTTCATGCAAACGTGGGAAAGTGAACAATTTGGAGTTGTTTTGCTTGCGAAACTGTAGGACCAGTAGAATAGATCTTTGACCGAGTTTATTGGAGAGTCATGGGGCATGGAGCTTTTACGTGGAGTTTATTTCCAGCACATGTTTTATTTGTTTTGTTATATATATAGGATAGTGCTAGTATGTTTCTTTTGTACCTTTTTTTGTTTTATCAAAACAGTTACCAAGTTTCCTTCTGCATAGTATCTACCAATTCACTATCATACACACATACATAAGTTTGTGTGTGTTGTGAGAGGGTTGAGTGTAATTGGGCCTGTAACCAACACATAATCCTTAATATCCATCCTAATCATCGATCAAACAGCAGGTGCATATCAATGATTACTAATCCTGTCATCATGCCTATACGTGAAACGAACCAGCCATATAGTTAACCTAGGAATCATTCATCACGGCAATACTCTAACGCATCAAGGAGATAATCATCATAGTTGTTTCGATGCATAATCACCATCAGATTTTAACATTCAAACCACATTCTAATACACGCCATCATCTCGGACTATCGATTCGCATCATAGACGGTTCCGAGTTCATGTTAACAGATTAATCATGCTAATGGTTACAATCTACACAATTTTAATACATACCATCTATCTTTTGTTTCAACAGAATTTCTACCACTAATCCTTCTAAATTCTTAGATCATAACAGAACACAACAGATACATAGATTATATCCGAACACATACAAACACGGAATAATAATAAGGTAGACTATACTAACCGAGATGAATTTTTGCCAGACAACCGGACAGATCCGAGAGGGAGATGTGCTTCGATGGGAGGGGGTGTAATCTGTCGTCGATCAGAGAGAAGGGGTAGGGTTTTAGTGCCGTCGACTCTTTTCTGCCTGATGTTGCTGCCGTATGCTGTTGTCGAAAATACAAATATATGCCCAATAGAATTTTTTAGGTTCTATAATAATATATTCCTTTGCAAGGCCCAAGACCTAATTCACGTGGATATGATGGACTACACATGCAATTGGGGCTCACTAGTAATCTTGATATATGTCCAAGAATTATTATTATTATTTTTTTTTTCAAAAGATCCCACTAATTCACTATGATGCTGTGACATGCATGGTTCAAGCATTTGATTTTGGCGGCCCAGTAAAGATAAAGGCCAACCCCTTATTGATAAATAGCCCCTAATACTATATATAAAGGCAACTTTCGTCTGACGGTTATTTTAGCAGTCCAAACTTTATGCGGCAATTTTAACTCAGTCACTGGCGTCCCACTCTGCCCAACTTGCTGGTTGTTTCCATATACATTAATTATTAACCTTACACATTTAAATCCACTAATCATTAGGATACTCCAATCCTTCAAATAACAACACATTCCATAGCATTCAACAATTTGCCAAAACAAGATTTCGAAACAAGTGATTCGTAAGAAAAGGACCTTGAAATCTCGGTTTGTCACATCATCCCCAACTTGAAAGAAATTTCGTCCCGAAATTTGATAAGCAATCCCGAACAGCAAGGCGTTAGATCAGGATGACCGTGGATTTTTATCGGGTACCACATCATCCCCAACTTGAAAGGGATTTCGTCCCGAAATTCACCAATGATATCAGAGATTGATTTAACCGGTTGGACAATTGAAGATACTAGAGCTTCCTCTGATTATTAGCTTTCCTAACAGTCACGCGTTGTCGCCAAACGATTTTCCGACCTGAACGATCTTCCCAAAAGGTTCGAGTACAAACCCTGGATCTGCGATTAGATTGTCACCCACCTTAGTCCAACCAAGAGATCGGAATTGTCGCTCAAGTAATGCCTCAAACGGAGCTGCCTGAATACTAGAATGGTCACTGCTGCAGTAGAACTCAACCAAAGGTAAGTGTCCTCCCAGTTCTCACTAAAGCCAATCGCACACATGCTCGCAGCATGTCTTCGTGTGCCAAGATAGTTCGTTTTATTTGACCTTTTGTCCAATGCTCATGTCTAGACGTGAGCCAAGGGTGTTGTGTGTTGCCTGTCATAAATCAGGTATAGATCAAAACCAGATGTAACAGTAGTTGGCACCTCGTGCGTAAAAGCCGCCTCTCTCAGAGGAATATTCACAGATGTGAAGACTCGTCAGTTTCCATAATTGTGAGAAAGTGTGCTGGTAACGTGAGACCATCAACGATCACCCAGGTGATATTGTTTCCGTTTCGAGTTGTAAGTAAACTAGTGGCAGGATCTATGGCAGTGTGTTCTCATTTCCATATGGATGTTCCTGGTTGCCGATACTCTACCTTGACTTTCCGACTAGTTAATCATCATTCCCTTGCACAGCTAGGTGGGTCTTCATGCCCGATCACCAGTATAGGATTTATAAATTCCAATATCTCTTCATCGAAATCCAGACGACTAGAATATCGAAGCCGGTGTGCTTTGCTCAACACAAGTTCCCTAAAGTTGCCGTATAATGAGATCCACACTCATTCCTGGAGGTAGCGAATATCATCCGACCTACCGAAGGTTGCTTCTCCAGGTCCCGCATGGGTCCAATTTGAAAATCCTCTTCCTTTAGTTCTCCAGTGTGAACAGATCGAGTCTGATTAGGTAAGTTAGAGTCGATAGTGAGCTGCAAAGCTCGTGCACATTCAAGTTTCACAGTCGTAATCATCCAAAAGTTCCATCCAGCGATGCCATTAACTGATTTAGCTTCTTCGAAACCAGGGTACACGGGAGGCCTTTGTGATCGGTCTAAGTAGTGCTTTTGGTACCGTCCAAGTAATGCCTCCAACTTAAATCTAAAGACCATGGTTTCCACCGCTGGCTGTGCGTCATGCAGTTCCTATTTGTATCTCCATTACGTAAGTTATCACTTTCTCGCGTTGAATCGGTGTGTAACTGGGACTCCGGTTCAAATCATCATGGTATACCACCAAATCACCCGTACCCTCAGGTAAAGACGATGCTCAGTGCATTGTTGAGTTGGGTTCCCAAAAGTTGAAATGATGCCCGTCTGTGGTGTCACTCACAAGTACACAGCACCCTGTTGTGCTAAAGAGGTTAAAGCTGCACAATCTTCGAGAATCCCTCGATAAATATGCGATAGTATTTAACTGAACCAAAAATTACTGTATCCCCGATGGACTATTTGGTGCCGATCAATATCTAATGAAATGGATCTTTAACAAGATCTGCACGTATCTCCACTTTGTGAACTATGTGACCAAGAAGGTGTATCTCCTCCCCTCCCTGAAGTCACACACAAATAGACTTCGCGTGTAGTTGCTCCTCCCCTAGGAGCTCTAGAACAAAAATACAGGTATAAGTGTCGTTCAGGGCGTTCCTTCTCCTGGTAGTGATTCAAAACGTCACCGATAAATGCGGTCGACAGATCTAGTGAAACGAGGTTGACGTATATCACTTACGTGATCCCTGAGGTTGCTGGTGTGTTGGATATCTTAAATATCTTGAACAGAAAATCATCGTCACCATACTGGATCTGTAACGCCGTGTTAGGGATCATCCTCCCCATGGTCTTCCATCAGATGACAGTCAATCTTAAGTCAGTTTCCGGATAGAATCTTGATTATTGCAACAGGTCAAGCAGGTTGTCGATGCGAGACAGGGGGTGACGGACTATGATAGCCACCTTGTGGTAGTCTGTACACGTACGAAAGGACTCGTCCTTCGTTTCCACAATAGAGCGCGTTTCCCCAAAATGAGGAGCTAGATCTATAAAACTCCCATCCTGTAGTTTCCTAAGGTTGATTGGACAGTTCTTGCAACTTTCCAAGCGCCAGACGATAAGGAGTATGAGTAATCAAGGTTGTCTCTGGTCATCAGATCAATCTGAGACTCTACCTAATCAGTTGTGAAAGTAAACCTGAAAGTTCCTTAAGTACCACGAACAATTGGTGTATCCTCGATCCTCTTTCCCTAGCCCAACATAGTAACGGTTGGCAACATAGCGGAGTAATCCCTCCGTAGACTCTCCTGGCCCTTAGTGCCGGACAGATACTAACCTTTACCCCACACTGATGCTTTAGAACAAACGACGATCCGCCACTAGGGAGGAAGATACGCAAAATATCCTCCTCACTAGGTATATCTACGCGATATCTGGGTAACCAATCCACATTAACTACTGCATCGAGACCATCAAGGATAGTAGAAAGAAGGTCGATGTCGGACACTTGTCCCACAAAGTCGAGTTTGTATCCCAACAAGCATATGAGGTTTCAATTGGCTTGCCATCCACTGATTCCACAATAGGTTTGATTCCGAGAAGCATCAGGGTCAAACAGAACAAAGACGAAATAATTAATTACCCAAAAACATAAAAGCTACCATGTTTTTATTACACCTGGCATTGCCTACGCCAATCCTAAATGCCCTTCCATGAGCGTCATTTCCAGTGTTTGTTGTTTTCGTTACGAGCATTTCTAATACTGCCGTTGTTCCCTTGGTTGTTGTCGTGACTGTTGCCTCTAATGTCGTTGCTTGAAACGGGGCCCTACGGTCGTTCAACAACAGGGTCCATCTTGTCCCACTCCGTGTTGCGTCCTAAGACACTACTCACTGCGTAGGAAGTTACACATTCCACACTGTAATCAGTTGCCATTGCTTATGTCCCTGATTGATTCGTAAGAGTTGACTCCCATGAGTCGCTGACTAAGATTAAAGATTCAATTGGAGTCAAATTGCTGATGTTCGTTGCAGGTAATCAGGGTCGTTCTAATACTGAGATTGGTAAGGCACTACGCTCCTCCTATTGTCCATCGTTCTTGCAAGTTGACAGAGTAATACACGGTATGTTTCCAGAGCGTTGCAGAAGTGATCGCACTTCAGGGTCTAAGACGTCAATACATTAAGTTCCAGCAAACGGAGAGAAGTGAGGGAGGTATAGACCAATCATTCGACATTACGACATACAACTCAAGGACGTTCGTATAAGCACCTAACATTCTACGCAGTTCGCTAGGCGTTCAGATGGGTGCTCAGGTAATACTCGATAGCATCGAGATTCGAAAGGTTTCGGAGGGAAGTGAAAAGGTCATGTTCGAGTAGGAGACAATCACTACTATGGCTCCTATAGACTGTTATGTTTCACATCAACCAAATAACGGAATGGAACCCCTTTTTCACTTGTTAAGCCTCACTGGGACCCACATGCACCCCACATTATTATTATGTGTGCACCCATAATAATATTGTGATTTGCATGCTCATCTCAGTTCTTCCTAACTCATGTCAAATGGTTCCTCAAACTCGAGTAGCAAACAAAGAACATCCCAAAACGGGAGTCGTGAATGTCTAATGAAACACCACACCATCAATCACATAACATATGCAAGTAGTATATGAATTCGTACTGTTGTGCTAAGCGTGCAGCCACGTGCAATATCATACGTAAGTGTTCACTAGTTATGCAGTACAATGAGTAAACGAGAGACGAACCTTGCAGTCTAGAGCTGAGTGTCATGGTCGATTTTCGTAGTTGCTTGGTTATAGTCCGGTTTTATAAAAAAACATTTTAAAACCAAGTTCACTATAACCAGTGGCTCTGATACCAAACTGTCACACCCCCAAAATACCACCTAGGGAATGTCCCTGTTAGGCGTGTGACGTACCAACAACGAGCCACTCATTACATTGAACCCAAACATGTTTCAAAATAAAGTTCCCAATTATTAATAAAAATACCATCAACAAGTTAAGTGAAAACCAAAGTGTTCAGCGGAAGCAAAGTAAAACAGTTTCAAAACCAATGTATAGTATCAATAAATCAATAACATGAGTTCCTCCAGTCGACCCATGACCACTCCAGCTACTCCAGACGGCAAGTTCCAATGCAAGACATCTAACGACCTACAAGCATGCAAACAAGTGTGTCAGACAACGCTGGTGAGTTCAAAGTTTTGTTAACGAGTTTAGTTTACCAGATACATGTATAAAACAGTTTAACAATTTGATTTGATGTTGATATTAACTCGATTACCGTATGTGGCGACCAGATGTGAATGCCCAACCCCAATGCCTCCATTTAGGCATTGGTCATGAGGTCAAGGTATCAAACAACCCTGAATAGATGTAAGGGGTCTTATATGTACACGATGAGAATGCCCAACCCCAATGCCTCCATTTAGGCATTGGTCATGAAGTCCAGGTAATTAGTTCACGCCCGTCCTTTCGGCCCGGTGTGAGGGTGCCAAACCTAATAGCGCTATCAACTAAATACCTCGTTGCTTCTTCAGCAACACGGTAGATGTATGGGGTCTTACATGATTTATACTGTGTTCAATAACCAACATCCCAAATAAACAGTTTACCCAGTATTCCCTTTAGAAACGTTTACCAGATGTCCCAAACCACCGGGACGCATGCTTGGAAAAGTGCAGTGAACTCACCTTGGATTTGCTCGGTATGTTACGTTACATTACCCGTTCCCAGTTGGTCAACCAAACCATACCGTGGTTACCAGAGATAGTCAGTGTATATGCTTATAATGTACGTATTCCACATTCACATTGCACAAGTAACATACACCTATCATTGTATGAGTTGTAATAGTTCACGAACTCCAACAGTAACATATGTCATACTACATAATTAACATATTGTACACCATGCACATTATCCAATAACACCTATCAGGTATTTAGCACGTATACAGATTCATATCACGAGTTTACATTCAACGAATACTAATTAGTGTTCGGCCCCTTTTTTGTTCCAGGCCCTAGGTGTGTGTGTGTGACCCGAGCATATTTACTAGTCCCAAACCAACGAGTGGTCCAAATTAGCATAACTGTGTGAGCGGAGTCTTATTATGCGATTCGTGTTCGGTGTATAGTTCAATAGTTAGCAGCCCACACCGGAGTGTGTGATCCAACCGACCGGTGCGGCCCAATACATCACTGGCCCACTTATGTAAGGTGCGGTTCCAGACATAGTGTGCGATCAACATTAAATAGTGCGATTCGTTGCTTTACCCATTTAACATGTGCGATGACTTACTAGTGCATGTGACCAGTATTGTGTGTGCCTCATGTTGACCGTTGTGCTATCAGTTTACTTTATACCAAATTCATGGATTCAATTACAAGGTTACCCCTCCCCACTATCCTTAATTACCGTCTAAGACTCAACCCTCGTGGTTATTTAATCAATTTATTCAAGTACTAGAATCATTCCAATGAATACACTTTGCCATACAACAGATAATCATGGTTCACACCTCACAGACATTCATAATGTTGGGTTAATTGGGTTCGTTCTCGGGTTACACGGGTCGCGAGTCAAGGATTAACTGGTCAGCTGTTACGAGTTCATGCAAACGTGGGAAAGTGAACAATTTGGAGTTGTTTTGCTTGCGAAACTGTAGGACCAGTAGAATAGATCTTTGACCGAGTTTATTGGAGAGTCATGGGGCATGGAGCTTTTACGTGGAGTTTATTTCCAGCACATGTTTTATTTGTTTTGTTATATATATAGGATAGTGCTAGTATGTTTCTTTTGTACCTTTTTTTGTTTTATCAAAACAGTTACCAAGTTTCCTTCTGCATAGTATCTACCAATTCACTATCATACACACATACGTAAGTTTGTGTGTGTTGTGAGAGGGTTGAGTGTAATTGGGCCTGTAACCAACACATAATCCTTAATATCCATCCTAATCATCGATCAAACAGCAGGTGCATATCAATGATTACTAATCCTGTCATCATGCCTATACCTGAAACGAACCAGCCATATAGTTAACCTAGGAATCATTCATCACGGCAATACTCTAACGCATCAAGGAGATAATCATCATAGTTGTTTCGATGCATAATCACCATCAGATTTTAACATTCAAACCACATTCTAATACACACCATCATCTCGGACTATCGATTCGCATCATAGACGGTTCCGAGTTCATGTTAACAGATTAATCATGCTAATGGTTACAATCTACACAATTTTAATACATACCATCTATCTTTTGTTTCAATAGAATTTCTACCACTAATCCTTCTAAATTCTTAGATCATAACAGAACACAACAGATACATAGATTATATCCGAACACATACAAACACGGAATAATAATAAGGTAGACTATACTAACCGAGATGAATTTTTGCCAGACAACCGGACAGATCCGAGAGGGAGATGTGCTTCGATGGGAGGGGGTGTAATCTGTCGTCGATCAGAGAGAAGGGGTAGGGTTTTAGTGCCGTCGACTCTTTTCTGCCTGATGTTGCTGCCGTATGCTGTTGTCGAAAATACAAATATATGCCCAATAGAATTTTTTAGGTTCTATAATAATATATTCCTTTGCAAGGCCCAAGGCCTAATTCACGTGGATATGATGGACTACACATGCAATTGAGGCCCACTAGTAATCTTGATATATGTCCAAGAATTATTATTATTATTTTTTTTTCCAAAAGATCCCACTAATTCACTATGATGTTGCTGTGACATGCATGGTTCAAGCATTTGATTTTGGCGGCCCAATAAAGATAAAGGCCAACCCCTTTATTGATAAATAGCCCCTAATACTATATATAAAGGCAACTTTTGTCTGACGGTTATTTTAGCAGTCCAAACTTTATGCGGCAATTTTAACTCAGTCACTGGTGTCCCACTCTGCCCAACTTGCTGGTCGTTTCCATATACTTTAATTATTAACCTTACACATTTAAATCCACTAATCATTAGGATACTCCAATCCTTCAAATAACAACACATTCCATAGCATTCAACAATTTGCCAAAACAAGATTTCAAAACAAGTGATTCGTAAGAAAAGGACCTTGAAATCTCGGTTTGTCACACCGTAAACTTTGATGGCACAGGAGGTGCTGTCGCTTTTGTCCGCTGGGCTGAGAAAACAGAATCCGTTCTTCGCATGAGCAAATGCGCATTGAATCAGCAAGTCACTTACATCTCTGGGCTATTTTTGGATGGAGCCCTATCCTGGTGGAATCTACAAGTACAGACACTTGGCGAAGCTGCTGCTTACGCGCTGACATGGACCGAACTGAAGGAACTCATGCGCAAGAAGTACTGTTCTCGCGCAGAGATTCAGAGATTGGAGACCGAGTTCTGGCATCTAAAAATGGAAGGTCCTAAGATAGCTGAGTACGTCCAAAGATTCCACGACTTGTCGCATGTGGTACCCTACATGGTCACACCTGAGTTCAAGAGAATTGAACGCTTCATTTGGGGATTAGCTCCTCAAATCATCAGCATGGTGACCTCCTCCAAACCTGCAACTATCACTGAAGCCATTGATTTGAGTGTGGCTCTCACCGAGGAGGCAATTCGTTTGAACAAGTTTGATGAAGCTGAGCCCAAGAAGAAAGAGACTCATGTGGAGTCGTCAGGTGGTAACAAACGAAAGTTTTCAAACTTCAAGCAGGGCACCGGGGTGGTGGTTAAGAAAGGAGAGCAGAACGCGCCAGCTCAGGATACAGCTGGTGGTAGGAAGAAAGGAAAGGGATATATGGGTGCACAACCCAAGTGCAACTCATGCCAACGACATCACTCTGGTCGTTGCGGGCTAAGAGTTTGTGAATCATGTGGGAAGACTGGTCATACGAAGGATTTTTGTTGGGCTAGTGCTGGCCGGGGAGGCCAAGGAGGAGTTGGGAATAGAAATAATCGTGGTGGTAATGGGAACCCCCCCAAGGAAACAATGGAGGTGATGGAAACCGAGTCAACAACGCAAACCAAGCGGGCGCCATGAATCGTAATCAGGGAAACAATCAAGCTGGAAACGTTGGTGGAAATGGGCAGAGACCCGGATGCTTTAACTGCGGCGACATTGGGCACTACAAAAGGAATTGCCCGGAATTGAACCAAGCCCGCGGAAGGGTTTTCAACATAGAAGCAAGGGAAGCGCGCCAGGATCCCAATGTTGTCACTGGTACGTTCCTTGTAAACCAACGCTATGCATCCGTTTTATTTGATACTTGCGCTGATTATAGCTTCGTGTCGTTAGAATTTAAGAATATGCTTGGTTTAGCCGCTAGTAAGTTAGATACTCCGTACTCGATCGAATTAGCGAATGGAAAGTTAGTAGAAGCTAATGAGGTGATTCGAGGTTGCGTAATCGAATTGGGAGAGCGTGAGTTCGCTCTAGATCTACTACCAGTCCAGTTGGGAAGCTTCGACGTGGTAGTAGGGATGGATTGGTTATCGAGTAACAAGGCCGAGATAGTTTGTCATGAGAAGGTCGTTCGTATCCCAACCAATGATGGTGAGACCATTATTGTTCACGGAGAGAAGCGTGAGACGCCGTTGAGGATTATTAGCTGCCTGAAGGCAAGAAAGTGTTATGTGCTGCCTTTCTGGCACACATTGTAGATAAGAAGGCTGCTGAGCCAAAGATCGAAGACATCCCTGTCGTGAGGGAATATCCAGAAGTCTTTCCAGAAGACTTGCCTGGATTGCCGCCTCCAAGACAAGTGGAGTTCCGCATAGACTTAGTTCCAGGCGCCGCGCCTGTGGCTAAGGCACCTTACAGACTTGCTCCGTCTGAGATGCAGGAACTCTCGACACAACTTCAAGAGTTGTTAGACAAGGGATTTATCAGACCGAGCTTCTCGCCTTGGGGAGCTCCAGTTTTGTTTGTCAAGAAGAAGGACGGTAGTTTCCGCATGTGCATTGATTACAGAGAGTTGAACAAGCTGACGATCAAGAATAGGTATCCCCTGCCAAGAATCGATGATCTGTTTGACCAACTACAAGGTTCAAGCTTTTATTCAAAGATCGATCTTCGATCTGGATACCATCAGTTACGGATACAGGAGGAGAGTATCCTAAAGACAGCCTTCAGAACCCGATATGGACACTACGAGTTTCTGGTTATGCCGTTTGGTCTGACAAACGCACCTGTAGTGTTCATGGATCTAATGAATCGAGTTTGTAAGCCGTACTTGGATAAGTTTGTGATTGTATTCATCGATGATATTTTGATTTATTCAAAGACGAAGGATGAGCACGAGCAACATCTTAGAGCCATTCTGGAGCTGCTAAAGAAAGAACAGTTGTACGCCAAGTTCTCTAAGTGCGAGTTTTGGCTACGAGAAGTGCAATTCCTTGGGCACGTGGTGAATGGAAATGGAATCCACGTGGATCCCACCAAGATCGAGGCGATCAAAGATTGGGAAACGCCAAAGACGCCAACCGAGATTCGGCAATTCTTGGGTTTGGCTGGCTATTATCGAAGGTTCATTGAGAATTTTTCAAAGATCGCTCAACCATTGACGCTCCTCACTCAGAAGGACAAGAAGTTTAATTGGGGAATCAAACAGGAGGAAGCATTTCAAATATTGAAAGATAAGCTTTGCAACGCGCCAATCTTAGCTCTACCGGAAGGTACACATGATTTTGTGGTATACTGCGACGCATCGCGTCAAGGATTGGGTTGTGTGTTGATGCAACGCCAAAAGGTTATTGCCTACGCATCACGCCAACTGAAGGTACATGAAAAGAACTATACCACACATGATTTGGAACTAGGCGCAGTACTTTTTGCTTTAAAAATCTGGAGACACTACCTTTATGGTACAAAGTGCACAATCTTCACAGATCACAAGAGCCTCCAACATATATTCAACCAGAAGGAGTTGAACATGAGGCAAAGACGATGGGTAGAACTGTTGAATGACTACGACTGCAAGATTAAGTATCATCCAGGGAAGGCGAATGTGGTCGCCGATGCCCTAAGTCGAAAAGAGAGGATCAAGCCCATAAGGGTTAGGGCTTTGGAGATGGTTATTCGAACCGACTTTCCTCTGCGCATTCGTGCCGCGCAGAAAGAAGCTCTCAAGGAAAGAAACCTTGAAGAAGAGTATCTCCGTGGGATGGAGAAGTTATTGGTACCAAACAAGGAAGGAACGTTGTGTTTTGAGAAAAGGATTTGGGTTCCTCTGTTTGGTGGTTTAAGGAAGGTTATTTTCGATGAAGCTCACAAGTCGCGGTACTCTATCCATCCTGGAGCGGATAAGATGTACCAGGATCTTAAGGATTATTATTGGTGGCCTAGAATGAAAGGCGACGTGGCTGTTTATGTGAGCAAATGTTTAACTTGCGCTAAGGTAAAAGCGGAATACCAGAAGCCTTCGGGACTTCTGCAGCAACCAGAGATTCCCAAGTGGAAGTGGGAACAAATCTCTATGGATTTTATTACGAAGTTGCCAAGAACGCCAAGAGGCCATGACACTATTTGGGTAATAGTGGATCGCTTAACGAAGTCAGCACACTTCCTACCTATCCGAGAGAAGGATAATACGAGCAAACTGGCCGAAATTTACATGAGAGAGATTGTTACACGTCATGGAGTACCTCTCTCGATTATCTCTGATAGAGACGGAAGGTTCGTATCGAGGATATGGCAATCCTTCCAGGAAGCTTTTGGCTCAAAGTTGAATCTGAGCACTGCTTTTCACCCGCAGACCGACGGTCAAAGCGAGCGGACGATTCAGACATTGGAGGACATGCTGAGAGCATGTGTTATGGATTTGGGCGGTAGCTGGGATAAACATTTGCCTTTGGTTGAGTTCTCATACAACAACAGCTACCACACCAGTATTGGTGCCGCGCCATTCGAAGCTTTATATGGACGCAAGTGCAGATCACCGCTTTGTTGGGCAGACGCAGGTGATAGACAATTGGTTGGTCCTGACATGGTCCAGGAAACCACCGACAAGATCGCACAAATCCGAGATCGCATCGGTGCGGCTCGTGACAGGCAGAAAGCCTACGCGGATCGAAGCAGGAAACCTCTAGAGTTTGAGGTTGGTGATATGGTTTTGTTGAAGGTATCACCCTGGAAGGGTGTGGCACGCTTTGGGAAACGTGGAAAGTTGAACCCGAGGTATATTGGACCGTTCAAGATCTTGGAGAGAATCGGGTTAGTAGCATACAAGTTGGACCTGCCTGCCGAACTGAATGGCGTTCACGATACATTTCATGTATCCAATCTGAAGAGAAGTCCAACACAAGATACCGTTGTCATTCCTACCGACGAAATTCATGTTGACGACACGCTCCACTTCGTTGAAGAACCAGTCGAGGTCACGGATTGGAAAGTTAACAAGACCCGCCGGAGCAATGTCAAGCTCGTCAAAGTTCGTTGGAATGCTAGACATGGTCCTGAATTCACCTGGGAGCGTGAGGACCGAATGAAAGAGAAATACCCCCACCTATTTCCTGAGAACCCTGCTTCTACAAGCAGAACTTAAAATTTCGGGACGAAATTTTTCTAACGGGGGGAGAATGTGACAACCCTCACTAAACCAGGTATCCGTACGATTTAATTAATAAATAATTGCTGCTTAATTACTGTGCTTAACTGAAATTGCTGACGAACTGCTACTTGATTTCTAGTACTTGTATATTCCTGCATCATACTTTGATTTCCGTCACTACATTATTTACACGTTGAACCTTAGTGACAAACATGATGCACTAAAGCACAGTAGCATTAGAACGGATAACCCATTGAACATGCTGATAAAGCCAGCATCAGGCAGACACTGCCTCTAAGGGCCTGTATGAGCCAGAAATATTTTACTACACCCATAGTGAGTGTAGGGATACAAGGGTTGTAGAACTGCGTCTCTAGGAATAAGATATAATGATTGGATGTGCCTAAAACGTACTCTAAGCACAAGCCACAACACTTTTATTAACATACTAGCTTATGGCTAACTAATAAAGTGCCAAAACATGAGGAAAATATTCCTGACACTTTGTAGAATAAGTTGTGTCACTAAAAGCATTATTTACGACACTTAAAAACTTACTTAAGCTCTTTAACGGATTTCTATCCAAACGAACAACCGGACTATACCCGGAACATGAAAATATTGACAAAAATATTATTGCTCTTTTTCTGAGCCAGTTAGGGTCCCTGATTACCCTAACACCCGCGTTAAAGCACAACATATGACTAACCGAGTTAACCCTTAAATCTAACTTGGTTTAAAGTAACTAAACTCTAATCATCCACTTGAATTCGAACTAGAAACCCCCCCCTTGGGCCGATCGGTCACCTTGTGACCTTGACATGTACCATTTTTCTAATATTTTATTTCCCTTGGTCTCATATCTAGATGACACATGAACCATGGGATAATCACTTTCATGTTTGCCTATAAGTATGGACTTAAACACAAGAGATTTTCACACTTCACAACTCAACACACACACACTCTCTTGCCCTCCCTTGGCTCTCGGCCGAACCCACATCCACACATCCACCTATTTTCGGTTTTTGATCCATCCATTCCAAGCATACACAAGCCTTTCGGGTCACGCATAAGGAGTCTTGGAGCTAACGGAAGTGGAAGGACCTCGTTATCTTGCTTTTATCCACCACATTTTCGCATAGATTCTTCCCTAGCCCCGAGCTAGAGGTATAACACTTAAAACTCATACTCGGATCATTCTAAGGTGGTTAATAAGATTTGTAACGGTTAAAACTCGGAAACTTGCATTTTGAATCTTTAAAGTCTACTAAAACATGAATATAGTTGGTTAAAAGCTTAATACTTGTGTAAAAGTTGTAGTATTTGAAAGTGGTGATTACTGAGGCCCGATCTACGTTGTGGTAGCTCGGATCATCGTTTAACCCGACTTTGTTAAGATCATGGATCTTGACATAAGCTTGTTTCGGACGGTACAAGGGTTAAAAGGTGAAACTCTACCACACGAGAAACATGAACTTGTGTAAAAGTATTTTTACTTGCAAAATAGTGTTTAAAACTAGCAGATCTACGTATCTGCAAGTGGTATTTTCAAAGGACCAAGTGTCGAGAAAATCATGTTTTCTAAAAGACGGATAACACACTAACAAGTGTGATTTTTCACAAACCACAAGCGTATAAACACTTGTGAAATGAAAGATCCGACAAAATAATAATTTTTGCAAAAGATGACGGGAAGTTGTAAAGGATGATTTATTCTAAAAACGAGGTTTTTACGGGATTAAACTATTTTATACAAAGATCCACCAAATATAACGGGATCTACACTATAGTTTTCGGAAAAACCACAAGTTCATGTGATTATGCGATTTACATACTTGTCGACTAGTTTGATGTGTCGGAAATTGATTGATTGATTAAAGAAGTGTTGAAATGATTTTGTAAAAGAAAATGATACGCTTGAAAGCGTGGCCACCTCCAGTTACAGGGGAAACTCTGGCGAAATTTTTCTAAAAACCTAACACTTAGAATTATTTACAAGTGTTAGAATTATTTTTGGTATGTTTTCAAAATATATTTCGCCACGACTTATTTACTAATATTCGGAGGTGGGATTTTCACAAAACTAAACGTGATAAACATATACTTAGTAAATATATTTTTCACCACACTGTTTATGATTATTTTGTGAAAATACATAAATATTATTTTTAGAGTAAAAATAATATTTCGAACGATAACAGCTCCAAAATAATACAAACGCTTACACGACAAACATATAAGTTACACCGGTAATTATTATTACCACTTAATCATTAAAACATAACTTACGCATTATACGGAAATATTCATGAACGCGTATTTTGTCAACGCATTATTTTGGAAGTATTATGTGAAGTGAAAATATAATGTTTTTGAGGAAAATATTTATATTTTGGAAGTAGAAGTAAAAATATATTAAGTGGGACTTAATGATATAATACAAATACACATGTATTAAATCCCCCATCCTTGGGAAGGAGATTAATTACCAAAGTACATGCAAAATATAAACACGAAATAGTTGTCTAACTATTTCCTAAAAACTTAAACTATAAAGCTAAGGCACGGCCATCCGTCTAATAGAATCAATGGCCTTGCAAACCATTGGTGATCTCTTTTTCCTTATTTGCTACATACCAGGGTTTTTGATAAATACAAAGGTTTGTTTACTCACTTTCGTTTGAGTCTTCCTACTTGCACTTCACACATATCAATGGCCTTGCAAACCATTGGTGATCTCTTTTTCCTTATTTGCTACATACCAGGGTTTTTGATAAATACAAAGGTTTGTTTACTCACTTTCGCATGAACTCGCTCAACATTATTGTTGATTTTTCAACTTACATGTATTTCAGGGAATTAAAAGATCTGGCACGGTATGGCATGTTTTCCGCTGCATTAGTCACCGAGGTCATCCAGGGTTCGGGGAATGTGACTCTTTCCTGGACAAGTCACAGTCCTGGAATCATGTTTATGTTAAGATTGAATTTGTAATGTTTGGTGAACAAGCTTATGGTTGTTAGGGTGTTATCCCGTTAAGACAATGTTATGGTATTTTTATTTTAATGGATGATCTTGCATATTTTTAATTCATATAGCTTGGTTATGATTAAGCTATGGTATTAAGAAGTCACACCAAATTAACCACGCTTCCGCAAAGCCAGGGTGTGACATAAGTTTGGTGGATGATTTAGCTTGGAGCACCTAGTCCTTCTACACGAGGAAACGTAGGTGTGTGAGTTTGGCGTTTACGGAAGATTAAGAATTTGGAGTTTAACGTAACATAAAGTATGATATTAAAAATAATCATCTTCAACTTATAACTCTTATATTACACTATGTAACCACTAGGGTTATATTGTATTTCATGGGTAGTACACCCATTAGAATCATATCGAGATTTTAGGTCTTAGATAATATCCTACTACTTTAACATATAAACACAAGTTCAACATTAAAGGTTCGAATGGGGGTATATATATTTAGGTTAAGTATTACGTATTATTTAGTCCAATAATTCATGGAGGAGGTAGAAGATTAGGATCTTCGTTTAGGCACCTCGAGGTAACATGGATGTCATGTATGGGGTAGGAAGACAAGCTTCCATTTAGGAACCCCTTGAACGTTCACCACTTCACTTGATGTAAAGACAACCAAGGAGGGTCAAGAACTAGGATTAATACAAGTATGTAAATAATCTAAACTAAGAGAAATCATCAAATCATGTGAGGATTTTATGTTGGAGCAACCCAAGTTGTTCCACAATCACTCTACATCAAGATCTAAGCTCGAACATGACTTGTGGGTAAAATACCCTAATCAAAACAGAAAGTTATGAGGTTTAATCCTCTGATTTCAAGTGTCTCAGCCTTGTTTTTAAGCTTAACCTACCATAAGATAGGTTGTAAGCATTGGGACATAGGTATGAGATGTGTTAGACACAAGTTGGATAAGTTTAAACAAGCTTTTAAAGAACTTAAAACAAAACAGAAAGTTTATGGACCATTTCAGGGCAATTCCAGGTCTGATTTCTCCAAGGAGAAGTCAAGGAATCGAACCCCATGATTATCCAAGCAAGTAGGAAGAAGAATCAAGTAATTTCGTTGAGAAATGAGCAAGTTATACTCACTTTAGTGCAAGAGTATGAATCTGTCCGAAAATGCAGATTTGCAACTGATTTGAGAGTGAATTTGTGAGTTGTAGAGAGTTGTGAAAGTGTAAAAATGCTTGGAAGAGGTGTGTATTTATAGTGGAAGAGGTTAGGTTAGGTTGTGGTTGTGTATTTAATGTTAAAATTAAGTTTAAAACTCAAAAACAACTCAAATTCGCGCTTAAAAACGAGCTGGTAAGGGGCTGGTCACTTTTTGCGCGCTGGTAGGGCTTGGCGGGGAAGACCTTATATGATTAAAGGGGCTGGAATTACACAAAGGAACCCACAGCTCAGTTGGCTGATGCGTGTGTGTGTGAGGGTACAGACCCGGGTTCGAGTCCCATGGTCTGCATCCTTTTTATTTCTTTTTTTTTGTGTTTTATTATTATAATTCCAACTTTTAACAATTGCAATAATAGTCCCTGCACTTTATACTTTCAGGAATTGCATAATCAGTCCCTGAACTTTATTTAACTATGTTTATATAGTTTTAAAAGATTAACTTTGAAGTTTAAACTAACTAAGTTAGTTTTCTATTTACTAACTTTATAATTTAATGAGACTAACTAAATTATTAATAAAAATACACTTTTAAATAACAAAATTAATTAATTTAATTAATTTAAATGATGACCATAAATATAACGAATAATAGAAAATATTCTTTAAACAATTATTCGCTTCACAAATCTTTCGAGTTTCGAGATTTAGGATCTGAATCCCATCATTTTAATAGTTTAAACTAGTTTTAACGAGTATCGAGTGCCGGTAAATATAGAATCAAGAATCCATAAATAATATGTCGTTCAAACGTGAATTTCCTTATGCTTCAAATCTTGGATTCTACAAAGATTATATCAAAACGACGATTGCAAGAACACAAAGTTTCCAAGAATAGGATTTCAAACAAGGGTTTCCTAATTTAGAAAGTACGAAAACGCAGGGCGTTACATGATAGAATATAGATGATTGGATGATGATGAAAAAATTCAAATAACTAAAACTTTTGTACGTAATACGAACCACGATCACAGGAGTTTGGAAGGTGTATTTTTTTTTAGTGCACAAGCCCCACACGTACATAGAGAATTAGGGATAAGCTGCAATTGGAATTTGGGCCTTTTACTTCGGGTTTGGGCCTTAATGTTCAGTGTTTTGGGCTTGTTATATATACATAACATAATAGTTATAAATCTGTCGGGCCCCTAACTTCTTTGGGCCTTGTGCGACTGCCCAGCTTGGCCAGCCCAAGAGCCGCCTCTGCATCAATTCCAATCGAACAACATTGGTACCGGCATTGGTACCAATGGAATCAATATGGATATTCGTTTCGGGAATCATTAATGAAATTCGTTTTTATGTTTTCGATTGATGTAAAATATGTGTCCATGACCTTTTTGGCATACAATGACTTTATTTTTGGGTTTTGTCTTTCAATTGTTATATCGAGTGCCAATGTCCTACTGATACCGTAATAAATCAAACCAAGACTATCTGATTTCCCGCGGGAGAATTCAACTGGTTATTATAAATTTGAATTTACCATTCATCGTCTTTCATCATCAACAATATATATATATATATATATATATATATATATATATATATATATATAATACTATAGATTGAGGATCTGTACATTAATCCAGAAGTGTGAGAAGTGTATTATAACACCATATATAACACTATATAACACCATATAAACACCGTATAACAATATGTAACACCATATAACAACATATAACCCTATGTAACACTATATAACACTATATAACAAATATAACAATATAGTTTGTCTGATAGCATGTCTATGATAGATGTATAGTGTTATATATTGTTATATAGTGTCATATAGTGTTACATAGTGTTATATGGTGTTACATATTGTTATACAGTATTTATATGGTGTTATATAGTGTTATAATACATTTTCTCACACTTCTGGATTAATGTACAGGATCCCTACCATAATACTATATATATATATATATATATATATATATATATATATATATATATATATATATATCTACCTATATAGGGTAAGGATAGTGTAAAAAGGGCCTAAAGTGTGAGAATTGTATTATAACACTATATATAATGCTATATAATACCATATAAACACCGTATAACAATATGTAACACCATATAATACCATATAACACTATATAACATTATATAACAAATATAACACTATACATCTATCATAGACATGCTATCAGACAAACTATAGTGTTATATTTGATTATTTGTTATATAATGTTATATACTGTTACATAGTGTTGTATGGTATTATATGGTGTTACATATTGTTATACGGTGTTATATAGTATTATATATAGTGTTATAATACACTTCTCACACTTTGGGCACTTTTTACAGGATCCTCTACCTATATATATATATATATATATATATATATATATATATATATATATATATATATATATAGGATTAGGTTCAAACGTGAACAAAATCCCAAGAGTGAACTGCGTGAACTGATATGGACCCTTGATTTCCTTTTTAGTTGTTAAGGGTAGGATTGTAATTATATAAAAAAATTAGATTTAAATCATTATTTTAATAATTGAATTAAGTTACATCTTTCCTAATTTAAATTCATTATCCACATTACGTTTATTTATTAATAAGATAATTATCAAAACAAACAAAAAAATCACCAGATTTCAATTTTAATTTTTATTTCAGATTTCATCACCAGAATTCAAATTTTGATTTTTAAGATCCACGTAACCTTCATATTTCAACGGTATACACATGTGTACTTGGATATAAATAGAACAGTACACATGTTTACTCAACATTGTACATATGTGTACAATAATTCACAAGTGTACATCAACATTCAATACAAAAAAAAAAAAAAAAACTGAGATATCACAAAAAAAACAGACGATATACACATGTGTACATCGCATTAAAAAGAGGGCAAAATCAGAATACACATGTGTACATCGCAATTAAACAAATAATTATTTTAATTATTGAATTAAGTTACATCTTTCCTAATCTTTGATTTGATTTGTGAAAGATTTATGCAAACAATTTAAGAGGATAATTGATTACTTGATTTGTGATAGATTTATGCAATCAATTTAAAATTGAAATTACACATATACCCTTTTTGTATTTAACTAAATGAAAAAAATTAACCAAATAATTACCATCATGTCACTCACTTTAATCTCAAAATCATAAAAATTAAGGGCACAGATCAGTTCACATAGTTCACTCTTGGGATTTTGTTCACGTTTGAACCTAATTCTATATATATATATATATATATATATATATATATATATATATATATATATATATAATTTCATAGGATAAGTGATACCTTATCTTACACGTGCTACTCGTGTTAAGTTCTCCAACGAGCTAAAGCAGGTCCCATTTCAAATGAGTCTTTTTAGAAGAAAAAAAATTAATACTAAATTGGTTCACCCATGATAACTAGGTGATGGTGGCAAAAGCCGACAACTCGGTAGAAGATTTTGCCTCTTAGTTAGAGATTTCAGGGTCAATGTTATGGAATGGAGTAACTTTAAGATATATAATATGGAGTAAAGTAGTACCAGCGTAGATTTAAAGTTGTAGACACTCGTCTACAGTTCGGAGTTAAAAAAAGTAGTGCTAGTAATGAAGGAAAGGATGAGTAGGCGGTGGCGACAACCAATGGTGATATGTGTGTTGTCCATTTTGACCCGTTCTAGATTATCAATTTTATTTATATGTGACTCGGTTTAGCATGTTATATAATTTGATAGGTGTCTTGTAGAATCTAGATCTTCTATCCATCCCAGCTTTCATCACCATACATGCTTCCTCTCGCCTTAGTTGGTTTTGCTGTCACTAGATTTGCTTCATTGTCGACAAGATAAATAATGATGCAGAAACAATAAGCCAAAATGGATTTAATTAAATTGTCCAAGACTATTTAATACAAAGGGCACGAACACATGTATTTTTTTTTTTTAAGTTTTGAAGAAAGATACATGAAAGTGCCTACATTGTTTGACTATTCATGGAGTTTGAAGCTATGTAGGGACATACATGAATGATTGTGGGAAACTTGTGTAATGAACAATTGAACATGGTTACTAAGATATTGAGTATATGTGTTCATGGGTTTGGTTTTTAATGTTTATACGTATGTGTGTCACGCAGAGCCGGCCCTGAGAATTCGTGTATCCTGTTCGAGCTCGAAAAAACGTGCCCTTAGGCCTTGACGAATTTGGGTATTTGGCTCACTAGGTCTAAACCTAATGCCAATGGGCTAATCAATAATCTAAACCTGGTGTTTGTATGGGTATACCCTATTAATTTATTTTTTTACATATACATATTGGATTTTTTTTTTTAAAAAATAACGTGCCCTTCGAAATATCGGGCCCTGGCCGGTGGTCCTTCCCGCCCACCCTCAGGGCCGGCCATATGTGTGTGCGTTAATTCAGATTGAATTGAAACAAAAGTCAATTCTAAATTTCACTAATAACAGCCTTAATATTAATAAAACATAACTTCTGACTTTATATATAAAGGTAAAGTATAAGAAAATTAACTTTTTTAGTTTCTATTTTAGATGTAAACGTATACTTCATTCGTTTATTTTTGTCGTTTAATCTTATAATGATTAGCGGTCACAATTTATCAAATGTTACTAAAGAAACATGTATCGGAAATATGGATTTTCAAGTAGAATCTGGGCTTACGTTATGTTTCACGGGTGCAAATTGGGATCCAATAACTGCAAAACAGAATATCGTTAGGCTCGCTACACGAATGAAGTTATCCTTATAACCACGCTTCGGCCTGAGAATAACTATATGTTGAGAGATTGAGAGTACGTATTGAGGTAAGAGAGATTAAAAGAGTACCTTTTATGTCTACACCAATAATTCTAAATTAATCTATTTTACTCTATTAAAATCAATCTATAATCCACCTATGCTCTTAACCGATGGTTAAGCAAACCAATCAAACAATCTTTTCCAATGATCAAATTAAATGGAGACAGAATATATAATGGTTAAAACCAAAGCATAGGTTATAGATTCAGTTTTAACCTGATCAAATAAAATCGGTTTTTAACAGTGAATTTTTTACTACTTGTGAGACTTGAACTCAGTCTTTACCATGCCAGAAGACCACTAACCTAGTAGTATGATCATATCAAACTATACTCACCCTAAGGCTGAGTGGTGTGGTATAAAGCCCATAGGGGCTTTATCACGCCACATTAGCGCCATGTATATGCCAAGTAGATAGGGACTTTATAGCTAACTACCATGTAATGAGGAAAAAAGAAGAAAAAAAATGTGATTGGCTCTTGAAAAGTAGCCCCCACATGTGCAGCCCTTAACGCTCGCCAAACCCATGGCGAAGCCATTTGTGGCGCCCCCCTTTGACGCCCAGGAAACGGGAAGAGGGACACTATTAAGGGTGATTTGGCAGGGGCGCGAGACCAGACCGTCTGATCTAATGTAATAATGAATAACTAAATCGATATTAGCACGTGCAACTGAAAGGGATAGGGTGGTTGTGTATGATGTTATAGCCTTATAGGGATTACAGGATCTTACAACCCACATTGGAACTCTACTTCAACATGTGCAATGTTTCTTCTTCTCTTCCACTTAATCAAATATTATTTTTATCAGTTATATTCTCGTGTTTTCATAGATGATACTCGAAATTACTAGTGTGATCTTAGAGCGAGTATCAAAAGTGTCTAGAATCTCTGGAACTGGTATCTGCTCCATAATTCGCGATACAGTAGCTTCAGAGATTCTAACGGGGTTAATCGTCCGTTAGCATCAATCCTGAAAATCATCTGTTTGGAGCTTGAACAAGATTCAATGCGAAACTCATGGGAAGTAACTCAGTCACCGTCAGTATATACTTTAAACATTACCAAAATGAAGCGGTGTTTTTTGCATGACCGGAGACGAAGCCAACTCTATTGTCCGGATGAACACAGATGGAATCTCGGTAGATTATTTGATAATATAAATTAAATTAGAGACACACGATAAAGCTAAAATAAACTAAACGATATCATAACATATCAAAATCTCTAGGTTTGCTGTATTCTTTTAATAAAGTAACATACTCTTTTGATTTGTATCGGCTTGAATTTATTTATAATATTTTTAAATGTTAGAATAACAGGTAAACAGATCTCAAATACATATTCTTAGATAAAGTAACTCAACATTTGTCTCCCTTGTTCTTTGCAGATGATACAATCTTTCTAGGTGATTGGTCAGGCTCAAATCTCCATAGACCATAACATAAGCTGGCTCGGTTACTTTGGTGATGTAGGGTGTTAAACGGGTCGTGTTCGCAGGTTGACGGGTTTAACCTGATCCGAACCTGAAAATTTTAGACGAACCCGTACCCGAAAAATGTGTCATACGTATGAACCCGAACACGACCCGAATATTCGCGGGTTGACCCAAACACGGCCCGTTAAACCCGATTTTTTTTAATCTTTTTATTGTTTTTCTGCAAAATAATATATGAAAATTAAAATTTACTAATAAAACACAAATGTATATAATAAAATTACAATTAAATTGTAAAATCTTATATCAGTTTCTCTTTTTAAGTTATAATTATGACATAAAATACGCACCAATTTAATAAATGACACAAAACATATTGTAAAAAAATAATTTAATATAAATGGGTCAACTCGCCAACCCAACTGGTTAACCTGAACCCGACATGTTTAGCATTATATAATTAACTTAGTCACTTAGGGGAACTTATAATGGGGTAGGTCGGAGACGATAAAGAAATAGCATTTTGGTTAGATTATTATATGAATCGATAAAAGGCCTCTTAGTGAACTGTATCGTACATTATACTCTAATGTTTGCTCAAAATATTATAATGTTTCAATGTTATACTATTCAAGATGGAACCATTGTATTTTGCCAAAAAAAAAACATTTTTTAATATTACATCTAAAACCGAAAATCAAACAACCCAATCTGAAATAGCCTGAACGTGAATAATCTGAACCCGACCAACCCAAGCTTTAAATGATTTGGTTATCGGGTCACCTTTTCCCAACCAAAAATTCGAAACCTAAGAAAAGAAACCCCTAAGAACACCCCTACTTAGTCCCTTTGGCTAATGATTGAAACATGTGCTCACAATATAACTCCTTTGATTGGAAATTGGAACAAGTGTTTACCAATAAAAATTATTATTTTTTGGATAGTGGGTTGTTCAAAACAAGCCTCCAACACTAACATGCATTGCAAAGAGAGGGGTTGCTTCTAGTAATGATAAGAACATGTTAATTATGTTTACTTTGGATAACCTAGATTAACAATTACTATACGATTGTTCGTGTTCTTGATGAAATAATTTTTACCTAGAGAGGAATATTATAAAATCATAAAATACATCAATGAAATTGATTATAAGTACCGTTAAAACTCTTACACATCCCAGCCGACTATTAATATGCTGATATTTTCACGAAAGGCCTTCTGAAACAACTCTTTAATCGCTTCAAGTCCAGTCTATGCGTTCACTCTTCTACCGCTACGACTGCGGGGGCCTATTAGTCAACGTGTATTCACAGAGGATATTCTACACTTAATAATATAATATCATTTGTATATTTGTAGAGATTGTATATTCCATATTTAAGTGATTGGTTAGTTAGGATTCTCATTGTATATATATGCTGTACCTTTCGTTCAAAGACAATAAGAAAACTTTTCAATTATTAACATGGTATCAGAGCACCCATTGCTCTGAATCCTAACTCAATCGCTTTCATCTTGAGGCTACGGTCTCTTCCCTCTTGAGGCTACGGTCTCGATCTTTCTTTCAGTTTCACTCTACTTCTTCACCCGTTTGATCATGCCAGACACCGTTGAGTCGTTCGGCTCCGGCAAAATCCCAACCCCACCTGCGTTGCACCCGGTGTATACCGTCACTAACATCCAGAACAAGGTTCGGATATTGGACGGCACGAAAGTTACTTACTCGTCTTGGGTGAAGCTATTCCAATTAAATGCCCGTGGCTACAAGGTGCGTGACCACATCGACGGCACCAAACCACCAGCTAAAGATGACACAAACTATGATTTGTGGATGGAGATTCACGCAATAGTTCTGCAGTGGATTTATGCCACTCTCTCAGATGAACTATTGGTTCGTGTTCTTGAACAAGAATCCACCGCGCTTGAGGCTTGGGTTCGCCTCAAGAACATTTTTCTCAATAACAAAGGATCCCGCGCTGCTGCTCTTGACGATGCCTTCACCAATCTAACCCTCAAATCCATGCCCTCACTCCAAGCCTATTGTCAAAAATTAAGAGAACTCGCTGGTCAATTGGCTGATGTCGACTGCCCTGTCGATGAGAAACGTCTTGTTATGAAGCTGGTACGTGGCCTTCCTCCAGAGTATGATGTGGTTGCTGCTCAATTGAATCAGTCGTTACCTTCGTGGGAGGATGCCGTCAACCTCCTTGACTCTGAAGAGAGACGCCAAAAGGCTCGGGAAAATCCTTCATTTGTTGCAGCTGCCACACACACCACGCCATCTAACACATCTGATTCGCCTGCTCCTCACCGTGAAAACACCTACCAGGGCCAACCCAGATCTGGTCAACAGCGTCGCAACAATGAGCCAAGCCCCAATCGTGGCCCGACTTCCCAAAATGGCAAGCAGCGTCCTCCACAACCACGTAATGGGCCATGGACTTCCTATTCTCAACAGTGGCCTTCGTACACTCCTTGGTGGGTCGGCCCAACTGGATCACCTGCTGGTTGGGCTCCGCCACCCTGCCCATACACAACCCAAGCAGGTTGGGCCTCTCCTTGGCAGCAAGGCTTTCAACAACCGTCACCCAGGCCCAATGGGAACCGGCCCGCTACTAGCTCAACTTCACGTACCTCACCTCAGGCCCACATCACAGATTATGATCCTCTCCAGCCCACAGATATCGCTGAAGCATTTCAAGCAGTACCCACAGCCCAACCAACCGAGTTTGACCCCTTGCAGTCTACTGACATTTGTGAGGCGTTTCATGCATTCACGATGGACTCGGGTGACCCGAAATGGATAATGGACACGGGCGCATCCAACCATCTCCACGCCGACTCAGGTATATGTTCTAACTCTTCTCGTATTAGTCCCATTAAATCTATATTAGTCGGAAATGGTCAACGCATGCCTATTCTTGGATCAGGAAACACAACTTTTCCCACCCCAAACAACCTTCTTTTAAATAATGTCCTTTATGCCCCTAAACTTGTTAAAAATTTGATCTCGGTTAGGCAATTTACCAAAGATAATTGGGTTTTTGTTGAATTTGACCCGTTTGGATTTTCTGTGAAGGATTACAAGACTGGGAAGATGTTGACCCGTCACGACAGTGAAGGTCACCTTTATCCTGTCACTGCTCCTGCTCAAGCTTCAACCTCATGTTTACTTGCTGATTCCACTCCCGATTCGTGGCATAATCGACTAGGCCACCCGGGGATTTCCGTCATTAATTCTCTTATTTCAAATAAATTTGTTGCATGTAATAAATCTAGTCAAACTCAGTTTTGCAATTCTTGTCAACTTGCCAAACATAAACGTTTACCCTTTTCATTATCAAATTCTACTACTGTTTTACCATTTGATATCGTGCACTGTGACTTGTGGACATCACCAATCGTATCTAATACTGGTTACAAATATTATATGATTTTGATTGATGATCACACACATTATACATGGGTATACCCCTGTAACACCTCGAAATTTTGTGTCCAATAATGTATTGACACGTGTCTTGAGTTTACACGTGGCATTAAATACTAAATAAAGGACTAAAGTTGACAAACCTTGAAAGTATGTAAATTCGAGGGTTAAAAATGTCAACGAGGGGTAAATATACTGTATAGTAACTGTGGCACCTGGGGAAAATCCACACTCATCCTGATCTAACACCTTGCTGTTTTGGGATTTTTGGGATTTCTCATCAAATTTCGAGACGAAATTTCTTTCAAGTTGGGGATGATGTGACAACCCGAGCTTTCAAGATCTTCCCTCGACACGTTACTCGTTTACAATCATGTTTTCGTAATTATTTGTGTTGTAATTTGTATATTTGAGGCCAATGATAAATAAAAAGTGAATTGATATGGTTGGCAAATTCCATGTGATCAAATCATGACCTGACAAAATCTCTTGGGCCAATACAATTTAGATCAGATAACATGTGAATTTAGATCAGATGGCATGTGATAATAACCTTTAGTTCTCGGTCCATTAATTTCAATACATTACGGTCCAATAGAAATTTAGTAAGTTCAGATTCTTATAATTGTGTTGTTGTTCTATATATAATAATTAATTGGTGTATGGAATTATAATTGGTTAATAATTGGTCGTACATGATGGTTATTGTTTGTATATTGTGAGTTGTTAAATGTTTTGTGTGAATTATAACCCAGTTGCATATGTGACCGCACACCATGTTCGAAATTGTTGGGTTGTCCTCGGCCCAAGTCATCCCAAACCCGTAAACGAAACCCATAGGAGGGGTCCGGTTTAGTTACGTCAAGCTCATACATACCCCCATTAGCGGCACATTACTAATGGATTAAGTATCTTTACCTGTTATCATATGTTCACCTCATGAGAAACCGTGTATATCTCATTCCAATTCTCGGCCCATGTGATATTTCATTGTTGGCCATGTAAAGTCCAATAGAAGGTTGGAAGTGGGTCGGTGGGTCGGGACTACCGTTCTTGCACACGATAAGTAGCCGGCTTATGTTTGGGCTTTGGCCCACCCTTTCATTGGGTCCGCATCCGTTTTGCCCAAGAATTCTTTATTTGTGTGACCGTGTACATTAGAATACGTATCGTGATTATGAAAACATGGAAAACCCTACACCTCTCTAGATGGCGACGGCAGTGGAGACCCCCCCCCTATTCGACGTAACATCCTGTTCATCAACAACCTAATCTTGTCAAGCTCTCGGTTAGTGTACGATTTATGCTATTAGACCTCATTCTCTGCTATATATGAATCGCATGTATCGTAACTATTTGGTTAATTGTTTTAGTGCATAGGGTGTGATTGATTTCCTATGATAATAGATTATGAATGTTACTGTATCGGTGAGTCATGTTAATTGATGGAACCATTATGCGAAGTGTTGATGATGATTGTAATTATAAGGCTGTATGATTAAGTCAGTGATCGTCGAATTGTGTGTAACCGTCAAAGAGCTCACTTGATAAACTCAGCTCGGTTCAATAAAATAATGATAAAACCGACTAATATTGTGTGATTGGGCCACCATTTCAGAACATGCATCTTTAGTCAACAACTAGGCCGACAACTTTAATAAACTGATCTTGCTTAATTATAATTAGGCCACATATTTGGACTTCACTTATCAAAGCATGGCCGGAGATTAAATGTAGTATTTCATTTGCATTGAATAATGTAATCACATGGGAAGGACTGCTAGAATTTATTAACGAACTGCAAGTTGTCGGATCACTTTTTCAAACCCTATCTATTACACGTTGATAATGTTAATTGGGAATGGGAAACGTGATTAGACTTGTGTGAGTAGCTGATACATATGTTGATGATTATTATGTGATATGCATGATACGTAATGAATGCAAACTGTGTTATCATATGTGACTTGATTGATTATGAGACTGATCTTGACTGGTAACCACGGTAGGACTGGTTGATTAATCGGAACGGGTAAAGTAACTTAACAATCCGAGCAATCTAAGGTGAGTTCATTGCTTTTTCTCAAGCATGGATCCCAGGGAAGGGATAACGGGTAACGTTCCAAGGGGGAATGCATGTGTAATGGGATGTTGGTTATTATACTCAGTTTTCTATCATTGTAAGACCACTACATCTACCGGGTCGTTGCTTGTAGGGCAACGGGGGTTATTAGTTGATAGCGCTATTAGGTTTGGCACCCTCACAACGTTCGAGGAGAACGGGCGTGAACTAATTACCTTAAAACATGACCAATGCTTTGATAGAGGCATTGGGGTTGGCAATCACATATCATATGGCCATTCGGTAATCGAGTAATAACAACATCGAAACATCAAACATCATAACAACAAACAACATATCGCCTTGTAAACTGTTTTACTCACATGATTGGTAACACAACTTGGTAAACGAACACAAACCTTGAACTCACCAGCGTAGTCTGACACACTTGTTTACATGCTTGTAGGTAATCATTGAAGGAACTTGGGAACTTGCCGTCTGATGCTGCTGGAGTGGTTGTGGTCATGATAAACAATTACATTGATTTGGTTTTGATACAGTTACACACTTACACATTTATGCTTCCGCTCAATACTTTGGTGTTGGTTTAATCTACAAACAATACATTTCTTTCAGTTGAGTATTTCAATACATTATTACTTGTGTTTGATATGATTGGTGGCTCTTTGTTGGATCGTTGCACCTCCATTAGGGACATGCCCTAGGTGGTAATTTGGGGGTGTGACAGTTTGGTATCAGAGCCACTGGTTATAGAGAACTTGGTTTTAAAACGTTTTCATAAAACCAGACTATAACCGAATTGATCCAAACGATAACCATGACACCCAGCTTCAGATTGCAAGGTTCGTTCCTCGTTACAGTATACATCACATGTTTAGTAGACATATCTATACACATAGCATGCACGATACAACAAGATAGATATCATGACACGTCGATAGCATAACACAACACTTGCATCTTGTAAATCCTAGTTTTGCTGTTAGTACATACCTGTGTTGATTGGAGTGGGAGAAACTTCGAACATAAGTTAAGAAGCGTCGAGAGGAGCATGCAAACCGCCTTATTATCATGGGTGCACACATAATAATAATGCGTGGTGCATGCAATTCTCAATGAGGCTTAACGAGTGCAAGAGGGAATCTCCCCTACTGTATGTGAACTTGAAAGTTGTAGACTTTAAGGTGATACTTGATTTTTTTTTTCTCATTCTGAACTATCATTTGATCGATGCGAAACCTGATAACCTATAGGAGAAATAGTCGAGACTGTCTCCTACACGAATGTGATCTTTCCATTTTTCCTTTGAAACCTTTCGAATTCCGATGCTATCGAGTATTACCTGAACACCTAACTGAACGCTTAGTGGACTGTGTAGAGTGCTAGGTGCTTATACGAACATCCCCGAGTGGGGTGATGCACAACGATGAACGATCTATATCTTTCCATTTTTTCTTCGTTTGTTGGAACTTGACATATTGACGTCTCGAATCTCGAATCACGACCATTTCTGTAACGCCCTCGCAACAGACTGTGTAATACATAGACAACTTGCAACATCGTTGGATGAGAGGGTAAATGTAGTGCTTCACCAACCTCAAACATTGGACGACTCTGATGACCGGCAGCGAACATCAACGAATAGAATACAATCGACTCTTTAACCTCTGCCAGTGACTCATGGGAGTCAGCTTTTACGAATCACTCGGAACGTAAGTAATGACAATCGAATACGGTGTGGAATGCACCGCTGTCAGCACAATGAGTAGCATCTTAGAACGTGGCACAGAACAGTAGAAGATGGATCCTGTCAGTGGAGGATCATAGGACTCCGCTTCATGAAACAATAAGCAGAAGTAACAGTTACGACAACATCAGGGTACTCGTAATAGTAGTCCTCACTATGGGAGTGAAAAACGTTTACCACAGGGATTGGCCGTTGTTCAATCAAGACAGCAACAACCAAGGGAACGACGGCAGTACCGGAAATTCTCGTGACGAAAACAACACTAGAAATGAAGCTCATGGAAGGACACTTGGTATTGGCATAGACTATACCAGGCGTAATAGCAACACGATAGCTTGGATGGGTAGCTGTTCGCTTCGTCTCCGATCTGTTTGCCCTGATGTTTCTTGAAACCGAACTTGTTGTGGCAGTAAGGGATGATAAGTCAAATGAAACCTCATATGTCCGCTGCGATGTAAACTCGACCATGTGGGACAAGTGTTCGACGTCAACCTTCCTTCTACTACCCTTGATGGTTGCAATACAGTAGTTAGTGTGGATTGGTTATCCAGAGATCGCTCAGATACACCAGTGAGGACAAAATTCTGTGTGGAAAATCGTTATTTGTTCTAAAGCGTCAGAGTGGTACAAAGGATAGCGCCATTTCAGCTATGAAGGCCAGAAGTGTCTACGGGGGGATTACGCCACTATACTAGCAACCGTTACTGATGTTAGGGCTAAGGGAACAGAGGATCGATGATCCACCAATCATTCGTGATTCCTTTCGGTGTGCTACCCAAGGAACTTTCGGGTTTACTTCAACGACTGTTAGGCGAAATCTCAGCCTGATCTCACGCCAGGGGCAGCCCTGACTACACGCACTCTTACCATCTTGCACCAGGAGAGTTGCAAGAATTGTCTAATCAACTACAGAAACAGTTGGGGAGGAGTTTTGTGGGACCTAGTTTTCACTTTGGGGAGCCACAGTTATATTTGTGGAGATACGCCTTTTCGTATGTGTACTGATTATCGAGAACTCATCAGGGTGGCAGTCACGAACTGTTGGCCTCGATCATGTATTAACAACCTGTCAACCAGCTGCGAGGGTCAAGCCCCATTCGAGGATTGACTAACGAGTGAGCTATCACCAGATGGAAGTTCGAGGGGAGAATGTTCCTACAACAACATATTAAACGCAATGCGGCCAGTGTGACTTGGTATTTCATGACCGTTGGGTTAATCAACACACCAGCAGCTTAATGGATCACATGAATCGACCGTGTTTTGATGATGTTTTAAATCGCTTCCAGGAGAAAGGAACAACATGGGTGGCATATGTATCTCGTTTTAGAGCTCCCGATGGAGGAGCCACTCCGCGCGAAGTCTTGCTAAATGTAACATCTAGATTCGAGAGATGCATTTTGATCATGTGACCAACGGAGTGGGAATACACGTAGATCTCACTAAGACACATCATGTTAAGAACTGATCGACACCAAAGATTCCTTGGGGATGCAGCCATTTCTCGGTTTCGCTAGATACTATCGCAGCTCACTCACAGGATTTTCGAAGGTCGCACAACTTAAATCTCTTAAGCACAGCAGGGTGCTGTGTTTGTGAAAGACGAAACAGGAGGACGTCTTTTTAGCTTCAAATTCTAACTCTGCAATGCACCAAGCATCATCTTTATTCGAGGGTGCGGGTAATTTAGTGGTATACCATGATGGTCCGAATTAGAGTCCCAGTTACACACCGACGCAACACGAGGAAATGATGACTTACGTGGGGGAGTTACAAAGAGGAACTGCATGACACACAACCGGCGGTGAAAACCGTGGTCTTGGGATTTTAGATGGAGGCATTACTTGGACGGTACCAGATGCGTTATTTAGACCGATCACAAGGGCCTCCCGTGTACCTTAGCTTCGAAAGAGCTAAATCAGTTAATGGCATCGCTGGAAGGAACTTTTGGATGATTTCAACCATGAAACTTGAACGTGCACGAGCTTTGCAGCTCACTATCGACTCTAACTTACATGATCAGACTCGCACTGGCCAAACTGGAGAACTGAGGGAAGAAAATTTTCAAGATTGAACCTATGTGGGGCGCGGAGAAGCAACCTTTAGTAGGTCGGATGATATTCGCTACCTCCAGGAACGAGTGTGGATCTCATTATACGGCGACGGTACGGGGCTTGTATTGAGCAAAGCACACCAGCATTGTTATTCTAGTCATTTGAGTCTTGATAGGGGATACTAGGATTTATAAATCATGTACTTGCAACCGGACATGAAGGCCTACGTAACCGAGTATAGGAACGATGTTGGACTTGTGGGAAAGTCAAGGTGGAGTATCAAAAACTCTCTAGTGGTGCCAGCAACCAGAAACACTCATATGGAGATGAGGACAGACTGCCATGGACTTTGTCGCTAATCTACTTACAACTTGAAGCGGAAACAATATCACCCGGGCGATCGTTGATTGCCTCACGTTACCATCACACTTTCTTGCAATCAAGGAAACTGACAAGTCTTCACAGTTGTGAATGTTCCTCTGAGAGAGGCGCCTTTAGGCACGAGATGCCAACTTCTGTTATCTCCGATTTTAATCTATACTTGATTTGTGACAGGCATTACACAACCCTCTTGGCTCACATATTGACATGAGCATTACTCAGCATCATAGGATGAACGGTTAGAGTCAGCGAACCCCTGAAGACATGCTGCGAGCATTTGTGTGAATGACTTGGTAAAAATTTGAAAGGGCACCTACCTATGGATGACTTTACTGCAACAACTACTATTCTAGTATTCAGGCGGCTCTGGTTAAAGCATTGCATGAATGTTAATGCCAAACTCATTGTTGGACTAAGGAGGGTGCGGTACGCTATAGGAAACATTGCAAACTTGGTTTTCAATGCATTGGGACATTCAGATTTCTGGAACGAATCGGTGACATGGCTCACGAACTCGAGTCACCGGACGAGTTAGGTAACGATCACGACGTCTCAAATCTATAGAAGCATTTACTCGAAAAGAAACATTTGTGATGCCTTTACCCGACAAGTTGCAGTTGTCGTGGAGTCTATCGAACACATGGAACACAAGAGGTGGACCGGAGTTCACGTGGGAACGCGATAATCAAAGGAAACTATGGTAATCTACAGTGGTCCTAGCGATTGTATCAACCTCTGATATCACTGGTGAATTTCGGGACGAAATTCCCTTTCAAGTTGGGGATGATGTGGCACCTGGGGAAAATCCACACTCATCCTGATCTAACACCTTGCTGTTTTGGGATTTTTGGGATTTCTCATCAAATTTTGAGACGAAATTTCTTTCAAGTTGGGGATGATGTGACAACCCGAGCTTTCAAGATCTTCCCTCGACACGTTACTCGTTTACAATCATGTTTTCGTAATTATTTGTGTTGTAATTTGTATATTTGAGGCCAATGATAAATAAAAAGTGAATTGATATGGTTGGCAAATTCCATGTGATCAAATTATGACCTGACAAAATCTCTTGGGCCAATACAATTTAGATCAGATAACATGTGAATTTAGATCAGATGGCATGTGATAATAACCTTTAGTTCTCGGTCCATTAATTTCAATACATTACGGTCCAATAGAAATTTAGTAAGTTCAGATTCTTATAATTGTGTTGTTGTTCTATATATAATAATTAATTGGTGTATGGAATTATAATTGGTTAATAATTGGTCGTACATGATGGTTATTGTTTGTATATTGTGAGTTGTTAAATGTTTTGTGTGAATTATAACCCAGTTGCATATGTGACCGCACACCATGTTCGAAATTGTTGGGTTGTCCTCGGCCCAAGTCATCCCAAACCCGTAAACGAAACCCATAGGAGGGGTCCGGTTTAGTTACGTCAAGCTCATACATACCCCCATTAGCGGCACATTACTAATGGATTAAGTATCTTTACCTGTTATCATATGTTCACCTCATGAGAAACCGTGTATATCTCATTCCAATTCTCGGCCCATGTGATATTTCATTGTTGGCCATGTAAAGTCCAATAGAAGGTTGGAAGTGGGTCGGTGGGTCGGGACTACCGTTCTTGCACACGATAAGTAGCCGGCTTATGTTTGGGCTTTGGCCCACCCTTTCATTGGGTCCGCATCCGTTTTGCCCAAGAATTCTTTATTTGTGTGACCGTGTACATTAGAATACGTATCGTGATTATGAAAACATGGAAAACCCTACACCTCTCTAGATGGCGACGGCAGTGGAGACCCCCCCCCCCTATTCGACGTAACATCCTGTTCATCAACAACCTAATCTTGTCAAGCTCTCGGTTAGTGTACGATTTATGCTATTAGACCTCATTCTCTGCTATATATGAATCGCATGTATCGTAACTATTTGGTTAATTGTTTTAGTGCATAGGGTGTGATTGATTTCCTATGATAATAGATTATGAATGTTACTGTATCGGTTAGTCATGTTAATTGATGGAACCATTATGCGAAGTGTTGATGATGATTGTAATTATAAGGCTGTATGATTAAGTCAGTGATCGTCGAATTGTGTGTAACCGTCAAAGAGCTCACTTGATAAACTCAGCTCGGTTCAATAAAATAATGATAAAACCGACTAATATTGTGTGATTGGGCTACCATTTCAGAACATGCATCTTTAGTCAACAACTAGGCCGACAACTTTAATAAACTGATCTTGCTTAATTATAATTAGGCCACATATTTGGACTTCACTTATCAAAGCATGGCCGGAGATTAAATGTAGTATTTCATTTGCATTGAATAATGTAATCACATGGGAAGGACTGCTAGAATTTATTAACGAACTGCAAGTTGTCGGATCACTTTTTCAAACCCTATCTATTACACGTTGATAATGTTAATTGGGAATGGGAAACGTGATTAGACTTGTGTGAGTAGCTGATACATATGTTGATGATTATTATGTGATATGCATGATACGTAATGAATGCAAACTGTGTTATCATATGTGACTTGATTGATTATGAGACTGATCTTGACTGGTAACCACGGTAGGACTGGTTGATTAATCGGAACGGGTAAAGTAACTTAACAATCCGAGCAATCTAAGGTGAGTTCATTGCTTTTTCTCAAGCATGGATCCCAGGGAAGGGATAACGGGTAACGTTCCGAGGGGGAATGCATGTGTAATGGGATGTTGGTTATTATACTCAGTTTTCTATCATTGTAAGACCACTACATCTACCGGGTCGTTGCTTGTAGGGCAACGGGGGTTATTAGTTGATAGCGCTATTAGGTTTGGCACCCTCACGACGTTCGAGGAGAACGGGCGTGAACTAATTACCTTAAAACATGACCAATGCTTTGATAGAGGCATTGGGGTTGGCAATCACATATCATATGGCCATTCGGTAATCGAGTAATAACAACATCGAAACATCAAACATCATAACAACAAACAACATATCGTCTTGTAAACTGTTTTACTCACATGATTGGTAACACAACTTGGTAAACGAACACAAACCTTGAACTCACCAGCGTAGTCTGACACACTTGTTTACATGCTTGTAGGTAATCATTGAAGGAACTTGGGAACTTGCCGTCTGATGCTGCTGGAGTGGTTGTGGTCATGATAAACAATTACATTGATTTGGTTTTGATACAGTTACACACTTACACATTTATGCTTCCGCTCAATACTTTGGTGTTGGTTTAATCTACAAACAATACATTTCTTTCAATTGAGTATTTCAATACATTATTACTTGTGTTTGATATGATTGGTGGCTCTTTGTTGGATCGTTGCACCTCCATTAGGGACATGCCCTAGGTGGTAATTTGGGGGTGTGACAGTAACCCTAAATGATGCTCGTACCTTCAAACGAATAAATAATGGATCGTACGGAGCGAAACGCGGAAGGAAAGTGAGAGATTACAAACTACAGGGGTTAAATGTGTCAACATGTTAAATTATACCTCTGAGTGACCATTTGACGAACCCGAGACGTTGTAACAGTAAATTACGCTCACTAGAATATATGATATGAATTTCGCGGAGTTCTGTTTTAAAACGAGAAAGTTATGATCAAATTCATATGTGAGGGGTTAAAAGCGTCAACAATAAAAGTTAAGGGTTTTCGGATAGTAATTAGACTAACCGGGGACTTAACAATGCGGGTAAAAGTCACGAGGCCCTTAATTGTAAATAATCGAGGGCCAAATCGCAAAGTTACCCCTTCGAAACCGAAAGGTCAGGTTAATGATTACAAAAGATTTGAAAATCTTGGAAATCAGACCTCAGGGGGGCCGCGTGGGTGAAACCAGCAAGCTAATGCGGGCCGCGCGCCTTATGAAGATCCGTTTACTGACATGGGGATTCAGGCGGCCCGCGTCCATGTTGCATGATCTCTAATGCGGGCCGCGTAAGGCCTCCAGATGCAGAAAGTTGGACAGATTCAATGTTTGAGCTTGTGAACGATCATTGATGCATTAATTGAAGCATGGGTGCCCTCTACATGCCCCCTAGCACCCAGGGACACCTGCTGATCATCCATGAACCATTGTAGGGTGAGTTGTAATGATCTTGTGCATGAAATTTCACTATAAAAGGACATACATTGCACACAATTGAAACACACCTCAATCCTGCATTCTAGTTCATCTCTGGAGCTCTCAAGCATTCTTCTAACATCCCTAGTTGTGCACCAAGCTTCTGTAAGTGTGCCTACCGTTTTGTGGCTTAGTTTATGCATAGTTTAGCTTAAAAGTCAATCCGTCGTAATTAACGATTGACTTTGCGATAAATCACAAATGGTCCAGTGGTTTGCCGAATCAAAGATAGTTATATGTTGGTAATCATGTGGGCTTTAAACCCCTAAAAGGGCACCCTCTGATTCCCACTCTAACTAGTCCGAATGTCGAGTCAAACGTGCTTAGAAAAAGTCAACAGAAATGCCATTTTGCGATTTCATGCATAATCAGTAATGTAGATGGTGTGCAACCAGTTTAAACACTCATAAAACATGATAATAAGTATATTAACTAGTCTAAGCTTGTTTGATCCGACCATTTACTGTTTTGACCCGGTTCGGAGCCGAAAGTCGCAAAACTTTGACTTTTGCATTGACTTCAGTTCTGACCCGTTAAAGTATGATTTAGATATGCCTTAGGACTCTCTTAGGACCAGGTTACATGATGGTATAACCCTCTGTGACCGGTTCGTTGTTTGTCCGAGTCTTTTACACCTTTCCGTTAAATGCTTAAAAGTTGACCGTAACGCCCTTTTTAAATTAAAACGAGAATTTCGTACATGTGAAAGGACCATAACCTTGGTTACTGATTTCTAAGCATGTCCCTAAAATTTCACGTCAATTCGAGGTCCAGAATAGGAGTTATGCTAAATAGCGCAAATTACGGAAACTTTAGTAATTAAATGGCGCAATTAGCATAACGCCTATCTAAACCCAGATTTCGACACCAAACCTTTTACACACTGATGTAAAATAATATTTTGGGATTTTTAAAGATTTTTAATTATTTTTAACCTGCTCATAACCTGCGGTTATGGCAACGGTTCGGTAAATACCGAATATACCCTTTTCGGCCATAACTTGAGTTCTACAAGGTCTTTTGACCCGATTCCAGTTGCTACTGATTTTAAATAATAAATAAAGTATTTTGGACTTTATAAACTGTTCGGGAAACTCAGATTTCCTGTAGAACTCAGAAACCTCCTTTATAAATCTTTAAAATGACCGAAATACCCCTACGGGGCATAAAATGGATTTAAACTCGTTACGGGCATTATGGAAGGTATCCTACTGATACCACAACCTCTTTAAAGCATATTGACTTAGGAAACCAGTGTAGAACTCTTACGGTTACCCGTTGCGCCTTTTGCGCGCACGGTTCGGCTTATGTAACTAGTTTACATAAACTAGCCGAAACGGGTCAAACCATATTGTTTTGACCCCAAAATCCAGAGTGTGGTTATTATACCCATATAAAACAAGTCTTCAAACTTGTTGGGTCCAAATCACATTCCATTCACGGTTTTCGCCTTTCACGCGATTAAACCGTAACTATCCTTTGAAACTGACCGGTCTAAGCTACGGCTAAATTAAAGACCCGTTAGGATTCTAATAGGTTATTTTAAACCTCCATTCCAGAATAGGAGACTAGTAAAAGCTATCTGCAATTTATTTCGATTAAGGATTTATACTTGCAAAGGTAAATACTTTTAACTTATTTTCCGTTATACGGGCTTGGGTTACGGTATATAGCATACCGCATGATCGGGCATCAAATTCTCCACCGTTGGGTGGGCAATTGAATAAATTTGATCGGCTCGTTTAAACAGTCTTGTTTACTTAAAAGCCTTCGGGGGGTTAATGACCATGTCCCGGATATCCCTGGCATCATTTTACGAAATGGCCACGACCTAAGCGCGGAGTGTAGGCGTACACTCGTCAGTGCATAAATAGTTGATGTGGTGTGTCTATTGATCTTTAACCCGGACTTGATCCGGGCTACTGAACGCATAAGGAACATGTAATCCGTTCACAAGATTATAAATTTAAATAATTCTCCCAAGTTATAAAAGAGTTTGTGCCTTGTGCATTCAAATCAATTTTAATAAACATTTTTACAAAAGTGTCGGTTGAATGTATTTACCAGTGTAAACTGACGTATTTTCCCAAAAAGACTAAATGCAGGTACTATACGTAATTGGCTGGATATTTCTCCTTAGCATCATAAAGAGTCTCGCAAGCTTAAGATGCCTACGTCTGTTGAACAATACTTATATTTTTTTTATTTGATCCCCTGTGGATACTTTTAGACTATTCGTAATACATTGATATTACAAACAATGGTTGAAATATAATTATCTTTATGCTTCCGCTGTGCATTCATATATTGTGTGGTTTGACTATATTGTTGCCAACTACGTCACGGTAATCCCCCACCGGGCCCACCGGTGAGACACGTGGAAATCGGGGTGTGACAGGTTGGTATCAGAGCCAACATTGAGTGAATTAAACACTATCCTTATGTGTTTAATCTCAATGACACAATTGCACATACTTGAGTCTAGACAAGAACATAGGACAAATTCGAATTGTTATTCCAGTTTGTCTTTTTATTTGTTTATTGTTATTTAAAGTTTTGAAAGCAGGAAATATGCCACCAGCAATCAGAAGAGGAAGAGGAGGAAGAGGCAAAGGGCCGATCACTCACAATGATCACGAGGCCGGACCTTCGAACATGTGAGCTCCTTCCAGTACAAGAAGTGAGGAACCACAGAGACGAAGAAGAAACCTCTTTGAACCTGCGAGACATTCCACCTCGCACAGTTCGACACCCTCATACCGTCATTCTTTTGGACCAAACTCAGAAAATGACCCCAATAACCCTCAACCATCATTTATACCTCTCCAGCGATCTGCTTCGCACCGTTCTTATGGCAATCCTTCTCCTTTCTTCGTAGGACAATTCAACCCAGCGGACTATGTCCAAGAGCCAATAGGGTATAACCCTTTAGGACCAGAGGATCACTTTTCTGAAGATAATGCAGTGGATATGGACGAGGATACGGATCCCGTCGAGCCTGCACGGGGTACTCCCAACCATCCTATCGAGATCTCTGATGGGTCATCCTTCCATGGAACACCCTATCAAGGTCCTGACAGTTATCAGGCGAGGTTTGACCAATGTAATTGGTACTTCACACCATCTCATCACTTCTCGCCTCATGACCAACAGCAGCAACAGGATCATTCTGAGGATTCGCGGTTCGTGGCAGTTACGCCACCGCCACCGCCACCGGTTCAACCAGTAATTCCAGATCCGCCAAGGCGTAGAAGATCAGGCGCACGGATGTCCACCCGAGGAGGGGAATTCCATTTCAGCACCCCTCGCCACTCGAGTGCGAGTCACTTTCCGTCAGTGCCTGAAGAACCACAATTAGGGGAACCTTCTGGTCACCCTGCAGAGGTGAATTCTGCACCAGTTGCACCACCTCCGCCACCTTTCGGCTATGATAACCCTATACCAGCGTACGGCGGTTCCACCGCGTACAACCCGTTTGAGCAGCCGACTCACACGCACTACAACTATAACTATGATGCCGATCCATACGTGGTAGCGGCTAATTACAATGCCCTCCATGGAACCTCTTGGAGACCAGATTACTCAGCTCATGGGTATCCAATACCTCCAAGACCTCCGGTTCAGCAGCCGTCGCAACAGCCTCGTTTTTCTCCACCGGAGCAAGAAGAAATCCTACACCGTTTAAACCGTGTGGAACGAGACTTCGAACAAGAACGTAAGAGTAATCGTGGATTTCTCAAGGGCCTAGCAAACCTACTAAAAGGGAGGAAGAAACGAGATCATTAGTCTCCTCATGTATTGTTGTATTTACAATTACAATTTAGTCCCTGCGTGGACAATTGCATTTCAGTCCCTACTTGGACTTATCTTTTAGTCCCTGCGAGGACATCTATCTTGTATTAGTCCCTGCGTGGACTTGTTTTTCTATAAACCTCTGCGTAGGTATTTATTTATTTAAAAAGTCCCGTTTAGGGCAGCGTGTAATCATATTTGAAATTTATGGAATGTTATGTTATAAATTTCATTTTTGTTATTATTATATATGAAATAAATCAAAAATCATTCCTTTTAAATTAAATTTGCCTAAATAAAGAATCTTAAGAGTGAATCCTAGCCAGGTGTCATTATAGGACCCGGCCAAGATGGTAAGACCTGATTAAAAGATTCAGATTCCCAGTTAACCTCTGTAAACATGTTAACATTCTTGGCAGATGTGATTCGTTAAAATCGCACGCGTCATTCTTATATAAGAATCCTTTTAAGGATTCCAAAGCCCAAATTAATGATTTATAAATCATGGGTTAAATCGTCAATAAAGATGATCATTTATTAAACATCCATTAGTGATGTAGTGTCTACGGGCCAAACTTATTAAACATCCATTAGTGATGTAGTGCCTACGGGCCAAACTTGTTAAACATCCATTAGTGATGTAGTGCCTACGGGCTAAACTTTTAAAACATCCATTAGTGGTGTAGTGCCTACGGGCCATATTTATTGTCATATAAGACAAAAGGCAGTTGTAGTCTATGACACCCTGTCAGAAAAGGTAAAAGGACTACGGTTCAAACCTTCATGCCTTGATTCTCTGTAATCCCGGCTAATATTATAAAAACGTCCTCGTGACTAGGCTTTTATGCCACTAACAATATTGTTTGTAATTAGGATAAGTTATATTCAAATCCTAAATAAAAAGTGAGTAACAAATTAACCAGATATGGTCTCTGTTTACCATGGTTAATAAATTGCCATAAAAGACAATTCCATAATAAACTCCTAAATAAAACTTTTTCGTTATCTTCTGTAGCAGATTCAAGTTACAATGGCTGATCCAAATGAGGAGAATAGTCATTCGAAAGAAGATGAATACGATAACGCCCAGGTTCATTTGACGGGCGCTGAATTAAAAGCTCTTGTCGACGGTGCTGTTAAGGCAGCCTTGGATCGACAATACGAAGAGTACACTGAGTCCCGGAGCAGAACCATATCTAAACCACATTGAAAGCCAAAAACCCACTCAAAATCTCATAGCAAACCCCCGTCTAAGCCTAAAAAGGACGATGATAAACACTCATCCAATGAAAACAGTGTCCGTCCAGAAAAAGTGTTTACTGATGCATCTCGCGCCAGGGGTTGCACCTACAAGTATTTTGTATCTTGCAAACCATGAGATTTCACTGGGGAGAAGGGCGCGGTAGATTGTATGACGTGGTTAGACGAGATGGACACCGTGGTGGACATCAGTGGTTGCGCAGAGAAAGATGTGGTGAAGTTTGTTTCACAATCATTCAAATGCGAGGCCCTGGCTTGGTGGAGGTCGTTGGTTCAGGCCTCGGGGAAGGCTGTTTTATACAGCATGGCGTGGGAGGAATTCATTTCTCTCATCAAGGAAAATTACTGCCCTCAACATGAGGTTGAAAAGATCGAGTCCGACTTCCTATCGTTGGTGATGACGAACCTTGACTGTCAAGCTTACCTCACGAGCTTCAACACGATATCCCAGTTGGTTCCGTATCTGGTAACCCCGGAACCAAAGCGAATAGCTCGTTTTATCGGTGGTTTAGCCCCCGAAATAAAGGCAAGCGTAAAGGCCTCTCGGCCAGCGACCTTTAGATCTGTAGTTGACATTTCTTTGTCCCTCACTCTGGATGCGGTCAGGCAAAGATCGCTGAGGAACAAAGAAGCTGAGAAGAGAAAACGTGAAGATGATACTTCACGAAGGTCGGGCAAGAAGCACCATGGAAACGGTGACAGCAAGAGAGGGTCCGAGTCAAGGAAGGATGGGCAACAATCTGGTGAGAAGCCCAAGTGCAAGAATTGCAAGAGACATCACTATGGAAAGTGCAGACTCGAATCGAACTCGCAGACTAAGTCGAAGTCATTTGCTTGCGGGTTATGCAAGTCCAAGGACCACAAGACCTTGGATTGCAAAAAGATAAAGGATGCAACTTGCTACAGTTGCAACGAGAAGGGGCACATTAAAACCAACTGCCCTAAAAACGCCAAGAAGCCTGAAGAGGCCAAGAAGACCAATGCAAGAGTCTTCAGGATGGATGCGAAAGAAGCAGTGCTAGACGATAACGTGATCACAGGTACTTTTCTTGTAAATGATATCTTCGCAAGAGTACTTTTTGATTCAGGCGCTGATAAGTCTTTCGTAGATCATAAATTTTGCAAATTGCTGAATATGCCTGTCAAAACCTTAAATATGAATTATGAGGTAGAGCTAGTAGATGGCACCATAGAAACTGTCTCCACTGTGTTAGATGGATGTGTGATATCCATTAAGAACCACTCTTTTCCTCTATCTCTACTTCCCTTTAAATTGGCCGGTTTTGACATAGTGCTGGATATGGACTGGTTATCTCACAACCAGGCTGTCACACCCCAACCGATGACGGAATCATCGGGGCACGGCACTGAGCGAAACAGATTGTCCAGGAGTTTCCACAACAAAAATTATTACAAATTCAGTTAAGTGATACGTCCCATACCGTATCCCAAATAAATAAATAAGTTATCATAGAGTACAAATAAACAAATAGTACTGTTTCGACAACTCAGATTTAATTTATTACAAACCAAATGTTTAAAAGTACTGCCCAGAGTCATTAGGACTCATCCGGGCAAGATCTACAGACAACTAATGCCATAGATGCTTGATCGAACAACTCCAACGGCTCCATGGCTATAGTTTATTCGCTTCTAGAGACCCCTAGGTAGGCTACGACCTACAACTGCTAGATGGGCTCTAAAGCTTTATTATTGCCTCGCTTTCCTAGCAAGCTAACACCTTAAGCACCTGTCACATACGTTAAAATAAAGTCAATACATAAAATGTAAAGGTGAGCACACAAGTTTAGTAATAGCAGATAGAGTTCGAATAGTTTACGCATAACCAGGCACGCACACAGAGGAAAACGATGCGTGTTAATTATCGACATGGGTCCATCGATACCAACGACAGCGGGTTGACTGTCCGAGACGGTTCGCAATACATGATTACCACCGTAATCCATGCAAGTATTTGTCCTTAACAACCCCCGTGTGAACGGGTGCTGAGTCCAAACTATAGTACTATGTTGCTAAGGCAGGTAGATAGCATTCCACGTGTAAACATAATAAACAGCATTCATTTAGTCAAATAGCACATGCATTCGGTTAGCGTTCAAATAGTTTGTGTTTGATTGTGATTTGATAGGTAACGTATGTAACACCCAAAAGTGCTAAAAGCAAAAAGGGATCGAGTATACTCACAGTGATTGATTGTGGATTGAAGGGAGCGCTGAGAGTAAGATTAGCCTGAATAGTTCGATAGCATAACGATAAGTGATGCGGAAAAGTAAACAAGTATGGATGGATCGAATGGGCTGGTCGATCGAACGGCAGGTTCGATCGGACGGCCTGTTCGATCGGCTGGTATATCCGATTGGACAGTCCTGTTCGATCGGCCGGTTGGCTCGATCGGCTGGACCATTCGAGTGGATTGTTTCTTCCTCTGGTGTGTTTGTGTTTGAGGATTTGAACTTTTGAAGTTTTCGTTGCAGCATTTGAGAACACTGAAGTGTTCCTACCTTTCAAGTCGGTCGATCGAGTGGTTCGCTCGATCGGCTAGGAATTTCAGAAGTGGTCCTTGCTGAATGTCACTCGATCGAACAGTCTGTTCGATCGGCTGACATTCCTTACTACGAACGAGTTGTGAAAACGATTAAGTGTTGAAGCATAGTATCTCATGATCCGAACAGTAATGTTTACCAATCGAGTGACCCATTCGATTGAACATTACTTCGCCAATACTATACTTCAAAAGTTTGGAAGTGTGGGACCATGTGCTAGCCGATCGGCTGGCCCGGTCGATCGGCTGGCATGTCCGATCGGCTGGGCTGTTCGAACAGCCTAGCCGTTCGGCCAGCATTTCTGACCTGGTCGGCCTTTCGTCTAACACTTGGCTGTTTGTTTATTTGTCATTCCTTCAAGGTATTTTGACAACGTGTTGGACTATGATAACCATCGTTCCTACTTGTTCCCTTGGCTTGAACAGGAATCACCCAAGTCCGGCCGGTGGACGGTTCGGAATGTCGGTTTAGAGTTTAACCCGAAATCGGTGAACCTTGTTCATAGAACCCGAATCTTGAACCTTTTAATCTATTTGAATGATTAGTTAGCTGGTGCAAGCTCCGTTTCTATCGGTTTGAAAGCATTGAGTGTAAAAGAGTTGAAAGAAAGTTGGAATTCCTTCTTTCAATCCTTCACAACTTGTGGATGTTTAGATCTTTGATAGATCTTAACTTGTTTATGTGGAAATCGGTTAGATCTAAGCTAATCATAGTGGAATGAGGCCAAAACATGGTGTTCTTCAAGAACACCAAAAATGGAAAGTATGACAATGACAGCTCTATTTATAGGCTTCCAAAAGAGGAAAGTGGCAGCCGATCGGCTGGGAGCTCCGATCGAGTGGGCTGCTCGATCGGCTGGCAAGGTGCTAGCCGATCGGCTGGCCTGTTCGATCAGGATGCTTCCTGTTCGATCCGCCACGCACTTTGAGTATTTTGCGACGATTTTCGACGTTTCGATTTCGATGGACGATGATACGGATACGATAGAGTTCCTAGTCAAATTACTTTTAATCCCAACCACTATATCTAACATACAATCTTCTATAAGTCACGTTTCGATGTCGGTTTTGATTGAGTTCGATTGCTTTTCGAGTTTCGATTCGATTTTCGACTGATTTGCTTGAATACCACACCAAACATAAAGTAAGCACGCACAAGTAACACATAGGGCACACACAACCGTATAATAATACCACAATTCGTGTAATTCGAGTCTCGAGTTCGATTGATTGTTAGATCGGTTTGATTGCTGATTAGGTTAACTTTATCGCATTGTTACTTCCTATCATTCACAGTCGTAGATCGGTTCGCATTAAAACACATTCGATTACTTCGGTTCTTACTGATTACAACACTTACTCCACATAATACAACTAAAACACAAAATCGACTATCTACAGTCAAAGAAAGTCAAAGTTGACTTGGACTTTGACTTTGACTTTGACATTCGAAAACACGGGGTGTTACAGCCTCCCCTTGTTTAGGGAATTTCGTCCCGAAATTAGGCTCGAAGGCTACACAACACCATGATTTACCAATTTGATGCTTTAGATCTATTTATTTAAACAACTGCGGGTACTTGGCCTTCATGTCGCTTTCGAGTTCCCAAGTGAACTCCGCGCCTCGTTTGCCTTCCCATCGGACCTTCACGATCAGGATGCGAGAGCGCCTGAGCTGCTTGGTTTGGCGATCCATGATTTCGACGGGCTTTTCCACGAAGTGTAACATTTCGTTGACCTGAAGATCGTCGAGTGGTACGATTAGATCATGATCAGCAAGGCATTTTCGGAGGTTAGAGACGTGGAAAGTCGGGTGGACGTTACTAAGTTCCTCCGGTAATTCGAGTCTGTAGGCGACGTTTCCGATTCTTTCCAGAACCCTAAAAGGTCCTACATATCGAGGCGCGAGTTTCCCTTTCTTGCCGAATCGGACTACACCCTTCCAAGGTGATACCTTTAGGAGTACGTAGTCACCAACTTCAAATTCAAGGGGCTTGCGTCTTTTATCGGCGTAACTTTTCTGTCTGTTCCGAGCTTTTACCAAGTTGTCTCTTATCTGGTGGATTTTGTCAGTCGTTTCTTGCAGAATTTCGGGACCGGTTAGTTGCGAGTGACCGATCTCGTGCCACACAATAGGCGATTGACATCTTCTACCATACAAAGCCTCGAAAGGTGCCATTTGAATGCTGGCATGATAGCTGTTGTTGTACGAGAATTCGACCAACGGCAGGTGTTTGTTCCAACTACCACCAAAATCTATAACACACGCTCGGAGCATGTCTTCAAGAGTACGGATCGTTCTTTCAGTCTGTCCGTCGGTTTGAGGGTGGAATGCAGTACTCAGATTAAGCGACGTACCAAGGGCCGCTTGAAATGTTTCCCACAATCGCGAAGTGAACCGAGCGTCACGATCTGAAATGGTGTCACGAGGCGTACCATGATTACAAATGATCTCGTCGGTGTAGATTTGGGCTAGTCGTTCCACCTTGTAGTCTTCTCGTATAGGCAAAAAGTGGGCTGATTTCGTTAGACGATCAACTATGACCCAAATACTGTCGTGACCTGATGGCGTGGGCGGGAGCTTTGTTATGAAATCCATAGCTATACTCTCCCACTTCCATATAGGTATCGGCGGTTGTTCGAGTAAGCCAGAAGGTCTTTGATGTTCAGCCTTGACTCTTGCACAAGTTAAATAGCTTCCCACGTACAGAGCCATATCCCTTTTCATACCCGGCCACCAGTACTTATAACGCAGGTCCTGGTACATCTTGTCTGCACCGGGATGAATAGAATATCGGGACTTGTGGGCTTCATTCATGATAATCTTTCGCAAATCGGTCCGCTTAGGGATCCAAATTCGGTCCAGATAATAGAATATCCCATCTGATTTGATTACTAACCGAGATCCATCGTGATAGATCCTTTCTTTCTTCAATGTACGCTCGTTAAAGCAAGCATGTTGAGCTTCTCGGATGAGGGTTTCGAGGTTGTGCTGTGCTTGGATGTTTCGGGTACTGAGCACGTAACTCTTTCTGCTGAGCGCGTCAGCAACCACATTCGCCTTGCCTGGGTGATAACGAATCTCACAGTCGTAATCATTAAGAAGTTCTACCCATCGGCGTTGGCGCATATTAAGTTCTCTCTGATTAAAGATGTGTTGTAAACTCCTGTGATCAGTGTAGATTGTACACTTAGTGCCATACAGGTAGTGTCGCCAAATCTTCAATGCAAAGACAACCGCGCCTAGCTCGAGGTCATGGGTTGTATAGTTCTTCTCGTGGATCTTGAGCTGACGAGATGCGTAGGCTATAACCTTGTCTCGCTGCATGATAACACAACCAAGACCAAGGTTAGAAGCATCACAGTAGACAATGAAGTTGTCGCTTCCGTCGGGCAGAGTAAGGATCGGTGCATTGCACAGCATATGTTTAAGGGTTTGAAAGGCAGTCTCTTGTGCGTTTCCCCACGCAAAAGGCTTGTCCTTATGGGTAAGAGCGGTAAGCGGCACAGCGATCTTGGAGAATCCTTCGATGAATCGTCGATAATAGCCCGCTAGTCCGAGAAAAGAACGAACTTCTGACGGGTTCTTAGGCGTAATCTAGCTTTTGACAGCTTCAATCTTCGCAGGATCGACATGGATACCCCGACTATTCACTATGTGACCCAGAAACTGAACCTCCTCCAACCAGAATTCGCACTTGGAGAATTTGGCATAGAGTTGGTTCCCCTGGAGTAACTCGAGAACCAAACGTAGATGTTGCGCGTGTTCGGCTTTCGATTTGGAATAAATCAAGACATCGTCGATGAACACGATGCCGAAACGGTCAAGGTATGTCTTACACACGCGATTCATCAGATCCATGAAAACCGCGGGTGCGTTGGTTAAACCAAAGGGCATAACAACAGATTCGTAATGGCCATAACGGGTTCGAAAAGCGGTCTTAGGAATGTCTTCCTCTTGAATCCGTAGCTGATGCTATCCTGAACGTAGATCGATCTTAGAGAAGCATGCTGCACCTTGTAGCTGATCAAACGAATTGTCAATTCGGGGCAAAGGGTATCGGTTCTTGATGCTTAGCTTATTCAGTTCCCGATAGTCGATGCACATCCGGAATGACCCGTCCTTCTTTTTGACGAAAAGGACTGGCGCGCCCCAAGCAGAGGTGCTTGGGCGAATAAAGCCTTTTTCGAGTAATTCCTGGAGTTGGTTCGAGAGTTCCCGCATTTCGGATGGAGCGAGTCGATAAGGGGCTTTGGCAACGGGGTTAGCTACAGGAATGAGGTCGATACGAAAGTCGATATCACGACTTGGTGGTAGTCCGGGAAGATCATCAGGGAACACCTGAGGAAATTCACGAACCACTGGAACATCTTTGACTTCAACTTTCTTTTTCTTTCCCTTCTCCGCTACTACGATGTTGGCCAAGAAGGCTCGGTATTCCTTGCGGAGATACTTGCTGGCTTGAATACATGACATAAGCTTGAGACCTTTCGACGTTGTTTCACCGTATACACATAGGAGATCACCATTCGCGAGCGAGAATCGAATCATCTTTTCAAAGCACACAACTTCAGCATGGTTTTCACGAAGAAAGTCCATGCCGATTATGACATCAAAACTTCCAAGTTGCATCGGAATAAGGTCGATCGGAAAGATGTGATTGTTGAGTTCGAGAGTACAATCACGGAGTACTGAGTTAACGACAATAGTTCTCCCTGTAGCAACTTTGACTTCGAATGACGAGGATAGATAAGAGCGCTTACGACTAAGGAGCTTCTCGAATTCAAATGACACAAAGCAGTTATCGGCTCCAGTATCAAACAAGCATGATGCATAAATACCATTCACAAGGAACGTACCATTAACCACGTTGTTATCCGCCTGAGCCTGGCGGGCATTGATGTTGAAAGTTCGGGCATGGGCTGCTTGCTGCTGCTGCTGAGGCTGCTGTTGTTGCTGTTGCTGCTGGGGCTCTTGCTTGACTACCCTATTCGGGCATCTGTTGGCAAAGTGGTTAGGGTCACCACATGCAAAGCAGACTCGAGCATTGACTGCTGGTGCTGGAGCTGCTGGTTGGCCTTGAGGAGCAGGGAGTAGAGCTTGGTTGACAGTAGCTTGAGCTGGGGCTTGACGGGGACCATAACGGCAGTTCCTAGTGAAATGACCGTAGAGGTTGCAGTGAGCGCAAAAACGACAAGCTAGACCCACTGGATGATGATACGAACACGTCGGGCAGAGTGGGTGAGGGCCTGTGTATGCACGCTTTGCTGGCGGTGCATTGATCACTGGAGCTGAACGCTGGTGCTGCTGCTGTTGAGCTGGTACAGATTGTAGGGGAGCAGCGGTGGTTGCGGCAGCACAGCTCTTGTTGCTGGAGTTATTGTTGTTGTTCTTCTTCTTACTTCTTGAAGACTTGGAGGATTGAGCAGATGAGTCGGTGGGTGTTGCAGTGGCTTGATGCAGAGACTTGGTTTGCTTATCCCAAAAACCAGACTTGACTCGCTTATCGTTGATCTCAGCGGCGAGTAGGTAGGTTTCCTTGATCGTTGCTGGCTTGGCTGCGTGAACAAAGTCGGCTACACAGTCGGGTAGAGCTCGGATGTACTTCTTGATGGCTTGATCTGAGGTCTTGACTTGATCAGGACAGATAATGCTAAGCTGCTTGAAGCGAGCAGTGAGAGCAGCGTTGTCTCCATCCTTCTGCTTGATTCCCCAGAACTCGTCCTCCAACTTTTGGCGCCATGAGGAGGGCAGAATTCTTCGATCATAATCGCTTTTAACTCCTTCCATGATAGCCCGTAAGCTGCATCGTTTCCGCGCTTGTTTCGTTCGGCCGTCCACCAGTCTAGAGCACGGGACTGGAAGACGCCTGTTGCATTGAGTGTGCGGAGATGCTTGGGACATCCGCTCTGGCGCAGAGTGACTTCGACCGAGTCGAACCAGTGAAACATGGCTGTCGGACCATCTTCGCCAGTAAACTCTTTTGGCCCGCATGCTTTGAACTGCTTGAAGCTGAAAGCAGCCTTGCTGGAATCCTTAGGGATTTCGGCTCGGGATTCTTCTGACGACTTGCTAGCGTTCTCATACACCTCACTCACAGCTTTCGCCACAGTTTTGGAGATGATAGCAGCGAGACGTCTGTCCCTCTTTTCCTGGCGGGTAAGTGGGGCTCGAGGTCGGGATCCAGACGACGACATGGTCTGCATTAGACATCGTCACGAGTCTCAACACAACGAAATCGAATCTCACCTCACACGTCTACTACTATCTAAAGCTTAGAATCACGTCGAAACACATATCACGTAAACACGTATGCACAAAACCACAGATGCACGTAAGCACAGAAGCACATAAGCACAAAGTCACATAAACACGAGAGCACGTAACCATTTAATCACAGAAGCAGTCAGAAAACAGAAACCTATCCTTCAAAGTTCGAGTGTCGTTCGACTATTGTATCGAATACCCTAACTTAGTTGTATAGCACAGTATAGTATGATATCGTCTAGATTCGCGATAGCTGGGTGTCGATTAGGGATAGAATAACAGTACGAGTCGTGTGGTGTTGATTAAAATGATAGCAGAATCGAATATCATCCCAAAATACAACAGAGAAAGCAAATATAAACACAAAACAGAGAAAGCACACATAAACACATAAAATCAACAAGTGTACCTGTTGACTTGTCAAATTCGAAACATATAAAATCGAGAGATAGATTGTCTGCGGCTACTAGACATCGACTAACCAAGGTAACTCGACTATTCACAGCAGACTTGTCATCACTTCCGACTCTAGAGGTTGTGTTTCTGCCTCAATTCTTGGGCATTCCACACGCGCCTCCTAGGTCATACTTGTGAGTTCAGGTCGTTGGAGTCCATCGAAGCCATGGCGAGATGAATAAAATACAGAACAAACTGCTAAGGTTAGGGTTTCACCCCTTGGGTTAGCAATTTCTTCCTTGTTTTTAATAAAATAAAGGAGGTTATTCGTCAAAATATGGATTTCACTCCTGATTTGGCATAACCTCCTTGGTTTGTTGGTGAAAATAATGAGATGAGCATGAGTAAACGAATAGAGTCAGCATAAGTCAGGCAGCTTGGTCAGGAGTTTGCGGCTTTCACACCTATTCCCAACTAAATCTACTGACTTTATTTGAAAATCCGAGTGCAGTGATAGTGGAGGATTGCAGAATAAGCACATAAGCTTGGTCTGATGGTTCCTAACTATAGTCTAGGTCTCTAAGACAGCGACCCGGACTAGGTCGTGTCTGCCTAATTCCCTATAGTTATGGCTCTGATACCAATCTGTCACACCCCAACCGATGGCGGAATCATCGGGGCGCGGCACTGAGCGAAACAGATTGTCCAGGAGTTTCCACAACAACTATTATTACAAATTCAGTTAAGTGATACGTCCCATACCGTATCCCAAATAAATAAACAAGTTATCATAGAATATAACTAAACAAATAGTACTGTTTCGACAACTCAGATTTAATTTATTACAAACCAAATGTTTAAAAGTACTGCCCAGAGTCATTAGGACTCATCCGGACAAGATCTACAGACAACTAATGCCATAGATGCTTGATCGAACAACTCCAACGGCTCCATGGCTATAGTTTATTCTCTTCTAGAGACCCCTAGGTAGGCTACGACCTACAACTGCTAGATGGGCTCTAAAGCTTTATTATTGCCTCGCTTTCCTAGCAAGCTAACACCTTAAGCACCTGTCACATACGTTAAAATAAAGTCAATACATAAAATGTAAAGGTGAGCACACAAGTTTAGTAATAGCATATAGAGTTCGAATAGTTTACGCATAACCAGGCACGTACACAGAGGAAAACGATGCATGTTAATTATCGACATGGGTCCATCGATACCAACGACTGCGGGTTGACCGTCCGAGACGGTTCGCAATACATGATTACCACCGTAATCCATGCAAGTATTTGTCCTTAACAACCCCCGTGTGCGGGTGCTGAGTCCAAACTATAGTACTATGTTGCTAAGGCAGGTAGATAGCATTCCACGTGTAAACATAATAAACAGCATTCATTTAGTCAAATAGCACATGCATTCGGTTAGCGTTCAAATAGTTTGTGTTTGATTGTGATTTGATAGGTAACGTATGTAACACCCAAAAGTGCTAAAAGCAAAAAGGGATCGAGTATACTCACAGTGATTGATTGTGGATTGAAGGGAGCGCTGAGAGTAAGATTAGCCTAAATAGTTTGATAGCATAACGATAAGTGACGCGAAAAAGTAAACAAGTATGGATGGATCGAATGGGCTGGTCGATCGAACGGCAGGTTCGATCGGACAGCCTGTTCGATCGGCTGGTATATCCGATTGGACAGTCCTGTTCGATCGGTCGGTTGGCTCGATCGGCTGGACCATTCGAGTGGATTGTTTCTTCCTCTGGTGTGTTTGTGTTTGAGGATTTGAACTTTTGAAGTTTTCGTTGCAGCATTTGAGAACACTGAAGTGTTCCTACCTTTCAAGTCGGTCGATCGAGCGGTTCGCTCGATCGGCTAGCTCACTCGATCGGCTAGCTTACTCGATCGGCGAGGAATTTCAGAAGTGGTCCTTGCTGAATGTCACTCGATCAAACAGTCTGTTCGATCGGCTGACATTCCTTACTACGAACGAGTTGTGAAAACGATTAAGTGTTGAAGCATAGTATCTCATGATCCGAACAGTAATGTTTACCAATCGAGTGACCCATTCGATTGAACATTACTTCGTCAATACTATACTTCAAAAGTTTGGAAGTGTGGGACCATGTGCTAGCCGATCGGCTGGCCCGGTCGATCGGGTGGCATGTCCGATCGGCTGGGCTGTTCGAACAGCCTAACCGTTCGGCCAGCATTTCTGACCTGGTCGGCCTTTCGTCTAACACTTGGCTGTTTGTTTATTTGTCATTCCTTCAAGGTATTTTGAAAACGAGTTGGACTATGATAACCTTCGTTCCTACTTGTTCCCTTGGCTCGAACAGGAATCACCCAAGTCCGGCCGGTGGACGGTTCGGAATGTCGGTTTAGAGTTTAACCCGAAATCGGTGAACCTTGTTCATAGAACCCGAATCTTGAACCTTTTAATCTATTTGAATGATTAGTTAGCCGGTGCAAGCTCCGTTTCTATCGGTTTAAAAGCATTGAGTGTAAAAGAGTTGAAAGAAATTTGGAATTCCTTCTTTCAATCCTTCACAACTTGTGGATGTTTAGATCTTTGATAGATCTTAACTTATTTATGTGGAAATCGGTTAGATCTAAGCTAATCATAGTGGAATGAGGCCAAAACATGGTGTTCTTCAAGAACACCATGATGACATCACCCAAGAACACTTAGATCTTGATGATTTCACGGTTAAAATCCAAGTTTTGAAAGATAGAAAGGTGTAGAATCAAGTAATGATCAAAAACGTACAAGATTTTGAGTGAAAACTTACCGGGAGTGAGAGAAATCTGAGAAAAGGTGAAGAAAATAGCTGGTTCGGTCAGAGCTTTCCAAAAATGGAAAGTATGACAATGACAGCTCTATTTATAGGCTTCCAAAAGAGGAAAGTGGCAGCCGATCGGCTAGGAGCTCCGATCGAGTGGGCTGCTCGATCGGCTGGCAAGGTGCTAGCCGATCGGCTGGCCTGTTCGATCAGGATGCTTCCTGTTCGATCCGCCACACACTTCGAGTATTTTGCGACGATTTTCGACGTTTCGATTTCGATGGACGATGATACGGATACGATAGAGTTCCTAGTCAAATTACTTTTAATCCCAACCACTATATCTAACATACAATCTTCTATAAGTCACGTTTCGATGTCGGTTTTGATTGAGTTCGATTGCTTTTCGAGTTTTGATTCGATTTTCGATTGATTTGCTTGAATACCACACCAAACATAAAGTAAGCACGCACAAGTAACACATAGGGCACACACACCCGTATAATAATACCACAATTCATGTAATTCGAGTCTCGAGTTCGATTGATTGTTAGATCGGTTTGATTGCTGATTAGGTTAACTTTATCGCATTGTTACTTCCTATCATTCACAGTCGTAGATCAGTTCGCATTAAAACACATTCGATTACTTCGGTTCTTACTGATTACAAAACTTACTCCACATAATACAACTAAAACACAAAATCGACTATCTACAGTCAAAGAAAGTCAAAGTTGACTTGGACTTTGACTTTGACTTTGACATTCGAAAACACGGGGTGTTACACAGGCCCAAATCGTCTGCAACAGAAAGCAAGTGGTGATAAAGACTCCGTCTAGTGAATCGCTTACCATTCGGGGAGATACCCAGTATGGATTGCCTGAGCAAGTGACTATGCTCAAGGCTTCAAAATGTTTAAAGAAGGGTTGTGTCATCTACATGGCACAGGTGATTTTTGATGAGCCTAAACCGAAGATAGAAGACATCCCCGTCATTTCGGAATATCCAGAAGTTTTCCCTAAAGATCTACCTGGTTTGCCACCAGATAGGCAAGTGGAATTCAGGATCGATATCATCCCTGAAGCAGCACCTGTTGCTAGAGCACCTTACAGGTTAACACCAACCTTTGCATTAAAAACGCTTAATAAGGCGATTTAAGGCCAATTCCGGGTTCTATACTTAAATCTGATATTTTTATATTTCCAGAAGGCTTAAAATAATCTATTTATCATATGTGATTTGTAGCAAAAGGTTTGAAGTTGTTTAGATATGTAAAACTCATTTTATGGTCCGTAAGGGCAAAACCGACAATTATCGGATTAAGCCTACGACTACTAGTTATGCTCAGTCTAAAATTAATTAAAAATATTTAAAAATCCCAAAATAATATATTACATCAGTGGGTATTAAGTTTGATACCAAAAAGTAGGCTTAACTAGGCTATACGCTAATTACGCCATTTTATTAACATAAAGCATTCATTTTGTGATAATGAGCATAACTCTTAATCTACAATTCAAATCGATGTCAAACTCTGCATACACATTTATATATCAGTAATTAAAGTTTCTACTCTTTTACATTTCCAAAAAATCACGTTTTAAGGCAATAAGGGCATAATGGTTAACATATGGGTAATTAACGGAATCATGCATATTAATTGGATAACTCATGATCCGAGGTGTATAATCACAGAGGGTTATACTAGCATGTAATCTGGTTCAAATAAGGCTCTACGGTATTTTTGAAACATACCATAACGGGTCAGAACTGAAAGTCCAAGTGAAAGTCAAACTATGTGACTTTCGGTTCCGAACCGGGTCCTTATAGAAAATTGTCGAGCTGAACATGTTTAGACATGTCCTTACACTAATTACCAAGTTATATTAATGACAAAACAGGTTATAAGTGTTCTACATTGTTAATCTTGCATAAATCGCATTTTAAGCTTTCTGTTGACTTTTTAAGTACACGTTTGACTCGACTTTTGACCTAGTTAGAGTGGTGATCAGGGGGAACCCTTTTAAGGGTTTATTACCCACATAAATGCCAACTTATAACTACTTTTAGTTCGAGATATGACTGAGCCATTGTTGACTAATCTCGAAGTCAAACCGTAATTACGACGGTTTGATTTTTAGCTAAATAACTAAGCTAAACTCAATTTTGAAAGGATTAGAACACTTACTGAAGTCCTAAGCTTGATTAGGGAACACTTTGAGAGGAAGTTGAGCTCCAGAAGTGGTCCTCAAATGCAGATGAAGGTGTGAGTAAACTTGTTGCACAATGTGGCCTTTTATAGGCAATGAAGATCATTAAGATCATCACAACAAGGTCTACAAGGGCTCCTTGATGATCAACAACTGTCCCTTAGTGCTTGGAGATGATTAGGGGTCGCCCATATCTTTGGAAAGATCCTTACATTAATGTTTTACCGTTTACAACAGCCAACAGCCAACTTTCTGTCGCTGGGCGTCGCTTACGGACCGTATGGCATGGCCCTTGCGGTCCGTAAGCCTATGGCGGAAACATTTTTACCCCTTCACCCCCTTACGGTCCGTAAGGCAGGGCCCTTACGGTCCGTAAGCGCTTAACAGAGGCAAAAAAATTAACCTTTCAAGCATTGAATGGTCAACTTGCAATACATGGTTTTTGAATCTGGGACAAGTCAGTATGAGGCCCTTTTTAACCCATGCTTGGTCAGATATCACAATGTATTATGGGCTTGCACAAGGATGGGGTTTATGAACAATTATTTGTATTGCATTATTTTCTTTAAGATCCAATATTAGCAACTTGGACACTTTTGATTATTAGTAATTACCGGATTAAGATATATTAGATGCTTATTAATTTTGCTTAGGGTCTTGGGATTCATAATGACGAAGTCGCTCAGAGGTAGAAAATTAACATGTCGACATATACGAAAAATCCTACCGCATATCTTAATTAAATCCGGGTTTATATTATTTTTGTCGTATGCGACACGTGTCATTTATTTATTGGACACAAAATTTCGAGGTGTTACATCCTCACCCCCTTAAAATAAATCTCGACCCGAGATTTACTGAAATAAATAAGGGTATTTTTCTTTCATCGTGGATTCAACCTCCCACGTGAATTCGGGACCTCTACGGGCATCCCACTTGACCTTAACAATAGGTACATGCTTCCTTCGAAGCTTCTTTACCTGTCGATCTTCAATCGACAAAGGTTTTTCCACAAATTTCAAGATCTCATCTATATGCACATCTGCATGTGGTATTATCAGTGATTCATCAGCGAAGCACTTGTTTAGATTGCAGATGTGGAACACATTGTGAATTCCATTGAGCTCTTCTGGCAAATTTAACTTATAGGCAACTGACTCGACACGTTCGATAACCTCGAAAGGTCCTATGTATCTCGGGCTTAGTTTGCCTTTCTTACCGAAACGCATCACCCCTTTCCAGGGTGATACTTTAAGTAACACTTTTTCACCTACTTCGAAGTGAAAATATTTACGCTTTGGATCTGCGTAACTCTTCTGCCTATCTCGGGCAGCTTTGAGACGGTCTCGAATCTGGACAATCTTGTCCGTCGTCTCGAAGACTATCTCTAGTCCTGATAATTGGACATCTCCAATTTCCGCCCAACAAACAGGCGATCTACACTTTCTACCGTATAATGCCTCAAAGGGCGCAGCCTTAATGCTGGTATGGTAGCTATTGTTGTAGGAGAACTCGATTAATGGTAGGTTCTTATCCCAACTACCACCTAAATCGATAGCACATGCACGTAGCATGTCTTCCAACGTTTGAATAGTACGCTCACTCTGACCGTCTGTCTGAGGATGGTAAGCCGTACTAAAATTCAAACGTGTGCCCAAAGATTGCTGGAAGCTTTTCCAGAAATGAGACGTGTATCTAGTATCTCGGTCAGAGATAATAGACACAGGTATGCCATGCAAGGCTACAATCTTATCAACGTATAACTGGGCCAACATGTCGGAGCTATAAGTCTCCTTGATGGGTAAGAAATGTGCTGACTTAGTCAGTCTGTCAACTATAACCCATATTTTGTCATTCCCTTTCCTCGTCTTGGGTAACTTGGTAATAAAATCCATAGTTACGCATTCCCACTTCCATTCGGGAAGTTTAGGCTGTTGTAGCAAGCCTGACGGCTTTTAATGCTCAGCTTTGACTTGCGCACAAGTCAAGCATTTGGCTACATAAGCGGCTACAGACTTTTTCAAGCCTATCCACCAATAATTTGCCTTTAGATCCTGATACATCTTATCGGCTCCCGGGTGAACAGAATATTTGGAACTATGGGCTTCCTGGAGGATAACATCTTGTAGTCCTCCATAAATCGGAACCCATATTCGTCCATTTAATCGTAAAATTCCGTCCTTGCTAAGAGTTAACTGCTCCTCAGTTACTCCTAACTTTTCTCTAGGATAGTTAGCTTCCAACACAGCTTCTCTCCGTGCAGCTAACAACCTTTCAATCAAATTATTTTTCACTTCAATGCTCTTGGCATTGATTCGGATGGGTTTCACCCTTTCCTTTCTACTCAGGGCATCAGCGACTACATTCGCCTTGCCGGGATGATATCTGATTTCACAATCATAATCATTTAAAGTCTCCATCCAACGGCGTTGCCTCATGTTTAGTTCCTTCTGATTAAACAGATGTTGAAGGCTCTTATGGTCCGAATAGATCACAAACTTGATACCATACAGATAATGCCTCCACAGTTTTAGTGCGAACACAACGGCACCCAGCTCCAAGTCATGGGTGGTGTAATTCTTCTCGTGCACCTTTAACTGTCTCGAAGCATAGGCAATAACCTTGCCCTTCTGCATGAGCACACATCCCATGCCAGTGTGTGATGCGTCGCAGTAAACTACGAACTCTTCGGTACCTTCAGGTAATGTCAGCACAGGAGCGTTGCTTAACTTTTGCTTCAGAATATCAAAGGACTCTTGCTGCTTTGGGCCCCAAACGAACTTTACTTTCTTCTTGGTCAAGGAAGTTAAGGGCGCAGCAATCCTTGAAAAATTTTCAATGAAACGCCTGTAATATCCTGCTAACCCCAGGAAACTACGAATCTCTGTAGGCGTCTTTGGCTCTTGCCAGTTCATTACGGCTTCTACTTTAGCAGGATCCACCTGGACACCTCGCTCGTTGATAACATGTCCTAAGAATTGGACTTCTCGAAGCCAAAATTCGCACTTAGAGAATTTGGCATAGAGTTTCTCATGATGCAGGAGTTTGAGAATATAGCGGAGGTGTTTCTCATGGTCAGTTCGGTTCTTAGAGTAGATAAGAATGTCGTCGATGAAAACGATGACGAATTTGTCTAAGTACGGCTTGCAGACGCGATTCATGAGATCCATGAACGCAGCCGGTGCATTAGTGAGCCCAAAAGGCATCACTAGGAACTCGTAGTGACCGTAATGAGTCCTAAATGCGGTTTTATGTACGTCCTCATCTCTGACTTTCAGTTGATGGTAGCCTGACCTCAAATCAATCTTCGAGAAATAACTGGCCCCTTGTAACTGATCGAACAAATCGTCGATCCTCGGCAAGGGATATCTATTCTTTATCGTGACCTTATTAAGCTCGCGATAATCGATGCACAGACGCATCGATCCGTCCTTCTTCTTAACAAACAGGACAGGTGCTCCCCAGGGAGACGAACTAGGTTTGATGAAACCCTTAGCTGGCAGTTCATCCAGCTGGGTCCTCAACTCCTTCATTTCGGTTGGTGCTAGCCTGTAAGGTGCTCTAGCAATAGGTGCTGCTCCAGGGATGATATCAATCCTGAATTCCACTTGCCTATCCGGTGGTAGACCAGGTAGATCTTCAGGGAAAACTTCTGGATATTCCGAAATGACGGGAATGTCTTCTATCTTCGGTTTAGGCTCATCAAGAATCACCTGTGCCATGTAGATGACACAACCCTTCTTTAGACATTTTGAAGCCTTGAGCATAGTCACTTGCTCAGGCAATCCGTACTGGGTATCTCCCCGAATGGTAAGCGATTCACCAGACGGAGTCTTTATCACCACTTGCTTTCTGTTGCAGACGATTTGGGCCTGGTTGTGAGATAACTAGTCCATACCCAATACTAGGTCAAAACCGGCCAATTTAAAGGGAAGTAGAGATAGAGGAAAAGAGTGGTTCTTAATGGATATCATACATCCATCTAACACAGTGGAGACGGTTTCTATGGTGCCATCTGCTAGCTCTACCTCGTAATTCACATTTAAGGTTTTGACAGGCATATTCAGCAATTTGCAAAATTTATGATCTACGAAAGACTTATCAGCGCCCGAATCAAAAAGTACTCTTGCAAAGATATCATTTACGAGAAAAGTACCTGTGATCACGTTATCATCTAGTACTGCTTCTTTCGCCTCCATCCTGAAGACTCTCGCATTGGTCTTCTTGGCTTCTTCAGGCTTCTTGGCATATTTAGGGCAGTTGCTTTTAATGTGCCCTTTCTCGTTGCAGCCGTAGCAGGTTGCATCCTTTATCTTTTTGCAATCCACAGTCTTGTGGTCCTTGGACTTGCATAACCCGCAAGCATACGACTTCGACTGAGTCTGCGAGTTTGATTCGAGTCTACACTTTCCAAAGTGATGTCTCTTGCAATTCTTGCACTTGGGCTTCTCACCAGACTGTTGCCCATCCTTCCTTGACTCAGACCCTCTCTTGTTATCACCGTTTCCACGGTGCTTCTTGCCCGACCTTCGTAAAGTATCATCTTCACGCTTTCTCTTCTCAGCTTCTTTGTTCCTCAGCGATCTTTGTCGGACCGCATCCAGAGTGAGGGACAAAGAAATGTCAGCTACAGATCTAAAGTGTCACACCCCAACCAATGGCGGAAACATCGGGATGAGACGAAGTGTGAAGATTGCTCGAGACATCATAACGCTAATAATTGTGACAAGTATTTAAATAATCATTTCATTTCTAAAGAATCAAGTACAAGGTTTTGAAACAAAGTACAACAACATGAATAATAAAATGATACAATACAAATACAATTCTTTCTAAGTGGGTATCTAAGCATCCTACTAGATTCCATGCATCGTCAACATCCACCTGTAACATGTTAAAATAAAGTTCAATGCAAAAGCAAAGGCGAGTATACAAGTTTGATACGTACATAGCAAAAGATAAGTTTTGAACAATTCCTCATAGCAAGCATGTGATTCAAGATAAGCCTTTAAATATGGTATGTGTCTAACATATCAAACCAAGGAAACGCAATATGCTCATGACATAACCGAGATAAAGGGGCGGGTCGTTAATCCTGTAGCGCTACATATGTCATGGTTTGGCTCGTACGAAGTTAATGATAAATTCAACACATAAGATAAATCCAAGTTTAAAGCATCAAGCCATCACGTATACAAGCATGTTATAGGAATGTTCATGTGTTAAGCAAAATGTTCATGTGTAAGTTGATAGATAAACATGTTACACCCCAAAAGTGGTAAAAGTAAAAAGGGGGAAATACGAGTATACTCACAAAGTTTGCATATGCTTTCCAATTATCCAATTATTGACGAGTTGATGAGGTTGGAAGATTGAATGTGTAGGGTTAAAGTTCAAGTATGCTTAGAGTCGAGATTCGGCATTCAAAACAACATAAAAAGTAAGATATGTGAATAGCATGTGAAAATAATCATCTTCAACACTTAACACTTGTATGACACTTGGTAACCACAAGGGTTATGATAATGTTTTCATGAGTTGAACACCCATAAGAATCACAACAAGGTTTAGGTCTTAGGTGATGTTCTACTACTTTAACATATAAACATGAGTTCAACATCAAAGGTTCGAATGAGTGTATATATATATATAGGTTAAGTACTACATATTATTTAGTCCAATAATTCAAGTAGGAGGTAGAAGATTAGAATCTTCATTTAGGCACCTCGTTTTATCATAGATGTCATGTATGGGGTAGGAAGGACATGCTTCCATTTAGGAACCCCTTGAATGTTCACCACTTCACTTGGTGTAACAACAACCAAGGAGGGTCACGAACTAGGATTTGCACAATAACATAAACAACCTAACTATAGAGAAATCATCAAATCACGTGAGGATTGTATGTAGGACAACCCAAGTTGTTCCCTAATCACTCATTCATCAAGACCTAAGCTTGACATGATTTATGGGTTGAAACCCTAGACAAAACACCAAGTTTATGAGGTTTAATCCTCTGATTTTAAATGTCTCAACCTTGTTTTTAAGCTTAACCAACCATGGGATAAGTTGTAAGCATTAGAACATAGGTATGAGATGTGTTGAACACAAGTTACATAGGTTTAAACAAGTTTTTGATGAACATAAAAAAACAAACAGAAAGTTTATGGACGATTTCGGGGCATTTCCAGGTCTGATTTCTCCAAGGAGAAGTCTAGGAATCGAACCCCATGATTATCCAAGTAAGTAGGAAAAAGAATCAAGTGATTTCGTTAAGAAATGAGTGAGTTATGCTCATTTTCGTGAAGGGGTGTCAATCTGCTCGAACCTTTGCTTTCAGCTACGGTTTGGAGGATGTTTTGAGAGTTTTTAGTGTTGCAAAAGTGGTAGAGAGGCTGGTTATAAGTGGTATTTATAGGGGGAAGGATTAGGGTTTCAATGGGTTGGGCTTTGGAAGTGTTTAGAAGGGGTTACACCTTGAAACTAGCCCACAAAACCCAACTATATGGGGCTGAATTTTGCTGAATTGGGGCTGCCATATTTCTTTATCTTTTTATTTTTTAAGACATTATAATGAGTAATTTTGTTAGTTAAGTTGTGTAATAATATGCAACAATGTTTCCCCTAACTTGTAACAAGGTGAAATATGAAATAAAACATGATTTAACTAGGTAAAAAGTGTAATGTACAAGTATGTAACATGTTTGTAAGTGACAAGTATATGTCACATATTAGATGATTAACCGTTGTATAAATAAGCATATTATTAGGGGATTTTAGGTATCAACAATTTAAGGACAAGCATGGACATGCATCGTGAATAAGTATCGTATAAGTATGAATTACAAATAAGGATTCGATGTACAATGAATTCGAACGTATGAACATGTATGAATATGTAGATGGTGAATTTAAAGAAATACGAATTTTATTTATGATCCAAGTCTCGGATTTTACAACGAGAAGACGACTATAATAATACAAGATTTCCAAAAATAACATTACAAGGCGAGCTTTCTAATTATGGAAAGTACGTAGAAGCAGGGCGTTACAGTCTCCCCTCCTTTAGGAAATTTCGTCCCGAAATTTATTCAAGAGGAAGACTTGAAAGAGTTTTGGCAAAAGGTGACTATTAAGAATTGAGACTTGAAAAATTTGAAACGTAAAAAGTATGAAATTTTGAAGGATGACAAGATAGGTTTGCAAAGGAGTTCGTTTGTCTAAAATGATTTGAGGTACCAAACATAATTGGAAAAGTATAGTTGCTTATATGGAATTGAACGATTGACTCTTAATAAACGAATGCAAGTATAAGAATGGCATATGTATTGGATAGACAAAGTAGCGTGCTAAGAATGAAGTCTCGTCATGGATAATCGGATATAACGCGTTTGTGAGTTGTTTAAAGTTTGAATTAGGTCTAAAAGGTCTGCAAAACACTGATTTTCTCATGGCACGTCTTACGAAAGTTTGGTAACATGATGAAAACACTTATGTATAGGAAGTACCAGCGGCGTATCCACCATGTTTTGACCACATTATGTCCGTTTCGTGTTCGGTGTCATGTTACGTTCCGTGTCTTACCATACACAGTAGTACACTCTATGGTTTTTCATGAGCCAATCACTATAATCCCGTGTGCACCCGCGATTATCTTGATCGTCGCATGATCCGCATAGCTTGTACTAGTTGTGTGTGAATCGGGGTATACATAAAAAGTTTAGAATGTGTATGTACAAGAATATGGTATATAAGCAAGTCCATGTTTAAGTATGTGTGGGACCCACGCAAGCGAATCCCTCAGGTTAAGCTCGCGTATAGGTACGAATGTATGAATCATGAGTATAAGCAAAATTATGAGCATAAGTATAAGTTTAAGTATGAATATACACGTAAGTATTGGTATCAAACGTACACGTAGTATGAGTATACGTGTAAGCATGAAACGTATAAATATAATTAAAATCATAAAACGCATGAGTACAAGTATGAATACGATTACAAGTATAAGCATAAAATGTGTTGTTATGATTATGAGTGAGAGGGTGAGTACAAATACTGTTGATTACGTATATAGTATTAATTGAAACATAACAAAGTTACGTATGTAAGAGTGCTCAAAAGGTTGAGTATGTAGATACGAACGATATAAGTGAAATTGTTGCGATGAAGCGACAAAACGTGTATGATGACATGCATGTATAGTTGTTTAAACGAAACGTTGAGTTTATTGAATCAAATTTAGATTGGGCTTGGTTTAAAAAGGTAGAATATAGTTTGCATATGTAAGAGGATATAAAGTACTTATTGGTCATGCATATCGTATTTTGTAATGAATGGAAATGCTACCTTTGTTTTAAAAGAGTTTACGAAATCCGAAGATGGTCGGTCCCCATGGAGTCTTCTTGCCCACGTGTCTTGAAAAATAGGTGTAGGAAAAGGTAAGTTCGTTTCATCAAAACAAGAAATTTTGGAGTTTTTGTGAATACGTTGATCCTTGGAAAAGGGATTTATCAAAGGTCTTAGTGTTCATTTTAAAGGGTTTTGACAAATGGTTCGTTGATGTTGGAAATATTCTTTGGTAAAACGATCTCATAATATCTATAAGATCCTATAGGTAATTGAGAAAGGTTGGTTTGGTTTCAATTAAGAATGGAAGTCTCTAGTAGGACGATATAATGTGAGCAAGTTTTAGTGATTAAGTCGAATACGAAGTTCATGGGCAAGAGTTTCATTGGGCCGATTAAATTGATAGGTAGCATTTCGTAAGGTTATGAAGTTTGCGTAATAAAATGTTTTAAGACATGATTAAGAATCTCGTGTATATGAGTTGAGTACGTTTTGACAAATCAATGTATTTTGAAATCGGTATGAGTGGGTATTTTGAATAATGATAAACAATTTGGGTATAAAATATGATCGAGTTTGCATAATAAGATATTTTGAAGAGACGTTTTGGTAACGATCACCTAGGTAAGGTAATCACCCCTAACTCGTTGGTGAGGTCGTTTTTAAGAAAAGGGGAGTGGAGTTAATCGTCAAGGTAAGGAAATCACTCCAATCTCGATGATACCTCTCCACTAGTTGTTACAAGGAATATGAATTTAAATTATATGAAAATCATGCATATATAAATGTATCGAAAAGGTTCGATATGTTGTGCGTGTGAAAAGAGAAATCAAGGTAAACTCGAGGTTGAAAGATTGCATCGTATGAAATGAACAATAGAAACACATGTTTGACCAAAGTTTGGAGTGTTCCAAACGGAACTTTGACTAACCAAAGTGGTCGAAAAGTCTTTTGAATTTGAGGAGCATGCTTTGGCCTAATAGGTAAAATACTCTCGCCGACAAGTCGGTTAACGGTATTTACCCTTCCGGTTACTACATGTCCCAAATCAATCGAAATTTCGAGACTTGGCGGGATTTAACAAAAATATCAAGGAATGGAACTAGTCGCCAAGGTGCGGGTTTCACCCCTAACTTGACGATTTCGTATCCTAAGTGTGGTTGGTACTCGTCGGGTCAAAATTTAATTTCAACACTTTGACGAGGGTCCACTAGAGTTTGAAATTCGAATTTCTCCATGAAGGTGAGGATTTCACTCCTAACTTGGTGGTGAATTCCGTGTAAAAAGAAAAGTAGAAGGACTGAGAGTCATTCACCAAATTGTGGGTTTCACGCCTATTTTGGGTGAACTCGTCTCGTTTGTGTAATATGTGTGTTGTCGGATTTAGAATAGTCGAGTAAAACGCGTGAGGAAAAGTGTATATTAAAGATTAAACAAACAAGTATAACATGTCAAGAATATCACAATAAAAGTGAAATGATGAAACGAATATTAATGCATAAAAAGTATGTCAAGAACACACATAAAGGATAAGACGATGAAACAGGTATTAACACATAATAAAAATAAGTATAGCATGTTAAGTGTTAACGCATAAGTGACACATATGCTTACAAGATCAAGAGAATAAATAAAAGCAAATAAGATAGCATGCAAGTAGTTTTAAGTAAAAGGTACGAATAAGGCTCTAGAACTATAGACTAGGTTAAAGCATTCCTACTTTTCCTAATTCCCTATAGTTATGGCTCTGATACCAATCTGTCACACCCCAACCAATGGCGGAAACATCGGGATGAGACGAAGTGTGAAGATTGCTCGAGACATCATAACGCTAATAATTGTGACAAGTATTTAAATAATCATTTCATTTCTAAAGAATCAAGTACAAGGTTTTGAAACAAAGTACAACAACATGAATAATAAAATGATACAATACAAATACAATTCTTTCTAAGTGGGTATCTAAGCATCCTACTAGATTCCATGCATCGTCAACATCCACCTGTAACATGTTAAAATAAAGTTCAATGCAAAAGCAAAGGCAAAGGCGAGTATACAAGTTTGATACGTACATAGCAAAAGATAAGTTTTGAACAATTCCTCATAGCAAGCATGTGATTCAAGATAAGCCTTTAAATATGGTATGTGTCTAACATATCAAACCAAGGAAACGCAATATGCTCATGACATAACCGAGATAAAGGGGCGGGTCGTTAATCCTGTAGCGCTACATATGTCACGGTTTGGCTCGTACGAAGTTAATGATAAATTCAACACATAAGATAAATCCAAGTTTAAAGCATCAAGCCATCACGTATACAAGCATGTTATAGGAATGTTCATGTGTTAAGCAAAATGTTCATGTGTAAGTTGATAGATAAACATGTTACACCCCAAAAGTGGTAAAAGTAAAAAGGGGGAAATACGAGTATACTCACAAAGTTTGCATATGCTTTCCAGTTATCCAATTATTGACGAGTTGATGAGGTTGGAAGATTGAATGTGTAGGGTTAAAGTTCAAGTATGCTTAGAGTCGAGATTCGGCATTCAAAACAACATAAAAAGTAAGATATGTGAATAGCATGTGAAAATAATCATCTTCAACACTTAACACTTGTATGACACTTGGTAACCACAAGGGTTATGATAATGTTTTCATGAGTTGAACACCCATAAGAATCACAACAAGGTTTAGGTCTTAGGTGATGTTCTACTACTTTAACATATAAACATGAGTTCAACATCAAAGGTTCGAATGAGTGTATATATATATATAGGTTAAGTACTACATATTATTTAGTCCAATAATTCAAGTAGGAGGTAGAAGATTAGAATCTTCATTTAGGCACCTCGTGTTATCATAGATGTCATGTATGGGGTAGGAAGGACATGCTTCCATTTAGGAACCCCTTGAATGTTCACCACTTCACTTGGTGTAACAACAACCAAGGAGGGTCACGAACTAGGATTTGCACAATAACATAAACAACCTAACTATAGAGAAATCATCAAATCACGTGAGGATTGTATGTAGGACAACCCAAGTTGTTCCCTAATCACTCATTCATCAAGACCTAAGCTTGACATGATTTGTGGGTTGAAACCCTAGACAAAACACCAAGTTTATGAGGTTTAATCCTCTGATTTTAAATGTCTCAACCTTGTTTTTAAGCTTAACCAACCATGGGATAAGTTGTAAGCATTAGGACATAGGTATGAGATGTGTTGAACACAAGTTACATAGGTTTAAACAAGTTTTTGATGAACATAAAAAAACAAACAGAAAGTTTATGGACGATTTCGGGGTATTTCCAAGTCTGATTTCTCCAAGGAGAAGTCTAGGAATCGAACCCCATGATTATCCAAGTAAGTAGGAAAAAGAATCAAGTGATTTCGTTAAGAAATGAGTGAGTTATGCTCATTTTCGTGAAGGGGTGTCAATCTGCTCGAACCTTTGCTTTCAGCTACGGTTTGGAGGATGTTTTGAGAGTTTTTAGTGTTGCAAAAGTGGTAGAGAGGCTGGTTATAAGTGGTATTTATAGGGGAAAGGATTAGGGTTTCAATGGGTTGGGCTTTGGAAGTGTTTAGAAGGGGTTACACCTTGAAACTAGCCCACAAAACCCAACTATATGGGGCTGAATTTTGCTGAATTGGGGCTGCCATATTTCTTTATCTTTTTATTTTTTAAGACATTATAATGAGTAATTTTGTTAGTTAAGTTGTGTAATAATATGCAACAATGTTTCCCCTAACTTGTAACAAGGTGAAATATGAAATAAAACATGATTTAACTAGGTAAAAAGTGTAATGTACAAGTATGTAACATGTTTGTAAGTGACAAGTATATGTCACATATTAGATGATTAACCGTTGTATAAATAAGCATATTATTAGGGGTTTTTAGGTATCAACAATTTAAGGACAAGCATGGACATGCATCGTGAATAAGTATCGTATAAGTATGAATTACAAATAAGGATTCGATGTACAATGAATTCGAACGTATGAACATGTATGAATATGTAGATGGTGAATTTAAAGAAATACGAATTTTATTTATGATCCAAGTCTCGGATTTTACAACGAGAAGACGACTATAATAATACAAGATTTCCAAAAATAACATTACAAGGCGAGCTTTCTAATTATGGAAAGTACGTAGAAGCAGGGCGTTACATAAAGGTCGCTGGCCGAGAGGCCTTTACGCTTGCCTTTATTTCGGGGGCTAAACCACCGATAAAACGAGCGATCCTCTTTGGCTCCGGGGTTACCAGATATGGAACCAACCGGGACATCGTGTTGAAGCTCGTTAGGTAAGCTTGACAGTCAAGGTTTGTCATAACCAACGATAGAAAGTCGGTCTCGATCTTTTCAACCTCATGTTGAGGGCAGTAATTCTCCTTGATGAGAGAAATGAATTCCTCCCATGTCATGCTGTATAGAACAGCCTTTCTCGAGGCCTGAACCAAAGACCTCCACCAAGCCAGGGCCTCGCACTTAAATGATTGTGAAACAAACTTTACCACATCTTTCTCTGCGCACCCACTGATGTCCACCACGGTGTCCATCTCGTCTAGCCACGTCATACAATCAACCGCGCCCTTCTCCCCGGTGAAATCTCGGGGTTTACAAAATACAAAATACTTGTAGGTACAGCCCCTGGCGCGTGATGCATCAGTATACACTCTTTCTGGACGGACATTGTTTTCATTGGATGAGTGATTATCATCGTCCTTTTTGGGCTTAGATGGTGGTTTGCTGTGAGATTTTGAGTGGGTTTTCGGCTTTGAGTGTGGTTTGGATATGGTTCTGCTCCGGGATTCAGTATACTCCTCGTATTGTCGATCCAGGGCTGCCTTAACAGCATTGTCGACAAGAGCTTTCAATTCTGCGCCCGTCAAATGAACCTGGGCGTTATCGTATTCGTCTTCTTTCGAGTGACTATTTGTAGCACCCACCCCGTAACCCGGGTGATTGTGCACAATTGATACACTTACAGCGGAAACAAACTAAACCTTCATTAAAACTTATAATAGTCTGAGTACAACACTTTATTTATTTACAAACTTTTGGCAACTAAGAACTCCTTGATTTTCTAAAACTCCATAACTGTCAAGTAGTTCCTATAGCTTTCCTCATGACTCACCTGTGATAAGTATACTCAAAACGACGTCAGATATACTGGTGAGCTCATACTATACAATTTTTATAAAGACAGACCCCAGTTTACATTATATGCATACACAATATGGGCATGTGACCACATTATAGTCAGGTTGGGCCTCATTGAACCTTATAGGTCACATTTGACTTGTCACAAACCACCGTACAAGAGACATACTGGTCCTCCAGCTGTGTCCCCCTACGGCCGTCACATAGGTATGAGTGTGTGTCGCTGGACCTTATAAGCACGAAGTGCCTGTGGGTACAACACCTTATTACCCTTCCCAGAGTGACACACCTCATTAAGCATAATAGGATCCCATATACCCCTACTGACACATGCATACTGCAGCATTCTCATTATTACCAGTTATGGACGAGTATACTATCACAATTTAAAAGACAAGTATGATGACTCGCCTGATTAGCAATTGCTTAACAGCCACTAGTAATACTGGGTTATGTCTCAAGGTCCTGACACAATTACATAATCCTAGGTTAGGTAATGGTACACCTAACTAGTCATTATCATGGTTGGATATTGGTTAGCACTGCCTTGTTTAAGCATGGTTGATCAGTCCATGCCTAACTAAGGCTAGGCTACCAAATACTTGCCCCTGACAATAACCCTAGTACCTAAAAATAATACTAACACTACTACTACTACTAATATATTATTACTAATAATAAAACTAATATTAACTACTAAAAATAAATAATAAATAACTAGACATAAACTTAAACGAGAGTATACCTCAAAACTATCTACGGCACGTTGATGTAGAGTTTCCCTACTCCTGCTCCTACTCGCGCTCCAAAAACGACTATTAACAACACCCAACGGGGTATCGTATACTCGGGATTCTCAATACTAGAGCGTTCCCGTTAAAATTTTGGTGTATCTAAACAACTACCAAGACTCTTATTTAAAGGAAGCAAGCAGGCACCTCAAATGACTTTTGAGGCGATGTGGGATAAGTGATGTGCCTACCTGCCTGCTTGACCTGCTAGCTTGCTTGCTTATATATATTAATTCAGCTGCTTAACTCATTTTTCTTGTATAACTTTTAAAATATGACGTTTTATAAAACGACGCATATGTCATTAGAACGAGCATATTTTTATCTACGTTTTAACCTAAGTTTCATTAAAAACGGAGTAAGGTAAATAAAATAATATATTTAATTATTAATATTAACGGTCTCCTATATTAGCCAAGGTTTGTCAAGATATTTCACCTTTCACACAATTATCTTACTCGTTTAACAATATATGAAATATAAATTACATATTTCACACGTTTATAACCAGCACATTAAGATTCGGGGTATTACATCCTTCCCTCCTTACAAAAATTTCGTCCTCGAAATTTGTCATTACTTAAAAAGATGAGGGTACTTATCTTTCATTATGTTTTCTAGTTCCCATGTAAAGTTGGGTCCATGCCGTGCGTTCTACTTGACTTTGGCTAACGGGATTTCCTTATTGCGTAACTTTTTAACCTTCCTATCTTCGATTTGTAGTGGTTCTTCAATGAAGTTGAGTTTTTCGTCAACCTGTACATCTTCCAGGGGTATTTGTTGGGCTTCGTCCATTAGGCACTTCCTTAAATTTGATACATGGAAAGTATTATGTATTCCTGCCAGCTGTTCAGGAAGTTTTAGCCGATAAGCCACTGGTCCTACTTTGCTTGTTACTTCAAAAGGCCCAATGTATCGGGGTTTCAACTTTCCCTTCTTTCCAAACCGAATCACTCCTTTCAGAGGTGATACCTTAAGCATTACTTTATCCCCTATTTGGAACTCTAGGGGTTTACGCCTCTGATCTGCATAACTCTTTTGTCGATCTTGAGCACTTTTCATCCTTTCTTTTATTTGCTGAATCTTTTCGGTGGTCTCCACAATGATTTCTGGTCCTGACAGTTGACTTTCGCCTACTTCTGTCCAGCAGATAGGAGTTCGACACTTTCTTCCGTATAAAGCTTCATATGGTGCAGCTTTAATGCTAGTGTGATAGCTATTATTGTAGGCGAATTCGATGAGTGGTAGATGAGTGTCCCAACTTCCACCAAAATCAATTACACAAGCCCGAAGCATATCTTCTAATGTCTGAATAGTCCGTTCACTCTGCCCATCCGTCTGAGGATGATATGCAGTGCTTAGATTAAGCTTGGTTCCCAACTCTTGTTGGAAACTTTGCCAAAATTTAGATGTGAAACGACTATCTCTGTCTGATATGATCGATACAGGCACCCCATGTCGTGAGACTATTTCTTTGATATAAATTTGAGCTAGCTTGTTCATCTTATAGTCCTCACGAATTGGCACGAAGTGTGCAGACTTGGTCAGTCTGTCCACTATTACCCAAATAGTATTATAACCGTGACTTGACCTTGGGAGCTTCGTGATAAAATCCATGGTGATTTTCTCCCATTTCCATTCTGGGATCTCTGGTTGTTGCAAGTATCCAGAGGGTTTTTGATGTTTTGCCTTCACCTTAAGGTATGTAAGGCACTTTTCCACATAATGGGCAATAGATCGCTTCATTCCTGGCCACCAATAATCTCTCCTTAAATCCTTATACATCTTGTCACTGCCAGGGTGAATGGAATACTTAGACTTATGAGCTTCCTCTAAGATTGTATCCTGCAGTCCTCCAAAATTAGGAACCCATATCCTATTGTTGAACCTAAGGATATTATCATTTCCCATTGTCAGTAGCTTCAGTCTCCCAATCATTCTTTCTTTTACAATATGATTCTCTTTTTAGGCTTCTTGTTGTATATTCTTAACTTGATCTAAGAGACTAGTTTTAACCTCTATTCTGGTTGCACGAATTCTTATTGGTTGAGGTTTCTCTTTTCTACTTAGAGCATCTACTACTATGTTTGCCTTACCTGGATGATATTGGATCTCACAGTCGTAATCACTTAATAACTCCATCCATCGTCTCTGACGCATATTGAGCTCCTTCTGCTCAAATATGTGTTTTAAACTTTTATGGTCACTATAGATAGTGCACTTTGTACCGTAAAGATAGTGCCTCCAAATTTTCAATGCGAACACTATGGCACCAAGTTCCAAATCATGGGTTGTGTAGTTCCGTTCATGAATCTTCAACTGTCTAGAGGCGTAGGCAATCACTTTGCCTCTTTGCATGAGTACACATCCCATACCATAGTGAGATGCATCACAGTAGACGGCAAAATCTTTTATTCCCTCAGGAAGTGACAGTATTGGGGCGCTACATAACTTATGCTTTAACGTGTTAAAGGCTTTTTCTTGTTTAGGTCCCCAATTAAACTCAGAGGCTTTCTGGGTTAGTGTGGTTAATGGTGTTGCAATCTTTGAGAAGTCTTGAATAAACCTTCTATAGTATCCTGCTAACCCCAGAAATCTTCTGATTTCAGTGGGATTCTTCGGTACTTCCCATTTCTTAATGGCCTCGATCTTTGCAGGGTCAACTTGTATTCCACATTCATTTATCACGTGGCCTAGGAATTGCACCTCACGTATCCAAAATTCACACTTAGAGAACTTTGCATAGAGTTTTTCTTTCTTGAGCAATTCAAGGACTGCTCTTAGGTGTTGTTCATGTTCTACCTCGTTCTTAGAGTAGATAAGGATATCGTCAATAAAAACGATCACAAACTTATCGAGGTAAGGTTTACAAACCCTATTCATGAGGTCCATGAACACTGCAGGTGCGTTGGTTAATCCAAATGGCATTACCAAAAATTCATAATGACCATACCTAGTCCTGAAGGCAGTCTTAGGTATGTCTTCTGGTGCAACTTTCACTTGGTGGTATCCAGACCTCAAGTCTATTTTAGAGAAATAGCTTGCCCCTTATAATTGATCAAACAAGTCGTCGATCCTGGGCAAAGGGTATTTATTCTTTATAGTGGCTTTATTCAAGTCTCTATAATCGATGCACATGCGCATCGTCCCATCTTTCTTCTTGACAAACAACATGGGTGCTCCCCATGGTGACGAACTAGGTTGGATAAACCCCTTGTCAAGCAACTCTTGTAGTTGCTTCTTGAGTTCTTGCATTTCTGTCGGGGCTAGTCTGTACGGCGACTTAGCAATCGGTGATGTACCTGGAACTAGGTCAATGCGAAACTCAACCTGTCTATCTGATGGTAGTCCCGGGAGCTCGTTGGGAAACACTTCGGGGTATTCTCGTACTACTGGCACGTCCTCGACCTTCTGCTTTTCTGTAGTGTTTACGACATATGCTAGAAAAGCAACATACCCTTTCCTTAGGCATTTATGTGCTTGTGCTATCGTGATGAGGTTCTTAGTCTTGTCAGTGCGGTCTCCCGATACAGTTAGTTGTTTGCCGTTGGGTAATCGGAGTCGGACGATCCTTTTGTCACATATAACTTCCGCATGATATGGTGTCAACCAGTCCATTCCTATGACTATGTCGAATTCTCCAAGTTCCATAGGCATTAGGTCTATAGGGATAACATGGTTGTTTAAGCTTATTTTACAATTCTTAACTATGTCAACTATCTCTCTTTGACTTCCATCAGCCATTTCTACTGTAAAGGCATGATCTAGGGTTTGGGACGCCTGGTTCAAGTAAGGTCTAAAGGTAGTCGACACTAGACTTCTATTTGCACCGGTATCAAATAACACACGCGCATATACATCATTTACGAGATACGTACCCGTGATAACGTCTGTATTGGTCTTGGCTTCTTCCGTGGTGAGTACAAATGCCCGCCCTTTTGGCTGATTTGGTTGTGTCCTATCATTTCTTTTAAGTTCGGGACATTCAGATCTCATGTGGTTAGGGTCTCCACATTTGAAACACTTCTTCTTTTCCTTGCATTCTGGAAGAGCATGACCCGTCTTTTTACAATTTGGACAAGGAAACGACATTCCCCCGTATGAAAGCGTTTGCAAATTTGACATTGAGGAAATGTTTTAGGCCTTTTAAAGTTGTTATTCCGGGTGTCCCCCTTTCTTTCTTCCCACTTTCTTTTTGGTGCGGGAGATTCAGCCTGCCGCAGAATCATCTCGGCAGCCATGACGGCGCCAGCCTCAACAGTTTCTGCAAAAGTCTTGGGAGATTTGGATTTGATAAACACCCTCATTTCAGATGGTAGACCCCAAATAAACCTATTGATCAGTTGTTCCTCAGTCAATGCTAAATAAAAAACCAGTCGAGATATGTCGTTGAAACGAGAAACATACTCTCGATAGGTTTTATTTCCCATTTTTAACTGAAAGAATTCTACTTCCAGTTGCTCGGTCTCACTGGGAGGACAATACTTAGCAAGAAACTTATGAATAAACTCCTCCCACTTTATCTCCTTAACCTTTTCTTTTCCCTCTGTTCGGACCACAATGTTCCACCAGTGAAGGGCTTCAGCTTCAAACATATGTACCGCGAACCATACTTTGTTGCGGTCATCACACTCACATATGTCTAATACCGACTCCATTCTGTTGAGCCAGTCTTGAGCTTCTAGTGCTCCCTTTCTTCCGTCAAAGGACTGAGGTTTACAGGACATGAAGTGCTTATAAGTACATTCCTTTGATTTGGAATATTCACCTTTTCCTTCTAGTGGCATGGTTGCAATAGTGTTTTTCCTTTCGCCCATTCCTTCCCTTTGAACTGGCGTGGAGGCTGCTGAGCTTTCTTCATGTCGTTCTCCAGATTGGTTAACATTACCGGTTTGTGAATTCTTCATTACCTTAGCCACTTCCACAGCTATATTGTGGATATCCTCAGTATTTAGACGCATGCTTGTACTAGACCGGGACTTGACACTATGAGAGGGAGTTCGAGTCCTATAAGAACCTTCCTCTCTCCTTCTGTTATTTTGATTATTTCTAGACCCTTGTTCATCTCTATGTTCACACATTGTCTCCTTCCTATAGGAATATGAGTATAAATATTTACTAGTATGTATGATACATCAATATAATGTAACAACTATATACATCACATACAGAGATATATATATATATAGCACATAAAAAGGCACAATAAGTTTACTTCTTCTAGCGTCACTCAATTGACTATGCAAGTACTTTTCCTGAGAACATGTTATTTGGCCTAGTCTGAGTGTGTTATTAATCTTTTTAGAACTACTGGTTAAAGCTTAGGCATTCCTGCAATACCTAATTCGCTAAAACCTCGGGCTCTGATACCAACTGTAGCACCCACCCCGTAACCTGGGTGATTGTGCACAATTGATACACTTACAGCGGAAACAAACTAAACCTTCATTAAAACTTATAATAGTCTGAGTACAACACTTTATTTATTTACAAACTTTTGGCAACTAAGAACTCCTTGATTTTCTAAAACTCCACAACTGTCAAGTAGTTCCTATAGCTTTCCTCATGACTCACCTGTGATAAGTATACTCAAAACGACGTCAGATATACTGGTGAGCTCATACTATACAATTTTTATAAAGACAGACCCCAGTTTACATTATATGCATACACAATATGGGCATGTGACCACATTATAGTCAGGTTGGGCCTCATTGAACCTTATAGGTCACATTTGACTTGTCACAAACCACCGTACAAGAGACATACTGGTCCTCCAGCTGTGTCCCCCTACGGCCGTCACATAGGTATGAGTGTGTGTCGCTGGACCTTATAAGCACGAAGTGCCTGTGGGTACAACACCTTATTACCCTTCCCAGAGTGACACACCTCATTAAGCATAATAGGATCCCATATACCCAGAGCCGTTCCCGAAAATTCGCAAAAAAATTTAG